>NC_140647.1:40862810-41267257 GCF_978046115.1 Saccoglossus kowalevskii | reverse complement strand
TGCCACTACTTTTCATTACTTTGTCACTACTTTTCAGCACTTTGCCACTGCTTTTCAGTACTTTGCCACTACTTTTCAGCACTTTGCCACAACTTTGCTGTACTTTGCCACACATTTCAGTGCTTTGCCACTACTTTGCCACAACGTTTCATTACTTTGCCACACTTTTCAGCACTTTGCCACTGCTTTTCAGTACTTTGCCACTACTTTACAGCACTTTGCCACAACTTTGCTGTACTTTGCCACACATTTCAGTGCTTTGCCACTACTTTGCAACAACTTTTCAGTACATTGCCATACTTTTCAGCACTTTGCCACTACTTTTCAGTACTTTGCCACTACTTTTCAGCACATTGCCACAACTTTTCAGTACTTTGCCACACTTTTCAGTACTTTGCCTCTACTTTTCAGTACATTGCCACACTTTTCAGTACTTTGCCACGACTTTGCCACAACTTGTCAGTACTTTGTCACACTTTTCAGCACTTTGCCACTACTTTTCAGTACTTTGCCACTACTTTTCAGCACTTTGCCACTACTTTTCAGGACTTTGCCACTACTTTTCTGCACTTTGCCACAGCTTTTCAGTACTTTTCCACACATTTCAGTGCTTTGCCACTACTTTGCCACAACGTTTCAATACTTTGCTACACTTTTCAGCACTTTGCCACTGCTTTTCAGCACTTTGCCACAACTTTTCAGTACTTTGCCACACATTTCAGAGCTTTGCCACTACTTTGCCACAACTTTTCAGTACTTTGCCACTACTTTTCAGTACTTTTCCACTACTTTTCAGCACTTTGCCACACTTTTCAGTACTTTGCCACTACTTTTCAGCCTTTGCCACACTTTTCAGTACTTTGCCACTACTCTTCAGCACTTTGCTACAACTTTTCAGTACATTGCCACACTTTTCAGTACTTTGCCACGACTTTGCCACAACTTTTCAGTACTTTGCCACACTTTTCAGTACTTTGCCACTACTTTTCAGTACTTTGCCACTACTTTTCAGCACTTTGCCACATTTTTCAGTACAATGCCACTACTTTTCAGCACTTTGCCACTACTTTTCAGTACTTTGCCACTACTTTTCAGCACTTTGCCACAGCTTTTCAGTACTTTTCCACACATTTCAGTGCTTTGCCACTACTTTGCCACAACGTTTCAGTACTTTGCCACACTTTTCAGCACTTTGCCACTGCTTTTCAGTACTTTGCCACTACTTTTCAGAACTTTGCCACAACTTTGCTGTAATTTGCCACACATATCAGTGCTTTGCCACTACTTTGCCACAACTTTTCAGTACTTTGCCACACTTTTCAGCACTTTGCCACTACTTTTCAGTACTTTGCCACTACTTTTCAGCACTTTGCCACAACTTTGCTGTACTTTGCCACACATTTCAGTGCTTTGCCACTACTTTGCCACAACTTTTCAGTACATTGCCATACTTTTCAGCACTTTGCCACTACTTTTCAGTACTTTGCCACTACTTTTCAGCACTTTGCCACAACTTTTCAGTACTTTGCCACACTTTTCAGTAGTTTCCCAGTACTTTTCAGTACTTTGCCACACATTTCAGTGCTTTGCCACTACTTTGCCACAACTTTTCTGTACTTTGCCACACTTTTCACCACTTTGCCACTCCTTTTCAGTACTTTGCCACTACTTTTCAGCACTTTGCCACACTTTTCACTACTTTGCCACTACTTTTCATCACTTTGCCACAGCTTTTCAGTACTTTTCCACACATTTCAGTGCTTTGCCACTACTTTGCCACAACGTTTCAGTACTTTGCTACACTTTTCAGCACTTTGCCACTGCTTTTCAGTACTTTGCCACTACTTTTCAGTACTTTGCCACACTTTTCAGTACTTTGCCTCTACTTTTCAGTACTTTGCAACTACTTTTCAGCACTTTGCCACATTTTTGAGTACTATGCCAGTACTTTTCAGCACTTTGCCACTATTTTTCAGTACATTGCCACTACTTTTCAGCACTTTGCCACTAATTTTCAGTAGTTTGCCACTACTTTTCAGCACTTTGCTACAACTTTTCAGTATTTTGCCACACTGTTCAGTACTTTGCCATTACTTTGCCACAACTTTTTAGTACTTTGCCACACTTTTCAGCAATTTGCCACTGCTTTTCAGTAGTTTGCCACTACTTTTCAGCAATTTGCCACAACTTTTCAGTACTTTGCCACAATTTTCAGTGCTTTGACATTACTTTGCCATAATGTTTCAATACTTTGCCACACTTTTCAGCACTTTGCCACTGCTTTTCAGTACTTTGCCACACTTTTCAGCACTTTGCCACTACTTTTCAGTACTTTGCCACTACTTTTCAGCACTTTGCCACAACTTTTCAGTACTTTGCCACACTTTTCAGTACTTTGCCTCTACATTTCAGCACTTTGCCACACTTTTCAGTACTTTGCCACGACTTTGCCACAACTTTTCAGTACTTTGCCACACTTTTCAGTAGTTTGCCACTGCTTTTCACTACTTTGCAACTACTTTTAAGCACTTTGCCAAAACTTTTCAGTACTTTGGCACACTTTTCAGTGCTTTGCCACTACTTTGCCGCAACTTTTCATTACTTGCCACACTTTTCAGCACTTTGCCACTGCTTTTCAGTAGTTTGCCACTACTTTTCGGTACTTTGCCACACTTCTCAGTACTTTGCCACTACTTTTCATCACTTTGCCACAGCTTTTCAGTACTTTTCCACACATTTCAGTGCTTTGCCACTACTTTGCCACAACGTTTCAGTACTTTGCTACACTTTTCAGCACTTTGCCACTGCTTTTCAGTACTTTGCCACTACTTTTCAGCACTTTGCCACAACTTTGCTGTACTTTGCCACACATTTCAGTGCTTTGCCTTTACTTTGCCACAACTTTTCAGTACTTTGCCACACTTTTCAGCACTTTGCCACTACTTTTCAGTACTTTGCCACAACATTTCAGAACTTTGCCACAACTTTTCAGTACTTTGCCACACTTTTCAGTACTTTGCCACTACTTTTCAGCACTTTGCCACACGTTTCAGTACTTTGCCACTACTCTTCAGCACTTTGCTACAACTTTTCAGTACTTTGCCACTCTTTTCAGCACATTTGCCACTGCTTTTCAGTACTTTGCAACAACTTTTAAGCACTTTGCCATAACTTTTCAGTACTTTGCCACTGCTCCTCAGTACTTTGCAACAACTTTTCAGTACTTTGCCACAACTTTGCAGTACTTTGCCACACATTTCAGTGCATTGCCTTTACTTTTTCACAACTTTTCAGTACTTTGCCACACTTTTCAGCACTTTGCCACTACTTTTCAGTACTTTGCCACACTTTTCAGTGCTTTGCCACTACTTGGCCACAACTTGTCAGTACTTTGCCACACATTTCAGTGCTTTGCCACTACTTTGCCACAACTTTTCAGTACTTTGCAACAACTTTTCAGTACTTTGCCACACTTTTCAGCACTTTGCCACTACTTTTCAGTACTTTTCCACTACTTTTCAGCACTTTGCCACACTTTTCAGTACTTTGCCACTACTTTTCAGCCTTTGCCACACTTTTCAGTACTTTGCCACTACTCTTCAGCACTTTGCTACAACTTTTCAGTACTTTGCCACACTTTTCAGTACTTTGCCACGACTTTGTCACAACTTTTCAGTACTTTGCCACAATTTTCAGTACTTTGCCACTACTTTTCAGTACTTTGCCACTACTTTTCAGCACTTTGCCACATTTTTCAGTACAATGCCACTACTTTTCAGCATTTTGCCACTACTTTTCAGTACTTTGCCACTACTTTTCAGCACTTTGCCACAGCTTTGCCACTACTTTGCCACAACGTTTCAGTGCTTTGCCACTACTTTGCCACAACGTTTCAGTACTTTGCCACACTTTTCAGCACTTTGCCACTACTTTTCAGAACTTTGCCACAACTTTGCTGTACTTTGCCACACATTTCAGTGCTTTGCCACTAATTTGCCACAACTTTTCAGTACTTTGCCACACTTTTCAGCACTTTGCCACTACTTTTCAGTACTTTGCCACTACTTTTCAGCACTTTGCCACAACTTTTCAGTACTTTGCCACACTTTTCAGTACTTTGCCGCCACTTTTCAGCACTTTGCCACACTTTTCAGTACTTTGCCACTACTCTTCAGCACTTTGCTACAACTTTTCAGTACTTTGCCACACTTTTCAGTACTTTGCCACGCTTTTCAGTACTTTGCCTCTACTTTTCAGCACTTTGCCACACTTTTCAGTACTTTGCCACTAATCTTCAGTACTTTGCCACTACTTTTCAGCACTTTGCCTCACTTTTCAGTACTTTGCCACTACTTTTCATTACTTTGTCACTACTTTTCAGCACTTTGCCACTGCTTTTCAGTACTTTGCCACTACTTTTCAGCACTTTGCCACAACTTTGCTGTACTTTGCCACACATTTCAGTGCTTTGCCACTACTTTGCCACAACGTTTCATTACTTTGCCACACTTTTCAGCACTTTGCCACTGCTTTTCAGTACTTTGCCACTACTTTACAGCACTTTGCCACAACTTTGCTGTACTTTGCCACACATTTCAGTGCTTTGCCACTACTTTGCAACAACTTTTCAGTACATTGCCATACTTTTCAGCACTTTGCCACTACTTTTCAGTACTTTGCCACTACTTTTCAGCACATTGCCACAACTTTTCAGTACTTTGCCACACTTTTCAGTACTTTGCCTCTACTTTTCAGTACATTGCCACACTTTTCAGTACTTTGCCACGACTTTGCCACAACTTGTCAGTACTTTGTCACACTTTTCAGCACTTTGCCACTACTTTTCAGTACTTTGCCACTACTTTTCAGCACTTTGCCACTACTTTTCAGGACTTTGCCACTACTTTTCTGCACTTTGCCACAGCTTTTCAGTACTTTTCCACACATTTCAGTGCTTTGCCACTACTTTGCCACAACGTTTCAATACTTTGCTACACTTTTCAGCACTTTGCCACTGCTTTTCAGCACTTTGCCACAACTTTTCAGTACTTTGCCACACATTTCAGAGCTTTGCCACTACTTTGCCACAACTTTTCAGTACTTTGCCACTACTTTTCAGTACTTTTCCACTACTTTTCAGCACTTTGCCACACTTTTCAGTACTTTGCCACTACTTTTCAGCCTTTGCCACACTTTTCAGTACTTTGCCACTACTCTTCAGCACTTTGCTACAACTTTTCAGTACATTGCCACACTTTTCAGTACTTTGCCACGACTTTGCCACAACTTTTCAGTACTTTGCCACACTTTTCAGTACTTTGCCACTACTTTTCAGTACTTTGCCACTACTTTTCAGCACTTTGCCACATTTTTCAGTACAATGCCACTACTTTTCAGCACTTTGCCACTACTTTTCAGTACTTTGCCACTACTTTTCAGCACTTTGCCACAGCTTTTCAGTACTTTTCCACACATTTCAGTGCTTTGCCACTACTTTGCCACAACGTTTCAGTACTTTGCCACACTTTTCAGCACTTTGCCACTGCTTTTCAGTACTTTGCCACTACTTTTCAGAACTTTGCCACAACTTTGCTGTAATTTGCCACACATATCAGTGCTTTGCCACTACTTTGCCACAACTTTTCAGTACTTTGCCACACTTTTCAGCACTTTGCCACTACTTTTCAGTACTTTGCCACTACTTTTCAGCACTTTGCCACAACTTTGCTGTACTTTGCCACACATTTCAGTGCTTTGCCACTACTTTGCCACAACTTTTCAGTACATTGCCATACTTTTCAGCACTTTGCCACTACTTTTCAGTACTTTGCCACTACTTTTCAGCACTTTGCCACAACTTTTCAGTACTTTGCCACACTTTTCAGTACTTTGCCTCTACTTTTCAGTACATTGCCACACTTTTCACTACTTTGCCACTACTCTTCAGTACTTTACTACAACTTTTCAGTACTTTGCCACGACTTTGCCACAACTTGTCAGTACTTTGTCACACTTTTCAGCACTTTGCCACACTTTTCAGTACTTTGCCTCTACTTTTCAGTACATTGCCACACTTTTCACTACTTTGCCACTACTCTTCAGTACTTTACTACAACTTTTCAGTACTTTGCCACACTTTTCAGTACTTTGCCACGACTTTGCCACAACTTGTCAGTACTTTGTCACACTTTTCAGCACTTTGCCACTACTTTTCAGTACTTTGCCACTACTTTTCAGCACTTTGCCACTACTTTTCATTACTTTGTCACTACTTTTCAGCACTTTGCCACTGCTTTTCAGTACTTTGCCACTACTTTTCAGCACTTTGCCACAACTTTGCTGTACTTTGCCACACATTTCAGTGCTTTGCCACTACTTTGCCGCAACGTTTCATTACTTTGCCACACTTTTCAGCACTTTGCCACTGCTTTTCAGTACTTTGCCACTACTTTACAGCACTTTGCCACAACTTTGCTGTACTTTGCCACACATTTCAGTGCTTTGCCACTACTTTGCAACAACTTTTCAGTACATTGCCATACTTTTCAGCACTTTGCCACTACTTTTCAGTACTTTGCCACTACTTTTCAGCACATTGCCACAACTTTTCAGTACTTTGCCACACTTTTCAGTACTTTGCCTCTACTTTTCAGTACATTGCCACACTTTTCAGTACTTTGCCACGACTTTGCCACAACTTGTCAGTACTTTGTCACACTTTTCAGCACTTTGCCACTACTTTTCAGTACTTTGCCACTACTTTTCAGTACTTTGCCACTAATTTTCAGCACTTTGCCACAGCTTTTCAGTACTTTTCCACACATTTCAGTGCTTTGCCACTACTTTGCCACAACGTTTCAGTACTTTGCCACACTTTTCAGCACTTTGCCACTGCTTTTCAGTACTTTGCCACTACTTTTCAGAACTTTGCCACAACTTTGCTGTAATTTGCCACACATATCAGTGCTTTGCCACTACTTTGCCACAACTTTTCAGTACTTTGCCACACTTTTCAGCACTTTGCCACTACTTTTCAGTACTTTGCCACTACTTTTCAGCACTTTGCCACAACTTTTCAGTACTTTGCCACACTTTTCAGTATTTTGCCTCCACTTTTCAGCACTTTGCCACACTTTTCAGTACTATGCCACTAATCTTCAGCACTTTGCCACAACTTTTCAGTACTTTGCCACATTTTTCAGTACTTTGCCGCCACTTTTCAGCACTTTGCCACACTTTTCAGTACTTTGCCCTACTCTTCAGCACTTTGCTACAACTTTTCAGTACTTTGCCACACTTTTCAGTACTTTGCCACAACTTTTCAGTACTTTGCCACACTTTTCAGTACTTTGCCTCTACTTTTCAGCACTTTGCCACACTTTTCAGTACTTTGCCACTAATCTTCAGTACTTTGCCACTACTTTTCAGCACTTTGCCTCACTTTTCAGTACTTTGCCACTACTTTTCATCACTTTGCCACTACTTTTCATTACTTTGTCACTACTTTTCAGCACTTTGCCACTGCTTTTCAGTACTTTGCCACTACTTTCCAGCACTTTGCCACAACTTTGCTGTACTTTGCCACACATTTCAGTGCTTTGCCACTACTTTGCCACAACTTTTCAGTACATTGCCATACTTTTCAGCACTTTGCCACTACTTTTCAGTACTTTGCCACTACTTTTCAGCACTTTGCCACAACTTTTCAGTACTTTGCCACACTTTTCAGTACTTTGCCTCTACTTTTCAGTACATTGCCACACTTTTCACTACTTTGCCACTACTCTTCAGTACTTTACTACAACTTTTCAGTACTTTGCCACACTTTTCAGTACTTTGCCACGACTTTGCCACAACTTGTCAGTACTTTGTCACACTTTTCAGCACTTTGCCACACTTTTCAATACTTTGCCTCTACTTTTCAGTACATTGCCACACTTTTCACTACTTTGCCACTACTCTTCAGTACTTTACTACAACTTTTCAGTACTTTGCCACACTTTTCAGTACTTTGCCACGACTTTGCCACAACTTGTCAGTACTTTGTCACACTTTTCAGCACTTTGCCACTACTTTTCAGTACTTTGCCACTACTTTTCAGCACTTTGCCACTACTTTTCATTACTTTGTCACTACTTTTCAGCACTTTGCCACTGCTTTTCAGTACTTTGCCACTACTTTTCAGCACTTTGCCACAACTTTGCTGTACTTTGCCACACATTTCAGTGCTTTGCCACTACTTTGCCACAACGTTTCATTACTTTGCCACACTTTTCAGCACTTTGCCACTGCTTTTCAGTACTTTGCCACTACTTTACAGCACTTTGCCACAACTTTGCTGTACTTTGCCACACATTTCAGTGCTTTGCCACTACTTTGCAACAACTTTTCAGTACATTGCCATACTTTTCAGCACTTTGCCACTACTTTTCAGTACTTTGCCACTACTTTTCAGCACATTGCCACAACTTTTCAGTACTTTGCCACACTTTTCAGTACTTTGCCTCTACTTTTCAGTACATTGCCACACTTTTCAGTACTTTGCCACGACTTTGCCACAACTTGTCAGTACTTTGTCACACTTTTCAGCACTTTGCCACTACTTTTCAGTACTTTGCCACTACTTTTCAGTACTTTGCCACTACTTTTCAGCACTTTGCCACAGCTTTTCAGTACTTGTCCACACATTTCAGTGCTTTGCCACTACTTTGCCACAACGTTTCAGTACTTTGCCACACTTTTCAGCACTTTGCCACTGCTTTTCAGTACTTTGCCACTACTTTTCAGAACTTTGCCACAACTTTGCTGTAATTTGCCACACATATCAGTGCTTTGCCACTACTTTGCCACAACTTTTCAGTACTTTGCCACACTTTTCAGCACATTGCCACTACTTTTCAGTACTTTGCCACTACTTTTCAGCACTTTGCCACAACTTTTCAGTACTTTGCCACACTTTTCAGTATTTTGCCTCCACTTTTCAGCACTTTGCCACACTTTTCAGTACTATGCCACTAATCTTCAGCACTTTGCCACAACTTTTCAGTACTTTGCCACATTTTTCAGTACTTTGCCGCCACTTTTCAGCACTTTGCCACACTTTTCAGTACTTTGCCCTACTCTTCAGCACTTTGCTACAACTTTTCAGTACTTTGCCACACTTTTCAGTACTTTGCCACAACTTTTCAGTACTTTGCCACACTTTTCAGTACTTTGCCTCTACTTTTCAGCACTTTGCCACACTTTTCAGTACTTTGCCACTAATCTTCAGTACTTTGCCACTACTTTTCAGCACTTTGCCTCACTTTTCAGTACTTTGCCACTACTTTTCATCACTTTGCCACTACTTTTCATTACTTTGTCACTACTTTTCAGCACTTTGCCACTGCTTTTCAGTACTTTGCCACTACTTTCCAGCACTTTGCCACAACTTTGCTGTACTTTGCCACACATTTCAGTGCTTTGCCACTACTTTGCCACAACTTTTCAGTACATTGCCATACTTTTCAGCACTTTGCCACTACTTTTCAGTACTTTGCCACTACTTTTCAGCACTTTGCCACAACTTTTCAGTACTTTGCCACACTTTTCAGTACTTTGCCTCTACTTTTCAGTACATTGCCACACTTTTCACTACTTTGCCACTACTCTTCAGTACTTTACTACAACTTTTCAGTACTTTGCCACACTTTTCAGTACTTTGCCACGACTTTGCCACAACTTGTCAGTACTTTGTCACACTTTTCAGCACTTTGCCACACTTTTCAGTACTTTGCCTCTACTTTTCAGTACATTGCCACACTTTTCACTACTTTGCCACTACTCTTCAGTACTTTACTACAACTTTTCAGTACTTTGCCACACTTTTCAGTACTTTGCCACGACTTTGCCACAACTTGTCAGTACTTTGTCACACTTTTCAGCACTTTGCCACTACTTTTCAGTACTTTGCCACTACTTTTCAGCACTTTGCCACTACTTTTCATTACTTTGTCACTACTTTTCAGCACTTTGCCACTGCTTTTCAGTACTTTGCCGCTACTTTTCAGCACTTTGCCACAACTTTGCTGTACTTTGCCACACATTTCAGTGCTTTGCCACTACTTTGCCACAACGTTTCATTACTTTGCCACACTTTTCAGCACTTTGCCACTGCTTTTCAGTACTTTGCCACTACTTTACAGCACTTTGCCACAACTTTGCTGTACTTTGCCACACATTTCAGTGCTTTGCCACTACTTTGCAACAACTTTTCAGTACATTGCCATACTTTTCAGCACTTTGCCACTACTTTTCAGTACTTTGCCACTACTTTTCAGCACATTGCCACAACTTTTCAGTACTTTGCCACACTTTTCAGTACTTTGCCTCTACTTTTCAGTACATTGCCACACTTTTCAGTACTTTGCCACGACTTTGCCACAACTTGTCAGTACTTTGTCACACTTTTCAGCACTTTGCCACTACTTTTCAGTACTTTGCCACTACTTTTCAGCACTTTGCCACTACTTTTCAGGACTTTGCCATTACTTTTCTGCACTTTGCCACAGCTTTTCAGTACTTTTCCACACATTTCAGTGCTTTGCCACTACTTTGCCACAACGTTTCAATACTTTGCTACACTTTTCAGCACTTTGCCACTGCTTTTCAGCACTTTGCCACAACTTTTCAGTACTTTGCCACACATTTCAGAGCTTTGCCACTACTTTGCCACAACTTTTCAGTACTTTGCCACTACTTTTCAGTACTTTTCCACTACTTTTCAGCACTTTGCCACACTTTTCAGTACTTTGCCACTACTTTTCAGCCTTTGCCACACTTTTCAGTACTTTGTCACTACTCTTCAGCACTTTGCTACAACTTTTCAGTACATTGCCACACTTTTCAGTACTTTGCCACGACTTTGCCACAACTTTTCAGTACTTTGCCACACTTTTCAGTACTTTGCCACTACTTTTCAGTACTTTGCCACTACTTTTCAGCACTTTGCCACATTTTTCAGTACAATGCCACTACTTTTCAGCACTTTGCCACTACTTTTCAGTACTTTGCCACTACTTTTCAGCACTTTGCCACAGCTTTTCAGTACTTTTCCACACATTTCAGTGCTTTGCCACTACTTTGCCACAACGTTTCAGTACTTTGCCACACTTTTCAGCACTTTGCCACTGCTTTTCAGTACTTTGCCACTACTTTTCAGAACTTTGCCACAACTTTGCTGTAATTTGCCACACATATCAGTGCTTTGCCACTACTTTGCCACAACTTTTCAGTACTTTGCCACACTTTTCAGCACTTTGCCACTACTTTTCAGTACTTTGCCACTACTTTTCAGCACTTTGCCACAACTTTTCAGTACTTTGCCACACTTTTCAGTATTTTGCCTCCACTTTTCAGCACTTTGCCACACTTTTCAGTACTATGCCACTAATCTTCAGCACTTTGCCACAACTTTTCAGTACTTTGCCACATTTTTCAGTACTTTGCCGCCACTTTTCAGCACTTTGCCACACTTTTCAGTACTTTGCCCTACTCTTCAGCACTTTGCTACAACTTTTCAGTACTTTGCCACACTTTTCAGTACTTTGCCACAACTTTTCAGTACTTTGCCACACTTTTCAGTACTTTGCCTCTACTTTTCAGCACTTTGCCACACTTTTCAGTACTTTGCCACTAATCTTCAGTACTTTGCCACTACTTTTCAGCACTTTGCCTCACTTTTCAGTACTTTGCCACTACTTTTCATCACTTTGCCACTACTTTTCATTACTTTGTCACTACTTTTCAGCACTTTGCCACTGCTTTTCAGTACTTTGCCACTACTTTCCAGCACTTTGCCACAACTTTGCTGTACTTTGCCACACATTTCAGTGCTTTGCCACTACTTTGCCACAACTTTTCAGTACATTGCCATACTTTTCAGCACTTTGCCACTACTTTTCAGTACTTTGCCACTACTTTTCAGCACTTTGCCACAACTTTTCAGTACTTTGCCACACTTTTCAGTACTTTGCCTCTACTTTTCAGTACATTGCCACACTTTTCACTACTTTGCCACTACTCTTCAGTACTTTACTACAACTTTTCAGTACTTTGTCACACTTTTCAGCACTTTGCCATTACTTTTCTGCACTTTGCCACAGCTTTTCAGTACTTTTCCACACATTTCAGTGCTTTGCCACTACTTTGCCACAACGTTTCAATACTTTGCTACACTTTTCAGCACTTTGCCACTGCTTTTCAGCACTTTGCCACAACTTTTCAGTACTTTGCCACACATTTCAGAGCTTTGCCACTACTTTGCCACAACTTTTCAGTACTTTGCCACTACTTTTCAGTACTTTTCCACTACTTTTCAGCACTTTGCCACACTTTTCAGTACTTTGCCACTACTTTTCAGCCTTTGCCACACTTTTCAGTACTTTGTCACTACTCTTCAGCACTTTGCTACAACTTTTCAGTACATTGCCACACTTTTCAGTACTTTGCCACGACTTTGCCACAACTTTTCAGTACTTTGCCACACTTTTCAGTACTTTGCCACTACTTTTCAGCACTTTGCCACAGCTTTTCAGTACTTTTCCACACATTTCAGTGCTTTGCCACTACTTTGCCACAACGTTTCAGTACTTTGCCACACTTTTCAGCACTTTGCCACTGCTTTTCAGTACTTTGCCACTACTTTTCAGAACTTTGCCACAACTTTGCTGTAATTTGCCACACATATCAGTGCTTTGCCACTACTTTGCCACAACTTTTCAGTACTTTGCCACACTTTTCAGCACTTTGCCACTACTTTTCAGTACTTTGCCACTACTTTTCAGCACTTTGCCACAACTTTTCAGTACTTTGCCACACTTTTCAGTATTTTCCCTCCACTTTTCAGCACTTTGCCACACTTTTCAGTACTATGCCACTAATCTTCAGCACTTTGCCACAACTTTTCAGTACTTTGCCACATTTTTCAGTACTTTGCCGCCACTTTTCAGCACTTTGCCACACTTTTCAGTACTTTGCCCTACTCTTCAGCACTTTGCTACAACTTTTCAGTACTTTGCCACACTTTTCAGTACTTTGCCACAACTTTTCAGTACTTTGCCACACTTTTCAGTACTTTGCCTCTACTTTTCAGCACTTTGCCACACTTTTCAGTACTTTGCCACTAATCTTCAGTACTTTGCCACTACTTTTCAGCACTTTGCCTCACTTTTCAGTACTTTGCCACTACTTTTCATCACTTTGCCACTACTTTTCATTACTTTGTCACTACTTTTCAGCACTTTGCCACTGCTTTTCAGTACTTTGCCACTACTTTCCAGCACTTTGCCACAACTTTGCTGTACTTTGCCACACATTTCAGTGCTTTGCCACTACTTTGCCACAACTTTTCAGTACATTGCCATACTTTTCAGCACTTTGCCACTACTTTTCAGTACTTTGCCACTACTTTTCAGCACTTTGCCACAACTTTTCAGTACTTTGCCACACTTTTCAGTACTTTGCCTCTACTTTTCAGTACATTGCCACACTTTTCACTACTTTGCCACTACTCTTCAGTACTTTACTACAACTTTTCAGTACTTTGCCACACTTTTCAGTACTTTGCCACGACTTTGCCACAACTTGTCAGTACTTTGTCACACTTTTCAGCACTTTGCCACTACTTTTCAGTACTTTGCCACTACTTTTCAGCACTTTGCCACTACTTTTCAGGACTTTGCCAATACTTTTCTGCACTTTGCCACAGCTTTTCAGTACTTGTCCACACATTTCAGTGCTTTGCCACTACTTTGCCACAACGTTTCAATACTTTGCTACACTTTTCAGCACTTTGCCACTGCTTTTCAGCACTTTGCCACAACTTTTCAGTACTTTGCCACACATTTCAGTGCTTTGCCACTACTTTGCCACAACTTTTCAGTACTTTGCCACAACGTTTCAGTACTTTGCCACACTTTTCAGCACTTTGCCACTACTTTTCAGTACTTTTCCACTACTTTTCAGCACTTTGCCACACTTTTCAGCACTTTGCCACTACTTTTCAGAACTTTGCCACAACTTTGCTGTACTTTGCCACACATTTCAGTGCTTTGCCACTACTTTGCCACAACTTTTCAGTTCTTTGCCACACTTTTCAGCACTTTGCCACTACTTTTCAGTACTTTGCCACTACTTTTCAGCACTTTGCCACAACTTTTCAGTACTTTGCCACACTTTTCAGTACTTTGCCGCCACTTTTCAGCACTTTGTCACACTTTTCAGTACTTTGCCACTACTCTTCAGCACTTTGCCACAACTTTTCAGTACTTTGCCACACTTTTCAGTACTTTGCCGCCACTTTTCAGCACTTTGTCACACTTTTCAGTACTTTGCCACTACTCTTCAGCACTTTGCTACAACTTTTCAGTACTTTGCCACACTTTTCAGTACTTTGCCACAACTTTTCAGTACTTTGCCACACTTTTCAGTACTTTGCCTCTACTTTTCAGCACTTTGCCACACTTTTCAGTACGTTGCCACTAATCTTCAGTACTTTGCCACTACTTTTCAGCACTTTGCCTCACTTTTCAGTACTTTGCCACTACTTTTCATCACTTTGCCACTACTTTTCATTACTTTGTCACTACTTTTCAGCACTTTGCCACTGCTTTTCAGTACTTTGCCACTACTTTCCAGCACTTTGCCACAACTTTGCTGTACTTTGCCACACATTTCAGTGCTTTGCCACTACTTTGCCACAACGTTTCATTACTTTGCCACACTTTTCAGCACTTTGCCACTGCTTTTCAGTACTTTGCCACTACTTTACAGCACTTTGCCACAACTTTGCTGTACTTTGCCACACATTTCAGTGCTTTGCCACTACTTTGCCACAACTTTTCAGTACATTGCCATACTTTTCAGCACTTTGCCACTACTTTTCAGTACTTTGCCACTACTTTTCAGCACTTTGCCACAACTTTTCAGTACTTTGCCACACTTTTCAGTACTTTGCCTCTACTTTTCAGTACATTGCCACACTTTTCACTACTTTGCCACTACTCTTCAGTACTTTACTACAACTTTTCAGTACTTTGCCACTACTTTTCAGCACTTTGCCACAACTTTTCAGTACTTTGCCACACTTTTCAGTACTTTGCCTCCACTTTTCAGCACTTTGCCACACTTTTCAGTACTATGCCACTACTCTTCAGCACTTTGCTACAACTTTTCAGTACTTTGCCACACTTTTCAGTACTTTGCCACAACTTTTCAGTACTTTGCCACACTTTTCAGTACTATGCCACTACTCTTCAGCACTTTGCTACAACTTTTCAGTACTTTGCCACACTTTTCAGTACTTTGCCACAACTTTTCAGTACTTTGCCACACTTTTCAGTACTTTGCCACTACTTTTCAGCACTTTGCTACAACTTTGCTGTACTTTGCCACACATTTCAGTGCTTTGCCACTACTTTGCCACATCGTTTCAGTACTTTGCCACACTTTTCAGCACTTTGCCACTGCTTTTCAGTACTTTGCCACTACTTTTCAGCACTTTGCCACAAGTTTGCTGTACGTTGCCACACATTTCAGTGCTTTGCCACTACTTTGCCACAACTTTTCAGTACTTTGCCACACTTTTCAGCACTTTGCCACTACTTTTCAGTACTTTGCCACTACTTTTCAGCACTTTGCCACAACTTTTCAGTACTTTGCCACACTTTTCAGTACTTTGCCTCTACTTTTCAGCACTTTGCCACACTTTTCAGTACTTTGCCACTACACTTCAGTACTTTGCTACAAGTTTTCAGTACTTTGCCACACTTTTCAGTACTTTGCCACGACTTTGCCACAACTTTTCAGTACTTTGCCACACTTTTCCGCACTTTGCCACTACTTTTCAGTAGTTTGCCACTACTTTTCAGCATTTGCCACACTTTTCAGTACTATGCCACTACTTTTCAGCACTTTGCAACTACTTTTCAGCACTTTGCCACTACTTTTCTGCATTTTGCCACAGCTTTTCAGTACTTTTCCACACATTTCAGTGCTTTGCCACTACTTTGCCACAACGTTTCAGTACTTTGCCACACTTTTCAGCACTTTGCCACTGCTTTTCAGTACTTTGCCACTACTTTTCAGAACTTTGCCACAACTTTGCTGTACTTTGCCAAACATTTCACTGCTTTGCCACTACTTTGTCACAACTTTTCATTACTTTGCCACACTTTTCAGCACTTTGCCACACTTTTCAGTACTTTGCCTCTACTTTTCAGCACTTTGCCACACTTTTCAGTACTTTGCCACTACTCTTCAGCACTTTGCTACAACTTTTCAGTACATTGCCACACTTTTCAGCAGTTTGCCACTGCTTTTCAGTACTTTGCAACTACTTTTAAGCACTTTGCCACAACTTTTCAGTACTTTGCCACAATTTTCAGTGCTTTGCCACTACTTTGCCGCAACTTTTCAGTACTTGCCACACTTTTCAGCACTTTGCCACTGCTTTTCAGTAGTTTGCCTTTACTTTTCAGCACTTTGCCACGACTTTTCAGTACTTTGTACGCTTTTCAGTGCTTTGCCACTACTTTTCAGCACTTTGCCACAACTTTTCAGTACTTTGCCACACTTTTCAGTGCTTTGCCACTACTTTGCCACAACGTTTCAGTACTTTGTCACACTTTTAAGCACTTTGCCACTGCTTTTCAGTATTTTGCCACTACTTTTCAGCACTTTGCCACAACTTTGCAGTACTTTGCCACACATTTCAGTGCTTTGCCTTTACTTTGCCACAACTTTTCAGTACTTTGCCACACTTGTCAGCACTTTGCCACTACTTTTCAGTACTTTGCCACTACTTTTCAGCACTTTGCCACAACTTTTCAGTACTTTGCCACACTTTTCAGTACTTTGCCACTACTTTTCAGCACTTTGCCACACTTTTCAGTACTTTGCCACTAATCTTCAGCACTTTGCTACAACTTTTCAGTATTTTGCCACACTTTTCAGTGCTTTGCCACTACTTTGCCACAACTTGTCAGTACTTTGCCACACTTTTCAGGACATTGCCACTGCTTTTCAGTACTTTGCCACTACTTTTCAGCACATTGCCACAACTTTTATGTATTTGACACACTTCTCAGTACTTTGCCACTACTTTTCAGCACATTGCCACAACTTTTCAGTACTTTGCCACACTTTTCAGTACTTTGCCTCCACTTTTCAACACTTTGCCACACTTTTCAGTACTATGCCACTAATCTTCAGTACTTTGCTACAAGTTTTCAGTACTTTGCCACACTTTTCAGTACTTTGCCACGACTTTGCCACAACTTTTCAGTACTTTGCCACACTTTTCAGCACTTTGCCACTACTTTTCAGTAGTTTGCCACTACTTTTCAGCATTTGCCACACTTTTCAGTACTATGCCACTAATTTTCAGCACTTTGCCACAACTTTTCAGTACTTTGCCACACTTTTCAGTACTTTGCCACTACTTTGCCACAACGTTTCAGTACTTTGCCACACTTTTCAGCACTTTGCCACTGCTTTTCAGTACTTTGCCACTACTTTTCAGAACTTTGCCACAACTTTGCTGTACTTTGCCAAACATTTCACTGCTTTGCCACTACTTTGTCACAACTTTTCATTACTTTGCCACACTTTTCAGCACTTTGCCACACTTTTCAGTACTTTGCCTCTACTTTTCAGCACTTTGCTACACTTTTCAGTACTTTGCCACTACTCTTCAGCACTTTGCTACAACTTTTCAGTACATTGCCACACTTTTCAGCAGTTTGCCACTGCTTTTCAGTACTTTGCAACTACTTTTAAGCACTTTGCCACAACTTTTCAGTACTTTGCCACAATTTTCAGTGCTTTGCCACTACTTTGCCGCAACTTTTCAGTACTTGCCACACTTTTCAGCACTTTGCCACTGCTTTTCAGTAGTTTGCCTTTACTTTTCAGCACTTTGCCACAACTTTTCAGTACTTTGTACGCTTTTCAGTGCTTTGCCACTACTTTTCAGCACTTTGCCACAACGTTTCAGTACTTTGTCACACTTTTAAGCACTTTGCCACTGCTTTTCAGTATTTTGCCACTACTTTTCAGCACTATGCCACAACTTTTCAGTACTTTGCCACACATTTCAGTGCTTTGCCTTTACTTTGCCACAACTTTTCAGTACTTTGCCACACTTTTCAGCACTTTGCCACTACTTTTCAGTACTTTGCCACTACTTTTCAGCACTTTGCCACAACTTTTCAGTACTTTGCCACACTTTTCGGTACTTTGCCACTACTTTTCAGCACTTTGCCACACTTTTCAGTACTTTGCCACTAATCTTCAGCACTTTGCTACAACTTTTCAGTATTTTGCCACACTTTTCAGTGCTTTGCCACTACTTTGCCACAACTTGTCAGTACTTTGCCACACTTTTCAGGACTTTGCCACTGCTTTTCAGTACTTTGCCACTACTTTTCAGCACATTGCCACAACTTTTATGTATTTGACACACTTCTCAGTACTTTGCCACAACTTTTCAGTACTTTGCCACACTATTCACCACTTTACCACTACTTTTCAGTACTTTGCCACTACTTTTCAGCACTTTGCCACAACTTTTCAGTACTTTGCCACACTTTTCAGTACTTTGCCTCCACTTTTCAACACTTTGCCACACTTTTCATTACTATGCCACTAATCTTCAGCACTTTGCTACAACTTTTCAGTACTTTGCCTCTACTTTTCACCACTTTGCTTCACTTTTCAGTACTTTGCCACTACTTTTCATCACTTTTCCACTACTTTTCATTACTTTGTCACTACTTTTCAGCACTTTGCCACTGCTTTTCAGTACTTTGCCACAACTTTGCAGTACTTTGCCACACATTTCAGTGCATTGCCTTTACTTTGCCACAACTTTTCAGTACTTTGCCACACTTTTCAGCACTTTGCCACTACTTTTCAGTACTTTGCCACACTTTTCAGTGCTTTGCCACTACTTGGCCACAACTTGCCACACTTTTCAGTGATTTGCCACTACTTGCCACAACTTGTCAGTACTTTGCCACACTTTTCAGCACTTTGCCACTACTTTTCAGCACTTTGCCACTACTTTTCAGTACTTTGCCATTACTCTTCAGTACTTTGCCACTACTTTTCAGCACTTTTCCACTACTTTTCATTACTTTGTCACTACTTTTCAGCACTTTGCCACTGCTTTTCAGTACTTTGCCACTACTTTTCAGCACTTTGCCACAACTTTGCTGTACTTTGCCACACATTTCAGTGCTTTGCCACTACTTTGCCACATCGTTTCAGTACTTTGCCACACTTTTCAGCACTTTGCCACTGCTTTTCAGTACTTTGCCACAACTTTTCAGCACTTTGCCACAAGTTTGCTGTACTTTGCCACACATTTCAGTGCTTTGCCACTACTTTGCCACAACTTTTCAGTACTTTGCCACACTTTTCAGCACTTTGCCACTACTTTTCAGTACTTTGCCACTACTTTTCAGCACTTTGCCACAACTTTTCAGTACTTTGCCACACTTTTCAGTACTTTGCCTCTACTTTTCAGCACTTTGCCACTACTTTTCAGTAGTTTGCCACTACTTTTCAGCATTTGCCACACTTTTCAGTACTATGCCACTACTTTTCAGCACTTTGCAACTATTTTCAGCACTTTGCCACTACTTTTCTGCACTTTGCCACAGCTTTTCAGTACTTTTCCACACATTTCAGTGCTTTGCCACTACTTTGCCACAACGTTTCAGTACTTTGCCACACTTTTCAGCACTTTGCCACTGCTTTTCAGTACTTTGCCACTACTTTTCAGAACTTTGCCACAACTTTGCTGTACTTTGCCAAACATTTCACTGCTTTGCCACTACTTTGCCACAACTTTTCAGTACTTTGCCACACTTTTCAGCACTTTGCCACACTTTTCAGTATTTTGCCTCTACTTTTCAGCACTTTGCCACACTTTTCAGTACTTTGCCACTACTCTTCAGCACCTTGCTACAACTTTTCAGTACTTTGCCACACTTTTCAGCAGTTTGCCACTGCTTTTCAGTACTTTGCAACTACTTTTAAGCACTTTGCCACAACTTTTCAGTACTTTGCCACAATTTTCAGTGCTTTGCCACTACTTTGCCGCAACTTTTCAGTACTTGCCACAATTTTCAGCACTTTGCCACTGCTTTTCAGTAGTATGCCTTTACTTTTCAGCACTTTGCCACAACTTTTCAGTACTTTGCCACACTTTTCAGTGCTTTGCCACTACTTTGCCACAACTTGTCAGTACTTTGCCAGACTTTTCAGCACTTCGCCACTGCTTTTCAGTACTTTGCCACTATTTTTCAGCACATTACCACAACTTTTCTGTATTTGACACTCTTCTCAGTACTTTGCCACTACTTTTCAGCACTTTGCCACAACTTTTCAGTACTTTGCCACACATTTCAGTGCTTTGCCACTACTTTGCCACAACGTTTCAGTACTTTGTCACACTTTTTAGCACTTTCCCACTGCTTTTCAGTATTTTGCCACTACTTTTCAGCACTTTGCCACAACTTTGCAGTACTTTGCCACACATTTCAGTGCTTTGCCTTTACTTTGCCACAACTTTTCAGTACTTTGCCACACTTTTCAGCACTTTGCCACTACTTTTCAGTACTTTGCCACTACTTTTCAGCACTTTGCCACAACTTTTCAGTACTTTGCCACACTTTTCAGTACTTTGCCACTACTTTTCAGCACTTTGCCACACTGTTCAGTACTTTGCCACTAATCTTCAGCACTTTGCTACAACTTTTCAGTATTTTGCCACACTTTTCAGTGCTTTGCCACTACTTTGCCACAACTTGTCAGTACTTTGCCACACTTTTCAGGACTTTGTCACTGCTTTTCAGTACTTTGCCACTACATTTCAGCACATTGCCACAACTTTTATGTATTTGACACACTTCTCAGTACTTTGCCACAACTTTTCAGCACTTTGCCACAACTTGTAAGTACTTTGCCACACTATTCAGCACTTTGCCATTACTTTTCAGTACTTTGCCACTACTTTTCAGCACTTTGCCACAACTTTTCAGTACTTTGCCACACTTTTCAGTACTTTGCCTCCACTTTTCAGCACTTTGCCACACTTTTCAGTACTATGCCACTAATCTTCAGCACTTTGCTACAACTTTTCAGTACTTTGCCACACGTTTCAGTACTTTGCCACAACTTTTCAGTACTTTGCCACACTTTTCAGTACTTTGCCTCTACTTTTCACCACTTTGCTTCACTTTTCAGTACTTTGCCACTACTTTTCATCACCTTTCCACTACTTTTCATTACTTTGTCACTACTTTTCAGCACTTTGCCACTGCTTTTCAGTACTTTGCCACAACTTTGCAGTACTTTGCCACACATTTCAGTGCATTGCCTTTACTTTGCCACAACTTTTCAGTACTTTGCCACACTTTTCAGCACTTTCCCACTACTTTTCAGTACTTTGCCACACTTTTCAGTGCTTTGTCACTACTTGGCCACAACTTGTCAGTACTTTGCCACACTTTTCTGGACTTTGCCACACTTTTCAGTACTTTGCCACGACTTTGCCACAACTTTTCATTACTTTGCCACACTTTTCAGCAATTTGCCACTGCTTTTCAGTAGTTTGCCACACTTTTCAGTACTTTGCCACTACTTTTCAGCACTTTGCCACACTGTTCATTACTTTGCCACTAATCTTCAGCACTTTGCTACAACTTTTCAGTATTTTGCCACACTTTTCAGCACTTTGCCACTACTTTTCAGTACTTTTCCACTACTTTTCAGCACTTTGCCACACTTTTCAGTACTTTGCCACTACTTTTCAGCCTTTGCCACACTTTTTCAATACTTTGCCACACTTGTCAGTGCTTTGCCACTACTTTGCCACAACTTGTCAGTACTTTGCCACACTTTTCAGGACTTTGCAACACTTTTCAGTACTTTGCCACTG
Source organism: Saccoglossus kowalevskii (assembly GCF_978046115.1). Lineage (NCBI taxonomy): Eukaryota > Metazoa > Hemichordata > Enteropneusta > Harrimaniidae > Saccoglossus > Saccoglossus kowalevskii. The sequence goes on along the minus strand of NC_140647.1, from coordinate 41,245,272 downwards.
CATTGCCACAGCTTTTCATTACTTTGCCACACTTTTCAGCACTTTGCCACTGCTTTTCAGAACTTTGCAACAACTTTTAAGCACTTTGCCACAACTTTTCAGTACTTTGCCACTGCTTTTCAGTACTTTGCAACAACTTTTCAGTACTTTGCCACAACTTTGCAGTACTTTGCCACACATTTCAGTGCATTGCCTTTACTTTGCCACAACTTTTCATTACTTTGCCACACTTTTCAGCAATTTGCCACTGCTTTTCAGTAGTTTGCCACTACTTTTCAGCACTTTGCCACAACTTTTCATTACTTTGCCACACTTTTCAGTGCTTTGCCACTACTTTGCCACAACTTTTCAGTACTTTGCCACTCTTTTCAGCACTTTACCACTACTCTTCAGTACTTTGCCACTACTTTTCAGCACTTTGCCACACTTTTCAGTACTTTGCCACTACTTTTCAGCACTTTGCCACTACTTTTCAGTACTTTGCCACTACTTTTCAGCACTTTGCCACAACTTTTCAGTACTTTTCCACAAATTTCAGTGCTTTGCCACTACTTTGCCACTACTTTTCAGCACTTTGCCACTACTTTGCTGTACTTTGCCACACATTTCAGTGCTTTGCCACTACTTTGCCACAACTTTTCAGTACTTTGCCACAACTTTTCAGTACTTTGCCACACTTTTCAGCTCTTTGCCACTACTTTTCAGTACTTTTCCACTCTTTTCAGCACTTTGCCACACTTTTCAGTACTTTGCCACTACTTTTCAGCACTTTGCCACACTTTTCATTACTTTGCCACTAGTCTTCAGCACTTTGCTACAACTTTTCAGTACTTTGCCACACTTTTCAGTACTTTGCCACGACTTTGCCACAACTTTTCAGTACTTTGCCACACTTTTCAGTACTTTGCCACTACTTTTCAGTACTTTGCCACTACTTTTCAGCACTTTGTCACATTTTTCAGTACTATGCCACTATTTTTCAGCACTTTGCCACAGCTTTTCAGTACTTTTCCACACATTTCAGTGCTTTGCCACTACTTTGCCACAACTTTTCAGTACTTTGCCACGACTTTGCCACAACTTTTCAGTACTTTGCCACACTTTTCAGTACTTTGCCACTACTTTTCAGTACTTTGCCACTACTTTTCAGCACTTTGCCACATTTTTCAGTACTATGCCACTATTTTTCAGCACTTTGCCACAGCTTTTCAGTACTTTTCCACACATTTCAGTGCTTTGCCACTACTTTGCCACAACTGTTCAGTACTTTGCCACACTTGTCAGCACTTTACCACTACTTTTCAGTACTTTGCCACAACTTTTCAGCACTTTGCCACACTTTTCAGTACTTTGCCACTACTTTTCAGCACTTTGCCACTACTTTTCAGTACTTTGCCACTACTTTTCAGCACTTTGCCACAACTTTTCAGTACTTTTCCACAAATTTCAGTGCTTTGCCACTACTTTGCCACAACGTTTCAGTACTTTGCCACACTTTTCAGCACTTTGCCACTGCTTTTCACTACTTTGCCACTACTTTCAGCACTTTGCCACAACTTTGCTGTACTTTGCCACACATTTCAGTGCTTTGCCACTACTTTGCCACATCTTTTCACCACTTTGCTTCACTTTTCAGTACTTTGCCACTACTTTTCATCACCTTTCCACTACTTTTCATTACTTTGTCACTACTTTTCAGCACTTTGCCACTGCTTTTCAGTACTTTGCCACAACTTTGCAGTACTTTGCCACACATTTCAGTGCATTGCCTTTACTTTGCCACAACTTTTCAGTACTTTGCCACACTTTTCAGCACTTTGCCACTACTTTTCAGTACTTTGCCACACTTTTCAGTGCTTTGCCACTACTTGGCCACAACTTGTCAGTACTTTGCCACACTTTTCTGGACTTTGCCACACTTTTCAGTACTTTGCCACGACTTTGCCACAACTTTTCATTACTTTGCCACACTTTTCAGCAATTTGCCCCTGCTTTTCAGTAGTTTGCCACTACTTTTCAGCACTTTGCCACAACTTTTCAGTACTTTGCCACACATTTCAGTGCTTTGCCACTACTTTGCCACAACTTTTCAGTACTTTGCCACAACTTTTCAGTACTTTGCCACACTTTTCAGCACTTTGCCACTACTTTTCAGTACTTTTCCACTACTTTTCAGCACTTTGCCACACTTTTCAGTACTTTGCCACTACTTTTCAGCCTTTGCCACACTTTTCAATACTTTGCCACACTTGTCAGTGCTTTGCCACTACTTTGCCACAACTTGTCAGTACTTTGCCACACTTTTCAGGATTTTGCAACACTTTTCAGTACTTTGCCACTGCATTGCCACAGCTTTTCATTACTTTGCCACACTTTTCAGCACTTTGCCACTGCTTTTCAGTACTTTGCAACAACTTTTAAGCACTTTGCCACACTTTTCAGTACTTTGCCTCTACTTTTCAGTACATTGCCACACTTTTCAGTACTTTGCCACGTCTTTGCCACAACTTGTCAGTACTTTGTCACACTTTTCAGCACTTTGCCACTACTTTTCAGTACTTTGCCACTACTTTTCAGCACTTTGCCACTACTTTTCAGGACTTTGCCACTACTTTTCTGCACTTTGCCACAGCTTTTCAGTACTTTTCCACACATTTCAGTGCTTTGCCACTACTTTGCAACAACGTTTCAATACTTTGCTACACTTTTCAGCACTTTGCCACTGCTTTTCAGCACTTTGCCACAACTTTTCAGTACTTTGCCACACATTTCAGAGCTTTGCCACTACTTTGCCACAACTTTTCAGTACTTTGCCACTACTTTTCAGTACTTTTCCACTACTTTTCAGCACTTTGCCACACTTTTCAGTACTTTGCCACTACTTTTCAGCCTTTGCCACACTTTTCAGTACTTTGCCACTACTCTTCAGCACTTTGCTACAACTTTTCAGTACATTGCCACACTTTTCAGTACTTTGCCACGACTTTGCCACAACTTTTCAGTACTTTGCCACACTTTTCAGTACTTTGCCACTACTTTTCAGTACTTTGCCACTACTTTTCAGCACTTTGCCACATTTCTCAGTACAATGCCACTACTTTTCAGCACTTTGCCACTACTTTTCAGTACTTTGCCACTACTTTTCAGCACTTTGCCACAGCTTTTCAGTACTTTTCCACACATTTCAGTGGTTTGCCACTACTTTGCCACAACGTTTCAGTACTTTGCCACACTTTTCAGCACTTTGCCACTGCTTTTCAGTACTTTGCCACTACTTTTCAGAAATTTGCCACAACTTTGCTGTAATTTGCCACACATATCAGTGCTTTGCCACTACTTTGCCACAACTTTTCAGTACTTTGCCACACTTTTCAGCACTTTGCCACTACTTTTCAGTACTTTGCCACTACTTTTCAGCACTTTGCCACAACTTTTCAGTACTTTGCCGCACTTTTCAGTATTTTGCCTCCACTTTTCAGCACTTTCCCACACTTTTCAGTACTATGCCACTAATCTTCAGCACTTTGCCACAACTTTTCAGTACTTTGCCACACTTTTCAGTACTTTGCCACCACTTTTCAGCACTTTGCCACACTTTTCAGTACTTTGCCACTACTCTTCAGCTCTTTGCTACAACTTTTAAGTACTTTGCCACACTTTTCAGTACTTTGCCACAACTTTTCAGTACTTTGCCACACTTTTCAGTACTTTGCCTCTACTTTTCAGCACTTTGCCACACTTTTCAGTACTTTGCCACTAATCTTCAGTACTTTGCCACTACTTTTCAGCACTTTGCCTCACTTTTCAGTACTTTGCCACTACTTTTCATCACTTTGCCACTACTTTTCATTACTTTGTCACTACTTTTCAGCACTTTGCCACTGCTTTTCAGTACTTTGCCACTACTTTCCAGCACTTTGCCACAACTTTGCTGTACTTTGCCACACATTTCAGTGCTTTGCCACTACTTTGCCACAACTTTTCAGTACATTGCCATACTTTTCAGCACTTTGCCACTACTTTTCAGTACTTTGCCACTACTTTTCAGCACTTTGCCACAACTTTTCAGTACTTTGCCACACTTTTCAGTACTTTGCCTCTACTTTTCAGTACATTGCCACACTTTTCACTACTTTGCCACTACTCTTCAGTACTTTACTACAACTTTTCAGTACTTTGCCACACTTGTCAGTACTTTGTCACACTTTTCAGCACTTTGCCACTACTTTTCAGTACTTTGCCACTACTTTTCAGCACTTTGCCACAACTTTTCAGGACTTTGCCACTACTTTTCTGCACTTTGCTACAGCTTTTCAGTACTTGTCCACACATTTCAGTGCTTTGCCACTACTTTGCCACAAAGTTTCAATACTTTGCTACACTTTTCAGCACTTTGCCACTGCTTTTCAGCACTTTTCCACAACTTTTCAGTACTTTGCCACACATTTCAGTGCTTTGCCACTACTTTGCCACAACTTTTCAGTACTTTGCCACAACTTTTCAGTACTTTGCCACACTTTTCAGCACTTTGCCACTACTTTTCAGTACTTTTCCGCTACTTTTCAGCACTTTGCCACACTTTTCAGTACTTTGCCACTACTTTTCAGCCTTTGCCACACTTTTCAGTACTTTGCCACTACTCTTCAGCACTTTGCTACAACTTTTCAGTACTTTGCCACACTTTTCAGTACTTTGCCACGACTTTGCCACAAGTTTTCAGTACTTTGCCACACTTTTCAGTACTTTGCCACTACTTTTCAGTACTTTGCCACTACTTTTCAGCACTTTGCCACAGCTTTTCAGTACTTTTCCACACTTTTCAGCACTTTCCCACACTTTTCAGTACTATGCCACTAATCTTCAGCACTTTGCCACAACTTTTCAGTACTTTGCCACACTTTTCAGTACTTTGCCGCCACTTTTCAGCACTTTGCCACACTTTTCAGTACTTTGCCACTACTCTTCAGCACTTTGCTACAACTTTTAAGTACTTTGCCACACTTTTCAGTACTTTGCCACAACTTTTCACTACTTTGCCACACTTTTCAGTACTTTGCCTCTACTTTTCAGCACTTTGCCACACTTTTCAGTACTTTGCCACTAATCTTCAGTACTTTGCCACTACTTTTCAGCACTTTGCCTCACTTTTCAGTACTTTGCCACTACTTTTCATCACTTTGCCACTACTTTTCATTACTTTGTCACTACTTTTCAGCACTTTGCCACTGCTTTTCAGTACTTTGCCACTACTTTCCAGCACTTTGCCACAACTTTGCTGTACTTTGCCACACATTTCAGTGCTTTGCCACTACTTTGCCACAACTTTTCAGTACATTGCCATACTTTTCAGCACTTTGCCACTACTTTTCAGTACTTTGCCACTACTTTTCAGCACTTTGCCACAACTTTTCAGTACTTTGCCACACTTTTCAGTACTTTGCCTCTACTTTTCAGTACATTGCCACACTTTTCACTACTTTGCCACTACTCTTCAGTACTTTACTACAACTTTTCAGTACTTTGCCACACTTGTCAGTACTTTGTCACACTTTTCAGCACTTTGCCACTACTTTTCAGTACTTTGCCACTACTTTTCAGCACTTTGCCACTACTTTTCAGGACTTTGCCACTACTTTTCTGCACTTTGCTACAGCTTTTCAGTACTTGTCCACACATTTCAGTGCTTTGCCACTACTTTGCCACAAAGTTTCAATACTTTGCTACACTTTTCAGCACTTTGCCACTGCTTTTCAGCACTTTGCCACAACTTTTCAGTACTTTGCCACACATTTCAGTGCTTTGCCACTACTTTGCCACAACTTTTCAGTACTTTGCCACAACTTTTCAGTACTTTGCCACACTTTTCAGCACTTTGCCACTACTTTTCAGTACTTTTCCACTACTTTTCAGCACTTTGCCACACTTTTCAGTACTTTGCCACTACTTTTCAGCCTTTGCCACACTTTCAGTACTTTGCCACTACTCTTCAGCACTTTGCTACAACTTTTCAGTACTTTGCCACACTTTTCAGTACTTTGCCACGACTTTGCCACAAGTTTTCAGTACTTTGCCACACTTTTCAGTACTTTGCCACTACTTTTCAGTACTTTGCCACTACTTTTCAGCACTTTGCCACATTTTTCAGTACAATGCCACTACTTTTCAGCACTTTGCCACTACTTTTCAGTACTTTGCCACTACTTTTCAGCACTTTGCCACAGCTTTTCAGTACTTTTCCACACATTTCAGTGCTTTGCCACTACTTTGCCGCCACTTTTCAGCACTTTGTCACACTTTTCAGTACTTTGCCACTACTCTTCAGCACTTTGCTACAACTTTTCAGTACTTTGCCACACTTTTCAGTACTTTGCCACAACTTTTCAGTACTTTGCCACACTTTTCAGTACTTTGCCTCTACTTTTCAGCACTTTGCCACACTTTTCAGTACTTTGCCACTAATCTTCAGTACTTTGCCACTACTTTTCAGCACTTTGCCTCACTTTTCAGTACTTTGCCACTACTTTTCATCACTTTGCCACTACTTTTCATTACTTTGTCACTACTTTTCAGCACTTTGCCACTGCTTTTCAGTACTTTGCCACTACTTTTCAGCACTTTGCCACAACTTTGCTGTACTTTGCCACACATTTCAGTGCTTTGCCACTACTTTGCCACAACGTTTCATTACTTTGCCACACTTTTCAGCACTTTGCCACTGCTTTTCAGTACTTTGCCACTACTTTACAGCACTTTGCCACAACTTTGCTGTACTTTGCCACACATTTCAGTGCTTTGCCACTACTTTGCCACAACTTTTCAGTACATTGCCATACTTTTCAGCACTTTGCCACTACTTTTCAGTACTTTGCCTCTACTTTTCAGCACTTTGCCACAACTTTTCAGTACTTTGCCACACTTTTCAGTACTTTGCCTCTACTTTTCAGTACATTGCCACACTTTTCACTACTTTGCCACTACTCTTCAGTACTTTACTACAACTTTTCAGTACTTTGCCACACTTTTCAGTACTTTGCCACGACTTTGCCACAACTTGTCAGTACTTTGTCACACTTTTCAGCACTTTGCCACTACTTTTCAGTAGTTTGCCACTACTTTTCAGCACTTTGCCACTACTTTTCAGGACTTTGCCACTACTTTTCTGCACTTTGCCACAGCTTTTCAGTACTTTTCCACACATTTCAGTGCTTTGCCACGACTTTGCCACAACTTGTCAGTACTTTGTCACACTTTTCAGCACTATGCCACTACTTTTCAGTACTTTGCCACTACTTTTCAGCACTTTGCCACTACTTTTCAGGACTTTGCCACTACTTTTCTGCATTTTGCCACAACTTTTCAGTACTTTGCCACATTTTTCAGTATTTTGCCACAACTTTTCAGTACTGTGCCACTACTTTTCAGCACTTTGCCACAACTTTTCAGTACTATGCCACATTTTTCAGTACTTTGCCACTACTTTTCAGCACATTGCCACAACTTTTCAGTACTTTGCCATACTTTTCAGTACTTTGCCACGACTTTGCTACAACTTGTCAGTACTATGCCACACTTTTCAGCACTTTGCCTCTACTTTTCAGTACTTTGCCACTACTTTTCAGCACTTTGCCACAACTTTTCTGAACTTTGCCACACTTTTCATTACTTTGCCACGACTTTGCCACAACTTCTCAGTACTTTGCCACACATTCCAGTGCTTTGCCACTACTTTGCAACATCTTTTCAGTACTTTGCCACACTTTTCAGCACTTTGCCACAACTTTTTAGTACTTTACCACACTTTTCAGTACTTTGCCACGACTTTGCCACAACTTTTCAGTACTTTGCCACACATTTCAGTGCTTTGCCACTACTTTGCAACAACTTTTCAGTACTTTGCCACACTTTTCAGCACTTTGCCACTGCTTTTCAGTACTTTGCTACTGCTTTTCAGTACTTTGCCACACTTTTCAGTACTTTGCCACTACTTTTCAGCACTTTGCCACTACTTTTCAGGACTTTGCCACTACTTTTCTGCACTTTGCCACAGCTTTTCAGTACTTTTCCACACATTTCAGTGCTTTGCCACTACTTTGCCACAACGTTTCAATACTTTGCTACACTTTTCAGCACTTTGCCACTGCTTTTTAGTACTTTGCCACTACTTTTCAGCACTTTGCCACAACTTTGCTGTACTTTGCCACTACTTTTCAGCACTTTGCCACACTTTTCAGTACTTTGCCACTACTCTTCAGCAAATTTGCTACAACTTTTCAGTACTTTGCCACACTTTGCTACAACTTGTCAGTACTATGCCACACTTTTCAGCACTTTGCCTCTACTTTTCAGTACTTTGCCACTACTTTTCAGCACTTTGCCACAACTTTTCTGAACTTTGCCACACTTTTCATTACTTTGCCACGACTTTGCCACAACTTCTCAGTACTTTGCCACACATTCCAGTGCTTTGCCACTACTTTGCAACATCTTTTCAGTACTTTGCCACACTTTTCAGCACTTTGCCACAACTTTTTAGTACTTTACCACACTTTTCAGTACTTTGCCACGACTTTGCCACAACTTTTCAGTACTTTGCCACACATTTCAGTGCTTTGCCACTACTTTGCAACAACTTTTCAGTACTTTGCCACACTTTTCAGCACTTTGCCACTGCTTTTCAGTACTTTGCTACTGCTTTTCAGTACTTTGCCACACTTTTCAGTACTTTGCCACTACTTTTCAGCACTTTGCCACTACTTTTCAGGACTTTGCCACTACTTTTCTGCACTTTGCCACAGCTTTTCAGTACTTTTCCACACATTTCAGTGCTTTGCCACTACTTTGCCACAACGTTTCAATACTTTGCTACACTTTTCAGCACTTTGCCACTGCTTTTTAGTACTTTGCCACTACTTTTCAGCACTTTGCCACAACTTTGCTGTACTTTGCCACTACTTTTCAGCACTTTGCCACACTTTTCAGTACTTTGCCACTACTCTTCAGCAAATTTCCTACAACTTTTCAGTACTTTGCCACACTTTTCAGTGCTTTGCCACTACTTTGCCACAACTTGTCTGTACTTTGCCACACTTTTCAGGACTTTGCAACACTTTTCAGTACTTTGCCACTGCTTTGCCACAACTTTTCATTACTTTGCCACACTTTTCAGCACTTTGCCACTGCTTTTCAGTACTTTGCAAAAACTTTTAAGCACTTTGCCACAACTTTTCATTACTTTGCCACACTTTAACGCAATTTGCCACTGCTTTTCAGTAGTTTGCCACTACTTTTCAGCACTTTGCCACAACTTTTCCTTACTTTGCCACACTTTTCAGTGCTTTGCACTACTTTGCCGCAACTTTTCAGTACTTTGTCACACTTTTCAGCACTTTACCACTTCTTTTCAGTACTTTGCCACTACTTTTCAGCACTTTGCCACAACTTTGCTGTACTTTGCCACATATTTCAGTGCTTTGCCACTACTTTGCCACAACTTTTCAGTACTTTGCCACACTTTTAAGCTCTTTGCCACTACTTTTCAGTACTTTTCCACTACTTTTCAGCACTTTGTCACACTTTTCAGTACTTTGCCACTACTTTTCAGCACTTTGCCACACTTTTCAGTACTTTGCCACTACTCTTCAGCACTTTGCTACAACTTTTCAGTACTTTGCCACACTTTTCAGTACTTTGCCACGACTTTGCCACAACTTTTCAGTACTTTGCCACACTTTTCAGTACTTTGCCACTACTTTTCAGTACTTTGCCACTACTTTTCAGCACTTTGCCACATTTATCAGTACTATGCCACTACTTTTCAGCACTTTGCCACAGCATTTCAGTACTTTTCCACACTTTCCAGTGCTTTGCCACTACTTTGCCACAACGTGTCAGTACTTTGCCACACTTTTCAGTACTTTGCCACTGCTTTTCAGTACTGTGCCACTACTTTTCAGAACTTTGCCACAACTTTGCTGTACTTTGCCACACATATCAGTGCTTTGCCACTGCTTTGCCACAACTTTTCAGTACTTTGCCACTACTTTTCAGCACTTTGCCACAACTTTTCAGTACTTTGCCACACTTTTCAGTACTTTGCCTCCACTTTTCAGCACTTTGCCACACTTTTCAGTACTATGCCACTACTCTTCAGCACTTTGCTACAACTTTTCAGTACTTTGCCACACTTTTCAGTACTTTGCCACAACTTTTCAGTACTTTGCCACACTTTTCAGTACTTTGCCTCTACTTTTCAGCACTTTGCCACACTTTTCAGTACTTTGCCATTACTCTTCAGTACTTTACCACTACTTTTCAGCACTTTGCTTCACTTTTCAGTACTTTGCCACTACTTTTCATCACTTTTCCACTACTTTTCATTACTTTGTCACTAATTTTCAGCACTTTGCCACTGCTTTTCAGTACTTTGCCACTACTTTTCAGCACTTTGCCTCAACTTTGCTGTACTTTGCCACACATTTCAGTGCTTTGCCACTACTTTGCCACATCGTTTCAGTACTTTGCCACACTTGTCAGCACTTTGCCACTGCTTTTCAGTACTTTGCCACTACTTTTCAGCACTTTGCCACAAGTTTGCTGTACGTTGCCACACATTTCAGTGCTTTGCCACTACTTTGCCACAACTTTTCAGTACTTTGCCACACTTTTCAGCACTTTGCCACTACTTTTCAGTACTTTGCCACTACTTTTCAGCACTTTGCCACAACTTTTCAGTACTTTGCCACACTTTTCAGTACTTTGCCTCTACTTTTCAGCACTTTGCCACACTTTTCAGTACTTTGCCACTACACTTCAGTACTTTGCTACAAGTTTTCAGTACTTTGCCACACTTTTCAGTACTTTGCCACGACTTTGCCACAACTTTTCAGTACTTTGCCACACTTTTCAGCACTTTGCCACTACTTTTCAGTAGTTTGCCACTACTTTTCAGCATTTGCCACACTTTTCAGTACTATGCCACTACTTTTCAGCACTTTGCAACTACTTTTCAGCACTTTGCCACTACTTTTCTGCATTTTGCCACAGCTTTTCAGTACTTTTCCACACATTTCAGTGCTTTGCCACTACTTTGCCACAACGTTTCAGTACTTTGCCACACTTTTCAGCACTTTGCCACTGCTTTTCAGTACTTTGCCACTACTTTTCAGAATTTTGCCACAACTTTTCAGCACTTTGCCACACTTTTCAGTACTTTGCCATTACTCTTCAGTACTTTACCACTACTTTTCAGCACTTTGCTTCACTTTTCAGTACTTTGCCACTACTTTTCATCACTTTTCCACTACTTTTCATTACTTTGTCACTAATTTTCAGCACTTTGCCACTGCTTTTCAGTACTTTGCCACTACTTTTCAGCACTTTGCCTCAACTTTGCTGTACTTTGCCACACATTTCAGTGCTTTGCCACTACTTTGCCACATCGTTTCAGTACTTTGCCACACTTGTCAGCACTTTGCCTCTGCTTTTCAGTACTTTGCCACTACTTTTCAGCACTTTGCCACAAGTTTGCTGTACGTTGCCACACATTTCAGTGCTTTGCCACTACTTTGCCACAACTTTTCAGTACTTTGCCACACTTTTCAGCACTTTGCCACTACTTTTCAGTACTTTGCCACTACTTTTCAGCACTTTGCCACAACTTTTCAGTACTTTGCCACACTTTTCAGTACTTTGCCTCTACTTTTCAGCACTTTGCCACACTTTTCAGTACTTTGCCACTACACTTCAGTACTTTGCTACAAGTTTTCAGTACTTTGCCACACTTTTCAGTACTTTGCCACGACTTTGCCACAACTTTTCAGTACTTTGCCACACTTTTCAGCACTTTGCCACTACTTTTCAGTAGTTTGCCACTACTTTTCAGCATTTGCCACACTTTTCAGTACTATGCCACTACTTTTCAGCACTTTGCAACTACTTTTCAGCACTTTGCCACTACTTTTCTGCATTTTGCCACAGCTTTTCAGTACTTTTCCACACATTTCAGTGCTTTGCCACTACTTTGCCACAACGTTTCAGTACTTTGCCACACTTTTCAGCACTTTGCCACTGCTTTTCAGTACTTTGCCACTACTTTTCAGAACTTTGCCACAACTTTGCTGTACTTTGCCAAACATTTCACTGCTTTGCCACTACTTTGTCACAACTTTTCATTACTTTGCCACACTTTTCAGCACTTTGCCACACTTTTCAGTACTTTGCCTCTACTTTTCAGCACTTTGCCACACTTTTCAGCACTTTGCTACAACTTTTCAGTACATTGCCACACTTTTCAGCAGTTTGCCACTGCTTTTCAGTACTTTGCAACTACTTTTAAGCACTTTGCCACAACTTTTCAGTACTTTGCCACAATTTTCAGTGCTTTGCCACTACTTTGCCACAACTTTTCAGTACTTGCCACACTTTTCAGCACTTTGCCACTGCTTTTCAGTAGTTTGCCTTTACTTTTCAGCACTTTGCCACAACTTTTCAGTACTTTGTACGCTTTTCAGTGCTTTGCCACTACTTTTCAGCACTTTGCCACAACTTTTCAGTACTTTGCCACACTTTTCAGTGCTTTGCCACTACTTTGCCACAACGTTTCAGTACTTTGTCACACTTTTAAGCACTTTGCCACTGCTTTTCAGTATTTTGCCACTACTTTTCAGCACTTTGCCACTACTTTTCAGTACTTTGCCACTACTTTTCAGCACTTTGCCACAACTTTTCAGTACTTTGCCACACTTTTCAGTACTTTGCCACTACTTTTCAGCACTTTGCCACACTTTTCAGTACTTTGCCACTAATCTTCAGCACTTTGCTACAACTTTTCAGTATTTTGCCACACTTTTCAGTGCTTTGCCACTACTTTGCCACAACTTGTCAGTACTTTGCCACACTTTTCAGGACTTTGCCACTGCTTTTCAGTACTTTGCCACTACTTGTCAGCACATTGCCACAACTTTTATGTATTTGACACACTTCTCAGTACTTTGCCACAACTTTTCAGCACTTTGTCACAACTTTTCAGTACTTTGCCACACTATTCAGCACTTTGCCACTACTTTTCAGTACTTTGCCACTACTTTTCAGCACTTTGCCACAACTTTTCAGTACTTTGCCACACTTTTCAGTACTTTGCCTCCACTTTTCAACACTTTGCCACACTTTTCAGTACTATGCCACTAATCTTCAGCACTTTGCTACAACTTTTCAGTACTTTGCCACACTTTTCAGTACTTTGCCACTACACTTCAGTACTTTGCTACAAGTTTTCAGTACTTTGCCACAATTTTCAGTGCTTTGCCACTACTTTGCCGCAACTTTTCAGTACTTGCCACACTTTTCAGCACTTTGCCACTGCTTTTCAGTAGTTTGCCTTTACTTTTCAGCACTTTGCCACAACTTTTCAGTACTTTGTACGCTTTTCAGTGCTTTGCCACTACTTTTCAGCACTTTGCCACAACTTTTCAGTACTTTGCCACACTTTTCAGTGCTTTGCCACTACTTTGCCACAACGTTTCAGTACTTTGTCACACTTTTAAGCACTTTGCCACTGCTTTTCAGTATTTTGCCACTACTTTTCAGCACTTTGCCACAACTTTGCAGTACTTTGCCACACATTTCAGTGCTTTGCCTTTACTTTGCCACAACTTTTCAGTACTTTGCCACACTTTTCAGCACTTTGCCACTACTTTTCAGTACTTTGCCACTACTTTTCAGCACTTTGCCACAACTTTTCAGTACTTTGCCACACTTTTCAGTACTTTGCCACTACTTTTCAGCACTTTGCCACACTTTTCAGTACTTTGCCACTAATCTTCAGCACTTTGCTACAACTTTTCAGTATTTTGCCACACTTTTCAGTGCTTTGCCACTACTTTGCCACAACTTGTCAGTACTTTGCCACACTTTTCAGGACTTTGCCACTGCTTTTCAGTACTTTGCCACTACTTGTCAGCACATTGCCACAACTTTTATGTATTTGACACACTTCTCAGTACTTTGCCACAACTTTTCAGCACTTTGCCACAACTTTTCAGTACTTTGCCACACTATTCAGCACTTTGCCACTACTTTTCAGTACTTTGCCACTACTTTTCAGCACTTTGCCACAACTTTTCAGTACTTTGCCACACTTTTCAGTACTTTGCCTCCACTTTTCAACACTTTGCCACACTTTTCAGTACTATGCCACTAATCTTCAGCACTTTGCTACAACTTTTCAGTACTTTGCCACACTTTTCAGTACTTTGCCACTACACTTCAGTACTTTGCTACAAGTTTTCAGTACTTTGCCACACTTTTCAGTACTTTGCCACTACTTTTCAGAACTTTGCCACAACTTTGCTGTACTTTGCCAAACATTTCACTGCTTTGCCACTACTTTGTCACAACTTTTCATTACTTTGCCACACTTTTCAGCACTTTGCCACACTTTTCAGTACTTTGCCTCTACTTTTCAGCACTTTGCCACACTTTTCAGTACTTTGCCACTACTCTTCAGCACTTTGCTACAACTTTTCAGTACATTGCCACACTTTTCAGCAGTTTGCCACTGCTTTTCAGTACTTTGCAACTACTTTTAAGCACTTTGCCACAACTTTTCAGTACTTGCCACACTTTTCAGCACTTTGCCACTGCTTTTCAGTAGTTTGCCTTTACTTTTCAGCACTTTGCCACAACGTTTCAGTACTTTGTCACACTTTTAAGCACTTTGCCACTGCTTTTCAGTATTTTGCCACTACTTTTCAGCACTATGCCACAACTTTGCAGTACTTTGCCACACATTTCAGTGCTTTGCCTTTACTTTGCCACAACTTTTCAGTACTTTGCCACACTTTTCAGCACTTTGCCACTACTTTTCAGTACTTTGCCACTACTTTTCAGCACTTTGCCACAACTTTTCAGTACTTTGCCACACTTTTCAGTACTTTGCCACTACTTTTCAGCACTTTGCCACACTTTTCAGTACTTTGCCACTAATCTTCAGCACTTTGCTACAACTTTTCAGTATTTTGCCACACTTTTCAGTGCTTTGCCACTACTTTGCCACAACTTGTCAGTACTTTGCCACACTTTTCAGGACTTTGCCACTGCTTTTCAGTACTTTGCCACTACTTTTCAGCACATTGCCACAACTTTTATGTATATGACACACTTCTCAGTACTTTGCCACAATTTTTCAGCACTTTGCCACAACTTTTCAGTACTTTGCCACACTATTCAGCACTTTACCACTACTTTTCAGTACTTTGCCACTACTTTTCAGCACTTTGCCACAACTTTTCAGTACTTTGCCACACTTTTCAGTACTTTGCCTCCACTTTTCAACACTTTGCCACACTTTTCAGTACTATGCCACTAATCTTCAGCACTTTGCTACAACTTT
Organism: Saccoglossus kowalevskii; assembly: GCF_978046115.1. Taxonomy (NCBI): domain Eukaryota; kingdom Metazoa; phylum Hemichordata; class Enteropneusta; family Harrimaniidae; genus Saccoglossus; species Saccoglossus kowalevskii. The sequence goes on along the minus strand of NC_140647.1, from coordinate 41,229,884 downwards.
TCAGTACTTTGCCTCTACTTTTCACCACTTTGCTTCACTTTTCAGTACTTTGCCACTACTTTTCATCACTTTTCCACTACTTTTCATTACTTTGTCACTACTTTTCAGCACTTTGCCACTGCTTTTCAGTACTTTGCCACAACTTTGCAGTACTTTGCCACACATTTCAGTGCATTGCCTTTACTTTGCCACAACTTTTCAGTACTTTGCCACACTTTTCAGCACTTTGCCACTACTTTTCAGTACTTTGCCACACTTTTCAGTGCTTTGCCACTACTTGGCCACAACTTGTCAGTACTTTGCCACACTTTTCAGCACTTTGCCACTACTTTTCAGCACTTTGCCACACTTTTCAGTACTTTGCCATTACTCTTCAGTACTTTGCCACTACTTTTCAGCACTTTGCTTCACTTTTCAGTACTTTGCCACTACTTTTCATCACTTTTCCACTACTTTTCATTACTTTGTCACTACTTTTCAGCACTTTGCCACTGCTTTTCAGTACTTTGCCACTACTTTTCAGCACTTTGCCACAACTTTGCTGTACTTTGCCACACATTTCAGTGCTTTGCCACTACTTTGCCACATCGTTTCAGTACTTTGTCACACTTTTCAGCACTTTGCCACTGCTTTTCAGTACTTTGCCACTACTTTTCAGCACTTTGCCACAAGTTTGCTGTACTTTGCCACACATTTCAGTGCTTTGCCACTACTTTGCCACAACTTTTCAGTACTTTGCCACACTTTTCAGCACTTTGCCACTACTTTTCAGTACTTTGCCACTACTTTTCAGCACTTTGCCACAACTTTTCAGTACTTTGCGACACTTTTCAGTACTTTGCCTCTACTTTTCAGCACTTTGCCACTACTTTTCAGTAGTTTGCCACTACTTTTCAGCATTTGCCACACTTTTCAGTACTATGCCACTACTTTTCAGCACTTTGCAACTACTTTTCAGCACTTTGCCACTACTTTTCTGCACTTTGCCACAGCTTTTCAGTACTTTTCCACACATTTCAGTGCTTTGCCACTACTTTGCCACAACGTTTCAGTACTTTGCCACACTTTTCAGCACTTTGCCACTGCTTTTCAGTACTTTGCCACTACTTTTCAGAACTTTGCCACAACTTTGCTGTACTTTGCCAAACATTTCACTGCTTTGCCACTACTTTGCCACAACTTTTCAGTACTTTGCCACACTTTTCAGCACTTTGCCACACTTTTCAGTATTTTGCCTCTACTTTTCAGCACTTTGCCACACTTTTCAGTACTTTGCCACTACTCTTCAGCACCTTGCTACAACTTTTCAGTACTTTGCCACACTTTTCAGCAGTTTGCCACTGCTTTTCAGTACTTTGCAACTACTTTTAAGCACTTTGCCACAACTTTTCAGTACTTTGCCACAATTTTCAGTGCTTTGCCACTACTTTGCCGCAACTTTTCAGTACTTGCCACAATTTTCAGCACTTTGCCACTGCTTTTCAGTAGTTTGCCTTTACTTTTCAGCACTTTGCCACAACTTTTCAGTACTTTGTACGCTTTTCAGTGCTTTGCCACTACTTTTCAGCACTTTGCCACAACTTTTCAGTACTTTGCCACACTTTTCAGTGCTTTGCCACTACTTTGCCACAACTTGTCAGTACTTTGCCAGACTTTTCAGCACTTCGCCACTGCTTTTCAGTACTTTGCCACTATTTTTCAGCACATTACCACAACTTGTCTGTATTTGACACTCTTCTCAGTACTTTGCCACTACTTTTCAGCACTTTGCCACAACTTTTCAGTACTTTGCCACACATTTCAGTGCTTTGCCACTACTTTGCCACAACGTTTCAGTACTTTGTCACACTTTTTAGCACTTTGCCACTGCTTTTCAGTATTTTGCCACTACTTTTCAGCACTTTGCCACAACTTTGCAGTACTTTGCCACACATTTCAGTGCTTTGCCTTTACTTTGCCACAACTTTTCAGTACTTTGCCACACTTTTCAGCACTTTGCCACTACTTTTCAGTACTTTGCCACTACTTTTCAGCACTTTGCCACAACTTTTCAGTACTTTGCCACACTTTTCAGTACTTTGCCACTACTTTTCAGCACTTTGCCACACTGTTCAGTACTTTGCCACTAATCTTCAGCACTTTGCTACAACTTTTCAGTATTTTGCCACACTTTTCAGTGCTTTGCCACTACTTTGCCACACTTTTCAGGACTTTGCCACTGCTTTTCAGTACTTTGCCACTACATTTCAGCACATTGCCACAACTTTTATGTATTTGACACACTTCTCAGTACTTTGCCACAACTTTTCAGCACTTTGCCACAACTTTTCAGTACTTTGCCACACTTTTCAGCACTTTGCCACTACTTTTCAGTACTTTGCCACACTTTTCAGTGCTTTGCCACTACTTGGCCACAACTTGTCAGTACTTTGCCACACTTTTCAGCACTTTGCCACTACTTTTCAGCACTTTGCCACACTTTTCAGTACTTTGCCATTACTCTTCAGTACTTTGCCACTACTTTTCAGCACTTTGCTTCACTTTTCAGTACTTTGCCACTACTTTTCATCACTTTTCCACTACTTTTCATTACTTTGTCACTACTTTTCAGCACTTTGCCACTGCTTTTCAGTACTTTGCCACTACTTTTCAGCACTTTGCCACAACTTTGCTGTACTTTGCCACACATTTCAGTGCTTTGCCACTACTTTGCCACATCGTTTCAGTACTTTGCCACACTTTTCAGCACTTTGCCACTGCTTTTCAGTACTTTGCCACTACTTTTCAGCACTTTGCCACAAGTTTGCTGTACTTTGCCACACATTTCAGTGCTTTGCCACTACTTTGCCACAACTTTTCAGTACTTTGCCACACTTTTCAGCACTTTGCCACTACTTTTCAGTACTTTGCCACTACTTTTCAGCACTTTGCCACAACTTTTCAGTACTTTGCGACACTTTTCAGTACTTTGCCTCTACTTTTCAGCACTTTGCCACTACTTTTCAGTAGTTTGCCACTACTTTTCAGCATTTGCCACACTTTTCAGTACTATGCCACTACTTTTCAGCACTTTGCAACTACTTTTCAGCACTTTGCCACTACTTTTCTGCACTTTGCCACAGCTTTTCAGTACTTTTCCACACATTTCAGTGCTTTGCCACTACTTTGCCACAACGTTTCAGTACTTTGCCACACTTTTCAGCACTTTGCCACTGCTTTTCAGTACTTTGCCACTACTTTTCAGAACTTTGCCACAACTTTGCTGTACTTTGCCAAACATTTCACTGCTTTGCCACTACTTTGCCACAACTTTTCAGTACTTTGCCACACTTTTCAGCACTTTGCCACACTTTTCAGTATTTTGCCTCTACTTTTCAGCACTTTGCCACACTTTTCAGTACTTTGCCACTACTCTTCAGCACCTTGCTACAACTTTTCAGTACTTTGCCACACTTTTCAGCAGTTTGCCACTGCTTTTCAGTACTTTGCAACTACTTTTAAGCACTTTGCCACAACTTTTCAGTACTTTGCCACAATTTTCAGTGCTTTGCCACTACTTTGCCGCAACTTTTCAGTACTTGCCACAATTTTCAGCACTTTGCCACTGCTTTTCAGTAGTTTGCCTTTACTTTTCAGCACTTTGCCACAACTTTTCAGTACTTTGTACGCTTTTCAGTGCTTTGCCACTACTTTTCAGCACTTTGCCACAACTTTTCAGTACTTTGCCACACTTTTCAGTGCTTTGCCACTACTTTGCCACAACTTGTCAGTACTTTGCGAGACTTTTCAGCACTTCGCCACTGTTTTTCAGTACTTTGCCACTATTTTTCAGCACATTACCACAACTTGTCTGTATTTGACACTCTTCTCAGTACTTTGCCACTACTTTTCAGCACTTTGCCACAACTTTTCAGTACTTTGCCACACATTTCAGTGCTTTGCCACTACTTTGCCACAACGTTTCAGTACTTTGTCACACTTTTTAGCACTTTGCCACTGCTTTTCAGTATTTTGCCACTACTTTTCAGCACTTTGCCACAACTTTGCAGTACTTTGCCACACATTTCAGTGCTTTGCCTTTACTTTGCCACAACTTTTCAGTACTTTGCCACACTTTTCAGCACTTTGCCACTACTTTTCAGTACTTTGCCACTACTTTTCAGCACTTTGCCACAACTTTTCAGTACTTTGCCACACTTTTCAGTACTTTGCCACTACTTTTCAGCACTTTGCCACACTGTTCAGTACTTTGCCACTAATCTTCAGCACTTTGCTACAACTTTTCAGTATTTTGCCACACTTTTCAGTGCTTTGCCACTACTTTGCCACACTTTTCAGGACTTTGCCACTGCTTTTCAGTACTTTGCCACTACATTTCAGCACATTGCCACAACTTTTATGTATTTGACACACTTCTCAGTACTTTGCCACAACTTTTCAGCACTTTGCCACAACTTTTCAGTACTTTGCCACAATATTCAGCACTTTGCCATTACTTTTCAGTACTTTGCCACTACTTTTCAGCACTTTGCCACAACTTTTCAGTACTTTGCCACACTTTTCAGTACTTTGCCTCCACTTTTCAGCACTTTGCCACACTTTTCAGTACTATGCCACTAATCTTCAGCACTTTGCTACAACTTTTCAGTACTTTGCCAAACGTTTCAGTACTTTGCCACAACTTTTCAGTACTTTGCCACACTTTTCAGTACTTTGCCTCTACTTTTCACCACTTTGCTTCGCTTTTCAGTACTTTGCCTCTACTTTTCACCACTTTGCCACAACTTTTCAGTACTTTGCCACACTTTTCAGTACTTTGCCTCTACTTTTCACCACTTTGCCACACTTTTCAGTGCTTTGCCACTACTTGGCCACAACTTGTCAGTACTTTGCCACACTTTTCTGGACTTTGCCACACTTTTCAGTACTTTGCCACGACTTTGCCACAACTTTTCATTACTTTGCCACACTTTTCAGCAATTTGCCACTGCTTTTCAGTAGTTTGCCACTACTTTTCAGCACTTTGCCACAACTTTTCAGTACTTTGCCACACATTTCAGTGCTTTGCCACTACTTTGCCACAACTTTTCAGTACTTTGCCACAACTTTTCAGTACTTTGCCACACTTTTCAGTACTTTGCCACTACTTTTCAGCCTTTGCCACACTTTTCAATACTTTGCCACACTTGTCAGTGCTTTGCCACTACTTTGCCACAACTTGTCAGTACTTTGCCACACTTTTCAGGACTTTGCAACACTTTTCAGTACTTTGCCACTGCATTGCCACAGCTTTTCATTACTTTGCCACACTTTTCAGCACTTTGCCACTGCTTTTCAGTACTTTGCAACAGCTTTTAAGCACTTTGCCACAACTTTTCAGTACTTTGCCACTGCATTTCAGTACTTTGCAACAACTTTTCAGTACTTTGCCACAACTTTGCAGTACTTTGCCACACATTTCAGTGCATTGCCTTTACTTTGCCACAACTTTTCATTACTTTGCCACACTTTTCAGCAATTTGCCACTGCTTTTCAGTAGTTTGCCACTACTTTTCAGCACTTTGCCACAACTTTTCATTACTTTGCCACACTTTTCAGTGCTTTGCCACTACTTTGCCACAACTTTTCAGTACTTTGCCACACTTTTCTGCACTTTACCACTACTCTTCAGTACTTTGCCACTACTTTTCAGCACTTTGCCACACTTTTCAGTACTTTGCCACTACTTTTCAGCACTTTGCCACTACTTTTCAGTACTTTGCCACTATTTTTCAGCACTTTGCCACAACTTTTCAGTACTTTTCCACAAATTTCAGTGCTTTGCCACTACTTTGCCTCAACGTTTCAGTACATTGCCACACTTTTCAGCACTTTGCCACTGCTTTTCACTACTTTGCCACTACTTTTCAGCACTTTGCCACTACTTTGCTGTACTTTGCCACACATTTCAGTGCTTTGCCACTACTTTGCCACAACTTTTCAGTACTTTGCCACAACTTTTCAGTACTTTGCCACACTTTTTCAGCTCTTTGCCACTACTTTTCAGTACTTTTCCACTCTTTTCAGCACTTTGCCACACTTTTCAGTACTTTGCCACTACTTTTCAGCACTTTGCCACACTTTTCAGTACTTTGCCACTAGTCTTCAGCACTTTGCTACAACTTTACAGTACTTTGCCACACTTTTCAGTACTTTGCCACGACTTTGCCACAACTTTTCAGTACTTTGCCACACTTTTCAGTACTTTGCCACTACTTTTCAGTACTTTGCCACTACTTTTCAGCACTTTGTCACATTTTTCAGTACTATGCCACTATTTTTCAGCACTTTGCCACAGCTTTTCAGTACTTTTCCACACATTTCAGTGCTTTGCCACTACTTTGCCACAACTTTTCAGTACTTTGCCACGACTTTGCCACAACTTTTCAGTACTTTGCCACACTTTTCAGTACTTTGCCACTACTTTTCAGTACTTTGCCACTACTTTTCAGCACTTTGCCACATTTTTCAGTACTATGCCACTATTTTTTCAGCACTTTGCCACAGCTTTTCAGTACTTTTCCACACATTTCAGTGCTTTGCCACTACTTTGCCACAACTTTTCAGTACTTTGCCACACTTGTCAGCACTTTACCACTACTTTTCAGTACTTTGCCACAACTTTTCAGCACTTTGCCACACTATTCAGTACTTTGCCACTACTTTTCAGCACTTTGCCACTACTTTTCAGTACTTTGCCACTACTTTTCAGCACTTTGCCACAACTTTTCAGTACTTTTCCACAAATTTCAGTGCTTTGCCACTACTTTGCCACAACGTTTCAGTACTTTGCCACACTTTTCAGCACTTTGCCACTGCTTTTCACTACTTTGCCACTACTTTCAGCACTTTGCCACAACTTTGCTGTACTTTGCCACACATTTCAGTGCTTTGCCACTACTTTGCCACAACTTTTCACCACTTTGCTTCACTTTTCAGTACTTTGCCACTACTTTTCATCCCTTTCCACTACTTTTCATTACTTTGTCACTACTTTTCAGCACTTTGCCACTGCTTTTCAGTACTTTGCCACACCTTTGCAGTACTTTGCCACACATTTCAGTGCATTGCCTTTACTTTGCCACAACTTTTCAGTACTTTGCCACACTTTTCAGCACTTTGCCACTACTTTTCAGTACTTTGCCACACTTTTCAGTGCTTTGCCACTACTTGGCCACAACTTGTCAGTACTTTGCCACACTTTTCTGGACTTTGCCACACTTTCAGTACTTTGCCACGACTTTGCCACAACTTTTCATTACTTTGCCACACTTTTCAGCAATTTGCCCCTGCTTTTCAGTAGTTTGCCACTACTTTTCAGCAGTTTGCCACAACTTTTCAGTACTTTGCCACACATTTCAGTGCTTTGCCACTACTTTGCCACAACTTTTCAGTACTTTGCCACAACTTTTCAGTACTTTGCCACAATTTTCAGCACTTTGCCACTACTTTTCAGTACTTTTCCACTACTTTTCAGCACTTTGCCACACTTTTCACTACTTTGCCACTACTTTGCCACAACTTGTCAGTACTTTGCCACACTTTTCAGGACTTTGCAACACTTTTCAGTACTTTGCCACTGCATTGCCACAGCTTTTCATTACTTTGCCACACTTTTCAGCACTTTGCCACTGCTTTTCAGTACTTTGCAACAACTTTTAAGCACTTTGCCACAACTTTTCAGTACTTTGCCACACATTTCAGTGCATTGCCTTTACTTTGCCACAACTTTTCATTACTTTGCCACACTTTTCAGCAATTTGCCACTGCTTTTCAGTAGTTTGCCACTACTTTTCAGCACTTTGCCACAACTTTTCATTACTTTGCCACACTTTTCAGTGCTTTGCCACTACTTTGCCACAACTTTTCAGTACTTTGCCACACTTTTCAGCACTTTACCACTACTCTTCAGTACTTTGCCACTACTTTTCAGCACTTTGCCACACTTTTCAGTACTTTGCCACTACTTTTCAGCACATTGCCACTACTTTTCAGTACTTTGCCATTACTTTTCAGCACTTTGCCACAACTTTTCAGTACTTTTCCACAAATTTCAGTGCTTTGCCACTACTTTGCCTCAACGTTTCAGTACATTGCCACACTTTTCAGCACTTTGCCACTGCTTTTCACTACTTTGCCACTACTTTTCAGCACTTTGCCACTACTTTGCTGTACTTTGCCACACATTTCAGTGCTTTGCCACTACTTTGCCACAACTTTTCAGTACTTTGCCACAACTTTTCAGTACTTTGCCACACTTTTCAGCTCTTTGCCACTACTTTTCAGTACTTTTCCACTCTTTTCAGCACTTTGCCACACTTTTCAGTACTTTGCCACTATATTCAGCACTTTGCCACACTTTTCAGTACTTTGCCACTACTCTTCAGCACTTTGCTACAACTTTTCAGTACTTTGCCACACTTTTCAGTACTTTGCCACGACTTTGCCACAACTTTTCAGTACTTTGCCACACTTTTCAGTACTTTGCCACTACTTTTCAGTACTTTGCCACTACTTTTCAGCACTTTGCCACATTTTTCAGTACTATGCCACTATTTTTCAGCACCTTGCCACAGCTTTTCAGTACTTTTCCACACATTTCAGTGCTTTGCCACTACTTTGCCACAACTTTTCAGTACTTTGCCACGACTTTGCCACAACTTTTCAGTACTTTGCCACACTTTTCAGTACTTTGCCACTACTTTTCAGTACTTTGCCACTACTTTTCAGCACTTTGCCACATTTTTCAGTACTATGCCACTATTTTTCAGCACTTTGCCACAGCTTTTCAGTACTTTTCCACACATTTCATTGCTTTGCCACTACTTTGCCACAACTTTTCAGTACTTTGCCACACTTGTCAGCACTTTACCACTACTTTTCAGTACTTTGCCACAACTTTTCAGCACTTTGCCACACTTTTCAGTACTTTGCCACTACTTTTCAGCACTTTGCTTCTACTTTTCAGTACTTTGCCACTACTTTTCAGCACTTTGCCACAACTTTTCAGTAGTTTTCCACAAATTTCAGTGCTTTGCCACTACTTTGCCACAACGTTTCAGTACTTTGCCACACTTTTCAGCACTTTGCCACTGATTTTCACTACTTTGCCACTACTTTCAGCACTTTGCCACAACTTTGCTGTACTTTGCCACACATTTCAGTGCTTTGCCACTACTTTGCCACAACTTTTCAGTACTTTGCCACAACTTTTCAGTACTTTGCCACACTTTTCAGCTCTTTGCCACTACTTTTCAGTACTTTTCCACTCTTTTCAGCACTTTGCCACACTTTTCAGTACTTTGCCACTACTTTTCAGCACTTTGCCACACTTTTCAGTACTTTGCCACTACTCTTCAGCACATTGCTACAACTTTTCAGTACTTTGCCACACTTTTCAGTACTTTGCCACGACTTTGCCACAACTTTTCAGTACTTCGCCACACTTTTCAGTACTTTGCCACTACTTTTCAGTACTTTGCCACTACTTTTCAGCACTTTGCCACATTTTTCAGTACTATGCCACTATTTTTCAGCACTTTGCCACAGCTTTTCAGTACTTTTCCACACTTTTCAGTGCTTTGCCACTACTTTGCCACAACGTGTCAGTACTTTGCCTCACTTTTCAGCACTTTGCCACTACTTTTCAGTTCTTTGCCACTACTTTTCAGCACTTTGCCACAACTTTTCAGTACTTTGCCACACTTTTCAGTACTTTGCCTCTACTTTTCAGCACTTTGCCACACTTTTCAGTACTTTGCCACTACTCTTCAGTACTTTGCCACTACTTTTCAGCACTTTGCTTCACTTTTCATTACTTTGCCACTACTTTTCATCACTTTTCCACTACTTTTCATTACTTTGTCACTACTTTTCAGCACTTTGCCACTGCTTTTCAGTACTTTGCCACTACTTTTCAGCACTTTGCCACAACTTTGCTGTACTTTGCCACACATTTCAGTGCTTTGCCACTACTTTGCCACAACGTTTCAGTACTTTGCCACACTTTTCATCACTTTGCCACTGCTTTTCAGTACTTTGCCACTACTTTTCAACACTTTGCCACAACTTTGCTGTACTTTGCCACACATTTCAGTGCTTTGCCACTGCTTTGCCACAACTTTTCAGTAGTTTGACACTACTTTTCAGTACTTTGCCACTACTTTTCAGCACTTTGCCACACTTTTCAGTACTTTGCCACTACACTTCAGTACTTTGCTACAAGTTTTCAGTACTTTGCCACACTTTTCAGTACTTTGCCACGACCTTGCCACAACATTTCAGTACTTTGCCACACTTTTCAGCACTTTGCCACTACTTTTCAGTACTTTGCCACTACTTTTCAGCATTTGCCACACTTTTCAGTACTATGCCACTACTTTTCAGCACTTTGCCACTACTTTTCAGTACTTTGCCTCTACTTTTCAGCACTTTGCCACACATTTCAGTACTTTGTCACTACACTTCAGTACTTTGCTACAAGTTTTCAGTACTTTGCCACACTTTTCAGTACTTTGCCACGACTTTGCCACAACTTTTCAGTACTTTGCCACACTTTTCAGCACTATGCCACTACTTTTCAGTACTTTGCCACTACTTTTCAGCATTTGCCACACTTTTCAGTACTATGCCACTACTTTTCAGCACTTTGCCACTACTTTTCAGCACTTTGCCACTACTTTTCTGCACTTTGCCACAGCTTTTCAGTACTTTTCCACACATTTCAGTGCTTTGCCACTACTTTGCCACAACGTTTCAGTACTTTGCCACACTTTTCAGCACTTTGCCACTGCTTTTCAGTACTTTGCCACTACTTTTCAGAACTTTGCCACTACTCTTCATCACTTTGCTACAACTTTTCAGTACTTTGCCACACTTTTCAGCAGTTTGCCACTGCTTTTCAGTACTTTGCAACTACTTTTAAGCACATTGCCACAACTTTTCAGTACTTTGCCACAATTTTCAGTGCTTTGCCACTACTTTGCCGCAACATTTCAGTACTTGCCACACTTTTCAGCACTTTGCCACTGCTTTTCAGTAGTTTGCCTTTACTTTTCAGCACTTTGCCACAACTTTTCAGTACTTTGTACGCTTTTCAGTGCTTTGCCACTACTTTTCAGCACTTTGCCACAACTTTTCAGTACTTTGACACACTTTTCAGTGCTTTGCCACTACTTTGCCACAACTTGTCAGTACTTTGCCAGACTTTTCAGCACTTCGCCACTGCTTTTCAGTACTTTGCCACTATTTTTCAGCACATTACCACAACTTTTCTGTATTTGACACTCTTCTCAGTACTTTGCCACTACTTTTCAGCACTTTGCCACAACTTTTAAGTACTTTGCCACACATTTCAGTGCTTTGCCACTACTTTGCCACAACGTTTCAGTACTTTGCCACACTTTTCAGCACTTTGCCACTGCTTTTCAGTATTTTGCCACTACTTTTCAGCACTTTGCCACAACTTTGCTGTACTTTGCCACACATTTCAGTGCTTTGCCTTTACTTTGCCACAACTTTTCAGTACTTTGCCACACTTTTCAGCACTTTGCCACTACTTTTCATTGCTTTGCCACTACTTTTCAGCACTTTGCCACAACTTTTCAGTACTTTGCCACACTTTTCAGTACTTTGCCACTACTTTTCAGCACTTTGCCACATTTTTCAGTACTTTGCCACTAATCTTCAGCACTTTGCTACAACTTTTCAGTACTTTGCCACACTTTTCAGTGCTTTGCCACTACTTTGCCACAACTTGTCAGTACTTTGCCACACTTTTCAGGACTTTGCCACTGCTTTTCAGTACTTTGCCACTACTTTTCAGCACATTGCCACAACTTTTATGTATTTGACACACTTCTCAGTAATTTGCCAAAACTTTTCAGCACTTTGCCAAAATTTTTCAGTACTTTGCCACACTATTCAGTACTTTGCCACGACTTTGCCACAACTTTTCATTACTTTGCCACACTTTTCAGCACTTTGCCACTGCTTTTCAGTACTTTGCCACTACTTTTCAGCACTTTGCCACATTTTTCAGTACTATGCCACTACTTTTCAGCACTTTGCCACAGCTTTTCAGTACTTTGCCACACTTTTCAGTACTTTGCCACGACTTTGCCACAACTTTTCAGTACTTTGCCACACTTTTCAGCACTTTGCCACTACTTTTCAGTACTTTGCCACTACTTTTCAGCATTTGCCACACTTTTCAGTACTATGCCACTACTTTTCAGCACTTTGCCACTACTTTTCAGCACTTTGCCACTACTTTTCTGCACTTTGCCACAGCTTTTCAGTACTTTTCCACACATTTCAGTGCTTTGCCACTACTTTGACACAACGTTTCAGTACTTTGCCACACTTTTCAGCACTTTGCCACTGCTTTTCAGTACTTTGCCACTACTTTTCAGAACTTTGCCACTACTCTTCATCACTTTGCTACAACTTTTCAGTACTTTGCCACACTTTTCAGCAGTTTGCCACTGCTTTTCAGTACTTTGCAACTACTTTTAAGCACTTTGCCACAACTTTTCAGTACTTTGCCACAATTTTCAGTGCTTTGCCACTGCTTTTCAGTAGTTTGCCTTTACTTTTCAGCACTTTGTCACAACTTTTCTGTACTTTGTACGCTTTTCAGTGCTTTGCCACTACTTTTCAGCACTTTGCCACCACTTTTCAGTACTTTGCCACACTTTTCAGTGCTTTGCCACTACTTTGCCACAACTTGTCAGTACTTTGCCAGACTTTTCATCACTTCGCCACTGCTTTTCAGTACTTTGCCACTATTTTTCAGCACATTACCACAACTTTTCTGTATTTGACACTCTTCTCTGTACTTTGCCACTACTTTTCAGCACTTTGCCACACCTTTTCAGTACTTTGCCACACATTTCAGTGCTTTGCCACTACTTTGCCACAACGTTTCAGTACTTTGTCACACTTTTCAGCACTTTGCCACTGCTTTTCAGTATTTTGCCACTACTTTTCAGCACTTTGCCACAACTTTGCTGTACTTTGCCACACATTTCAGTGCTTTGCCTTTACTTTGCCACAACTTTTCATTACTTTGCCACACTTTTCAGTACTTTGCCACTACTTTTCAATACTTTGCCACTACTTTTCAGCACTTTGCCACATTTTTCAGTACTATGCCACTATTTTTCAGCACTTTGCCACAGCTTTTCAGTACTTTTCCACACTTTTCAGTGCTTTGCCACTACTTTGCCACAACGTGTCAGTACTTTGCCACACTTTTCAGCACTTTGCCACTACTTTTCAGTACTTTGCCACTACGTTTCAGCACTTTGCCACAACTTTTCAGTACTTTGCCACACTTTTCAGTACTTTGCCTCTACTTTTCAGCACATTGCCACACTTTTCAGTACTTTGCCACTACTCTTCAGTACTTTGCCACTACTTTTCAGCACTTTGCTTCACTTTTCAGTACTTTGCCACTACTTTTCATCACTTTTCCACTACTTTTCATTACTTTGTCACTACTTTTCAGCACTTTGCCACTGCTTTTCAGTACTTTGCCACTACTTTTCAGCACTTTGCCACAACTTTGCTGTACTTTTCCACACATTTCAGTGCTTTGCCACTACTTTGCCACAACTTTTCAGTACTTTGCCACACTTTTCAGCACTTTGACACTACTTTTCAGTACTTTGCCACTACTTTTCAGCACTTTGCCACACTTTTCAGTACTTTGCCTCTACTTTTCAGCACTTTGCCACACTTTTCAGTACTTTGCCACTACACTTCAGTACTTTGTTACAAGTTTCCAGTACTTTGCCACACTTTTCAGTACTTTGCCACGACTTTGCCACAACTTTTCAGTACTTTGCCACACTTTTCAGCACTTTGCCACTACTTTTCAGTTCTTTGCCACTACTTTTCAGCATTTGCCACACTTTTCAGTACTATGCCACTACTTTTCAGCACTTTGCCACTACTTTTCAGCACTTTGCCACTACTTTTCTGCACTTTACCACAGCTTTTCAGTACTTTTCCACACATTTCAGTGCTTTGCCACTACTTTGCCACAACGTTTCAGTACTTTGCCACACTTTTCAGCACTTTGCCACTGCTTTTCAGTACTTTGCCACTACTTTTCAGAACTTTGCCACTACTCTTCATCACTTTGCTACAACTTTTCAGTACTTTGCCACACTTTTCAGCAGTTTGCCACTGCTTTTCAGTACTTTGCAACTACTTTTAAGCACTTTGCCACAACTTTTCAGTACTTTGCCACAATTTTCAGTGCTTTGCCACTACTTTGCCGCAACTTTTCAGTACTTGCCACACTTTTCAGCACTTTGCCACTGCTTTTCAGTAGTTTGCCTTTACTTTTCAGCACTTTGCCACAACTTTTCAGTACTTTGTACGCTTTTCAGTGCTTTGCCACTACTTTTCAGCACTTTGCCACAACTTTTCAGTACTTTGCCACACTTTTCAGTGCTTTGCCACTACTTTGCCACAACTTGTCAGTACTTTGCCAGACTTTTCAACACTTCGCCACTGCTTTTCAGTACTTTGCCACTATTTTTCAGCACATTACCACAACTTTTCTGTATCTGACACTCTTCTCAGTACTTTGCCACTACTTTTCAGCACTTTGCCACACCTTTTCAGTACTTTGCCACACATTTCAGTGCTTTGCCACTACTTTGCCACAACGTTTCAGTACTTTGTCACACTTTTCAGCACTTTGCCACTGCTTTTCAGTATTTTGCCACTACTTTTCAGCACTTTGCCACAACTTTGCTGTACTTTGCCACACATTTCAGTGCTTTGCCTTTACTTTGCCACAACTTTTCAGTACTTTGCCACACTTTTCAGCACTTTGCCACTACTTTTCATTACTTTGCCACTACTTTTCAGCACTTTGCCACAACTTTTCAGTACTTTGCCACACTTTTCAGTACTTTGCTACTACTTTTCAGCACTTTGCCACACTTTTCAGTACTTTGCCACTAATCTTTAGCACTTTGCTACAACTTTTCAGTACTTTGCCACACTTTTCAGTGCTTTGCCACTACTTTGCCACAACTTGTCAGTACTTTGCCACACTTTTCAGGACTTTGCCACTGCTTTTCAGTACTTTGCCACTACTTTTCAGCACATTGCCACAACTTTTATGTATTTGACACACTTCTCAGTAATTTGCCACAACTTTTCAGCACTTTGCCACAACTTTTCAGTACTTTGCCACACTATTCAGTACTTTGCCACGACTTTGCCACAACTTTTCATTACTTTGCCACACTTTTCAGCACTTTGCCACTGCTTTTCAGTACTTTGCCACTACTTTTCAGCACTTTGCCACATTTTTCAGTACTATGCCACTACTTTTCAGCACTTTGCCACAGCTTTTCAGTACTTTTCCACACATTTCAGTGCTTTGCCACTACTTTGCCACAACGTTTCAGTACTTTGCCACACTTTTCAGCACTTTGCCCACTGCTTTTAAGTACTTTGCCACTACTTTTCAGAACTTTGCCACAATTTGCTGTACTTTGCCACACATATCCGTGCTTTGCCACTACTTTGCCACAACTTTTCAGTACTTTGCCACACTTTTCAGCACTTTGCCACTACTTTTCAGTACTTTGCCACTACTTTTCAGCACTTTGCCACAACTTTTCAGTACTTTGCCACACTTTTCAGTACTTTGCTTCCACTTTTCAGCACTTTGCCACACTTTTCAGTACTATGCCACTAATCCTTCAGCACTTTGCTACAACTTTTCAGTACTTTGCCACACTTTTCAGTACTTTGCCACAACTTTTCAGTACTTTGCCACACTTTTCAGTACTTTGCCTCTACTTTTCAGCACTTTGCTTCACTTTTCAGTACTTTGCCACTACTTTTCATTACTTTGTCACTACTTTTCAGCACTTTGCCACTGCTTTTCAGTACTTTGCCACAACTTTGCTGTACTTTGCCACACATTTCAGTGCTTTGCCACTACTTTGCCACAACGTTTCAGTACTTTGCCACACTTTTCAGCACTTTGCCACTGCTTTTCAGTAATTTGCCACTACTTTTCAGCGCTTTGCCTCAACTTTGCTGTACTTTGCCACACATTTCAGTGCTTTGCCACTACTTTGCCACAACTTTTCAGTACTTTGCCACACTTTTCAGTACTTTGCCTCTACTTTTCAGCACTTTTGCCACACTTTTCAGTACTTTGCCACTACACTTCAGTACTTTGCTACAAGTTTTCAGTACTTTGCAACACTTTTCAGTACTTTGCCACGACCTTGCCACAACATTTCAGTACTTTGCCACACTTTTCAGCACTTTGCCACTACTTTTCAGTACTTTGCCACTACTTTTCAGCATTTGCCACACTTTTCAGTACTATGCCACTACTTTTCAGCACTTTGCCACTACTTTTCAGCACTTTGCCACTACTTTTCTGCACTTTGTCACAGCTTTTCAGTACTTTTCCACACATTTCAATGCTTTGCCACTACTTTGCCACAACGTTTCAGTACTTTGCCACACTTTTCAGCACTTTGCCACTGCTTTTCAGTACTTTGCCACTACTTTTCAGAACTTTGCCACAACTTTACTGTACTTTGCCACACATTTCACTGCTTTGCCACTACTTTGCCACAACTTTTCAGTACTTTGCCACACTTTTCAACACTTTACAACACTTTTCAGTACTTTGCCTCTACTTTTCAGCACTTTGCCTCACTTTTCAGTACTTTGCCACTACTCTTCAGCACTTTGCTACAACTTTTCAGTACTTTGCCACACTTTTCAGTACTTTGCCACGACTTTGCCACAACTTTTCAGTACTTTGCCACACTTTTCAGCAGTTTGCCACTGCTTTTCAGTATTTTGCAACTACTTTTAAGCACTTTGCCACAACTTTTCAGTACTTTGCCACAATTTTCAGTGCTTTGCCACTACTTTGCCACAACTTTTCAGTACTTTGCCACACTTTTCAGTACTTTGCCTCTACTTTTCAGCACTTTGCCACACGTTTCAGTACTTTGCCACTACACTTCAGTACTTTGCTACAAGTTTTCAGTACTTTGCCACACTTTTCAGTACTTTGCCACGACCTTGCCACAACTTTTCAGTACTTTGCCACACTTTTCAGCACTTTGCCACTACTTTTCAGTACTTTGCCACTACTTTTCAGCATTTGCCACACTTTTCAGCACTTTGCCACTACTTTTCTGCACTTTGTCACAGCTTTTCTGTACTTTTCCACACATTTCAGTGCTTTGCCACTACTTTGCCACAACGTTTCAGTACTTTGCCACACTTTTCAGCACTTTGCCACTGTTTTTCAGTACTTTGCCACTACTTTTCAGAACTTTGCCACAACTTTACTGTACTTTGCCACACATTTCACTGCTTTGCCACTACTTTGCCACAACTTTTCAGTACTTTGCCACACTTTTCAACACTTTACAACACTTTTCAGTACTTTGCCTCTACTTTTCAGCACTTTGCCACACTTTTCAGTACTTTGCCACTACTCTTCAGCACTTTGCTACAACTTTTCAGTACTTTGCCACACTTTTCAGTACTTTGCCACGACTTTGCTACAACTTTTCAGTACTTTGCCACACTTTTCAGCAGTTTGCCACTGCTTTTCAGTACTTTGCAACTACTTTAAGCACTTTGCCACAACTTTTCAGTACTTTGCCACAATTTGCAGTGCTTTGCCACTACTTTGCCGCAACGTTTCAGTACTTTGCCACACTTTTCAGCACTTTGCCACTGCTTTTCAGTACTTTGCCACTACTTTTCAGAACTTTGCCACAACTTTACTGTACTTTGCCACACATTTCACTGCTTTGCCACTACTTTGCCACAACTTTTCAGTACTTTGCCACACTTTTCAACACTTTACAACACTTTTCAGTACTTTGCCTCTACTTTTCAGCACTTTGCCTCACTTTTCAGTACTTTGCCACTACTCTTCAGCACTTTGCTACAACTTTTCAGTACTTTGCCACACTTTTCAGTACTTTGCCACGACTTTGCCACAACTTTTCAGTACTTTGCCACACTTTTCAGCAGTTTGCCACTGCTTTTCAGTATTTTGCAACTACTTTTAAGCACTTTGCCACAACTTTTCAGTACTTTGCCACAATTTTCAGTGCTTTGCCACTACTTTGCCACAACTTTTCAGTACTTTGCCACACTTTTCAGTACTTTGCCTCTACTTTTCAGCACTTTGCCACACGTTTCAGTACTTTGCCACTACACTTCAGTACTTTGCTACAAGTTTTCAGTACTTTGCCACACTTTTCAGTACTTTGCCACGACCTTGCCACAACTTTTCAGTACTTTGCCACACTTTTCAGCACTTTGCCACTACTTTTCAGTACTTTGCCACTACTTTTCAGCATTTGCCACACTTTTCAGCACTTTGCCACTACTTTTCTGCACTTTGTCACAGCTTTTCTGTACTTTTCCACACATTTCAGTGCTTTGCCACTACTTTGCCACAACGTTTCAGTACTTTGCCACACTTTTCAGCACTTTGCCACTGTTTTTCAGTACTTTGCCACTACTTTTCAGAACTTTGCCACAACTTTACTGTAACTTTGCCACACATTTCACTGCTTTGCCACTACTTTGCCACAACTTTTCAGTACTTTGCCACACTTTTCAACACTTTACAACACTTTTCAGTACTTTGCCTCTACTTTTCAGCACTTTGCCACACTTTTCAGTACTTTGCCACTACTCTTCAGCACTTTGCTACAACTTTTCAGTACTTTGCCACACTTTTCAGTACTTTGCCACGACTTTGCTACAACTTTTCAGTACTTTGCCACACTTTTCAGCAGTTGCCACTGCTTTTCAGTACTTTGCAACTACTTTAAGCACTTTGCCACAACTTTTCAGTACTTTGCCACAATTTGCAGTGCTTTGCCACTACTTTGCCGCAACTTTTCAGTACTTGCCACACTTTTCAGCACTTTGCCACTGCTTTTCAGTAGTTTGCCTTTACTTTTCAGCACTTTGCCACAACTTTTCAGTACTTTGTACGCTTTTCAGTGCTTTGCCACTACTTTTCAGCACTTTGCCACAACTTTTCAGTACTTTGCCACACTTTTCAATGCTTTGCCACTACTTTGCCAAAACTTGTCAGTACTTTGCCAGACTTTTCAGCACTTTGCCACTGCTTTTCAGTACTTTGCCACTATTTTTCAGCACATTACCACAACTTTTCTGTATTTGACACTCTTCTCAGTACTTTGCCACTTCTTTTCAGCACTTTGCCACAACTTTTCAGTACTTTGCCACACATTTCAGTGCTTTGCCACTACTTTGCCACAAGGTTTCAGTACTTTGTCACACTTTTCAGCACTTTGCCACTACTTTTCAGTACTTTGCCACTACTTTTCAGCACTTTGCCACAACTTTGCAGTACTTTGCCACACATTTCAGTGCTTTGCCTTTACTTTGCCACAACTTTTCAGTACTTTGCCTCAATTTTCAGCACTTTGCCACTACTTTTCAGTACTTTGCCCCTACTTTTCAGCACTTTGCCACAACTTTTCAGTACTTTGCCACACTTTTCAGTACTTTGCCACTAATCTTCAGCACTTTGCTACAACTTTTCAGTACTTTGCCACACTTTTCAGTGCTTTGCCACTACTTTGCCACAACTTGTTAGTACTTTGCCACACTTTTCAGGACTTTGCCACTGCTTTTCAGTACTTTGCCACTACTTTTCAGCACATTGCCACAACTTTTATGTATTTGACACACTTCTCAGTACTTTGCCACAACTTTTCAGCACTTTGCCACAACTTTTCATTACTTTGCCACGACTTTGCCACAACTTTTCATTACTTAAAGTGCCACACTTTTCAGCACTTTGCCACTGCTTTTCAGTACTTTGCAACAACATTTAAGCAACTTTGCCACAACTTTTCAGTACTTTGCTACACTTTTCAGTGCTTTGCCACTACTTTTCAGTACTTTGCCACTAGTTTTCAGCACTTTGCCACAACTTTTCAGTACTTTGGCACACTTTTCAGTACATTGCCACTACTTTTCAGCACTTTGCCACACTTTTCAGTACTTTGCCACTACTCTTCATCACTTTGCTACAACTTTTCAGTACTTTGCCACACTTTTCAGTACATTGCCAGGACTTTTCAGTACTTTGCCAGTACTTTTCAGCACTTTGCCACAACTTTTTAGTACTTTGCCACACTTTTCAGACTTTGCCACGACTTTGCCACAACTTTTCAGTACTTTGCCACACTTTTCAGCCGTTTGCCACTACTTGTCAGTACTTTGCAAGTACTTTTAAGCACTTTGCCACAACTTTTCAGTACTTTGCCACTACTCTTCAGCACTTTGCTACAATTTTTCAGTACTTTGCCAGACTTTTCAGTACTTTGCCACGACTTTGCCACAACTTTTCAGTACTTTGTCACACTTTTCAGCCGTTTGCCACTGCTTTTCAGTACTTTGCAACTACTTTTAAGCACTTTGCCACAACTTTTCAGTACTTTGCCACAATTTTCAGTGCTATGCCACTACTTTGCCGCAACTTTTCAGTACTTGCCACACTTTTCAGCACTTTGCCACTGCTTTTCAGTAGTTTGCCTTTACTTTTCAGCACTTTGCCACAACTTTTCAGTACTTTGTACGCTTTTCAGTGCTTTGCCACTACTTTTCAGCACTTTGCCACAACTTTTCAGTACTTTGCCACACTTTTCAGTGCTTTGCCACTACTTTGCCACAACTTGTCAGTACTTTGCCACACTTTTCAGCACTTTGCCACTGCTTTTCAGTACTTTGCCACTACTTTTCAGAACTTTGCCACAACTTTGCTGTAATTTGCCACACATTTCAGTGCTTTGCCACTACTTTGCCACAACTTTTCAGTACTTTGCCACACTTTCAGCACTTTGCCACTACTTTTCAGTACTTTGCCACTACTTTTCAGCACTTTGCCACAACTCTTCAGCACTTTGCTACAACTTTCAGTACTTTGCCACACTTTTCAGTACTCTGCCTCTACTTTTCAGCACTTTGCCACACTTTTCAGTACTTTGCCACTACTCTTCAGCACTTTGCTACAACTTTTCAGTACTTTGCCACACTTTTCAGTACTTTGCCACGACTTTGCTACAACTTTTCAGTACTTTGCCACACTTTTCAGCAGTTTGCCACTGCTTTTCAGTACTTTGCAACTATTTAAGCACTTTGCCACAACTTTTCAGTACTTTGCCACAATTTGCAGTGCTTTGCCACTACTTTGCCGCAACTTTTCAGTACTTGCCACACTTTTCAGCACTTTGCCACTGCTTTTCAGTAGTTTGCCTTTACTTTTCAGCACTTTGCCACAACTTTTCAGTACTTTGTACGCTTTTTCAGTGCTTTGCCACTACTTTTCAGCACTTTGCCACAACTTTTCAGTACTTTGCCACACTTTTCAATGCTTTGCCACTACTTTGCCAAAACTTGTCAGTACTTTGCCAGACTTTTCAGCACTTTGCCACTGCTTTTCAGTACTTTGCCACTATTTTTCAGCACATTACCACAACTTTTCTGTATTTGACACTCTTCTCAGTACTTTGCCACTTCTTTTCAGCACTTTGCCACAACTTTTCAGTACTTTGCCACACATTTCAGTGCTTTGCCACTACTTTGCCACAAGGTTTCAGTACTTTGTCACACTTTTCAGCACTTTGCCACTACTTTTCAGTACTTTGCCACTACTTTTCAGCACTTTGCCACAACTTTGCAGTACTTTGCCACACATTTCAGTGCTTTGCCTTTACTTTGCCACAACTTTTCAGTACTTTGCCTCAATTTTCAGCACTTTGCCACTACTTTTCAGTACTTTGCCCCTACTTTTCAGCACTTTGCCACAACTTTTCAGTACTTTGCCACACTTTTCAGTACTTTGCCACTAATCTTCAGCACTTTGCTACAACTTTTCAGTACTTTGCCACACTTTTCAGTGCTTTGCCACTACTTTGCCACAACTTGTTAGTACTTTGCCACACTTTTCAGGACTTTGCCACTGCTTTTCAGTACTTTGCCACTACTTTTCAGCACATTGCCACAACTTTTATGTATTTGACACACTTCTCAGTACTTTGCCACAACTTTTCAGCACTTTGCCACAACTTTTCATTACTTTGCCACGACTTTGCCACAACTTTTCATTACTTAAAGTGCCACACTTTTCAGCACTTTGCCACTGCTTTTCAGTACTTTGCAACAACATTTAAGCACTTTGCCACAACTTTTCAGTACTTTGCTACACTTTTCAGTGCTTTGCCACTACTTTTCAGTACTTTGCCACTAGTTTTCAGCACTTTGCCACAACTTTTCAGTACTTTGGCACACTTTTCAGTACATTGCCACTACTTTTCAGCACTTTGCCACACTTTTCAGTACTTTGCCACTACTCTTCATCACTTTGCTACAACTTTTCAGTACTTTGCCACACTTTTCAGTACATTGCCAGGACTTTTCAGTACTTTGCCAGTACTTTTCAGCACTTTGCCACAACTTTTTAGTACTTTGCCACACTTTTCAGGACTTTGCCACGACTTTGCCACAACTTTTCAGTACTTTGCCACACTTTTCAGCCGTTTGCCACTACTTGTCAGTACTTTGCAAGTACTTTTAAGCACTTTGCCACAACTTTTCAGTACTTTGCCACTACTCTTCAGCACTTTGCTACAATTTTTCAGTACTTTGCCAGACTTTTCAGTACTTTGCCACGACTTTGCCACAACTTTTCAGTACTTTGTCACACTTTTCAGCCGTTTGCTACTGCTTTTCAGTACTTTGCAACTACTTTTAAGCACTTTGCCACAACTTTTCAGTACTTTGCCACAATTTTCAGTGCTATGCCACTACTTTGCCGCAACTTTTCAGTACTTGCCACACTTTTCAGCACTTTGCCACTGCTTTTCAGTAGTTTGCCTTTACTTTTCAGCACTTTGCCACAACTTTTCAGTACTTTGTACGCTTTTCAGTGCTTTGCCACTACTTTTCAGCACTTTGCCACAACTTTTCAGTACTTTGCCACACTTTTCAGTGCTTTGCCACTACTTTGCCACAACTTGTCAGTACTTTGCCACACTTTTCAGCACTTTGCCACTGCTTTTCAGTACTTTGCCACTACTTTTCAGAACTTTGCCACAACTTTGCTGTAATTTGCCACACATTTCAGTGCTTTGCCACTACTTTGCCACAACTTTTCAGTACTTTGCCACACTTTTCAGCACTTTGCCACTACTTTTCAGTACTTTGCCACTACTTTTCAGCACTTTGCCACAACTCTTCAGCACTTTGCTACAACTTTTCAGTACTTTGCCACACTTTTCAGTACTCTGCCACAACTTTGCCACAACTTTTCAGTACTTTGCCACACTTTTCAGCAGATTGCCACTGCTTTTCAGTACTTTGCAACTACTTTAAGCACTTTGCCACAACTTTTCAGTACTTTGCCACAATTTTCAGTGCTTTGCCACTACTTTGCCGCAACTTTTCAGTACTTGCCACACTTTTCAGCACTTTGCCACTGCTTTTCAGTAGTTTGCCTTTACTTTTCAGCACTTTGCCACAACTTTTCAGTACTTTGTACGCTTTTCAGTGCTTTGCCACTACTTTTCAGCACTTTGCCACAACTTTTCAGTACTTTGCCACACTTTTCAGTGCTTTGCCACTACTTTGCCACAACTTGTCAGTACTTTGCCAGACTTTTCAGCACTTTGCCACTGCTTTTCAGTACTTTGCCACTATTTTTCAGCACATTACCACAACTTTTCTGTATTTGACACTCTTCTCAGTACTTTGCCACTTCTTTTCAGCACTTTGCCACAACTTTTCAGTACTTTGCCACACATTTCAGTGCTTTGCCACTACTTTTCAGTACTTTGCCACTACTTTTCAGCACTTTGCCACAACTTTGCAGTACTTTGCCACACATTTCAGTGCTTTGCCTTTACTTTGCCACAACTTTTCAGTACTTTGCCACAATTTTCAGCACTTTGCCACTACTTTTCAGTACTTTGCCCCTACTTTTCAGCACTTTGCCACAACTTTTCAGTACTTTGCCACACTTTTCAGTACTTTGCCACTAATCTTCAGCACTTTGCTACAACTTTTCAGTACTTTGCCACACTTTTCAGTGCTTTGCCACTACTTTGCCACAACTTGTCAGTACTTTGCCACACTTTTCAGGACTTTGCCACTGCTTTTCAGTACTTTGCCACTACTTTTCAGCACATTGCCACAACTTTTATGTATTTGACACACTTCTCAGTACTTTGCCACAACTTTTCAGCACTTTGCCACAACTTTTCATTACTTTGCCACGACTTTGCCACAACTTTTCATTACTTAAAGTGCCACACTTTTCAGCACTTTGCCACTGCTTTTCAGTACTTTGCAACAACATTTAAGCACTTTGCCACAACTTTTCAGTACTTTGCTACACTTTTCAGTGCTTTGCCACTACTTTTCAGTACTTTGCCACTAGTTTTCAGCACTTTGCCACAACTTTTCAGTACTTTGGCACACTTTTCAGTACTTTGCCACACATTTCAGTGCTTTGCCACTACTTTGCCACAAGGTTTCAGTACTTTGTCACACTTTTCAGCACTTTGCCACTACTTTTCAGTACTTTGCCACTACTTTTCAGCACTTTGCCACAACTTTGCAGTACTTTGCCACACATTTCAGTGCTTTGCCTTTACTTTGCCACAACTTTTCAGTACTTTGCCTCAATTTTCAGCACTTTGCCACTACTTTTCAGTACTTTGCCCCTACTTTTCAGCACTTTGCCACAACTTTTCAGTACTTTGCCACACTTTTCAGTACTTTGCCACTAATCTTCAGCACTTTGCTACAACTTTTCAGTACTTTGCCACACTTTTCAGTGCTTTGCCACTACTTTGCCACAACTTGTTAGTACTTTGCCACACTTTTCAGGACTTTGCCACTGCTTTTCAGTACTTTGCCACTACTTTTCAGCACATTGCCACAACTTTTATGTATTTGACACACTTCTCAGTACTTTGCCACAACTTTTCAGCACTTTGCCACAACTTTTCATTACTTTGCCACGACTTTGCCACAACTTTTCATTACTTAAAGTGCCACACTTTTCAGCACTTTGCCACTGCTTTTCAGTACTTTGCAACAACATTTAAGCACTTTGCCACAACTTTTCAGTACTTTGCTACACTTTTCAGTGCTTTGCCACTACTTTTCAGTACTTTGCCACTAGTTTTCAGCACTTTGCCACAACTTTTCAGTACTTTGGCACACTTTTCAGTACATTGCCACTACTTTTCAGCACTTTGCCACACTTTTCAGTACTTTGCCACTACTCTTCATCACTTTGCTACAACTTTTCAGTACTTTGCCACACTTTTCAGTACATTGCCAGGACTTTTCAGTACTTTGCCAGTACTTTTCAGCACTTTGCCACAACTTTTTAGTACTTTGCCACACTTTTCAGGACTTTGCCACGACTTTGCCACAACTTTTCAGTACTTTGCCACACTTTTCAGCAGTTTGCCACTACTTGTCAGTACTTTGCAAGTACTTTTAAGCACTTTGCCACAACTTTTCAGTACTTTGCCACTACTCTTCAGCACTTTGCTACAATTTTTCAGTACTTTGCCAGACTTTTCAGTACTTTGCCACGACTTTGCCACAACTTTTCAGTACTTTGTCACACTTTTCAGCCGTTTGCCACTGCTTTTCAGTACTTTGCAACTACTTTTAAGCACTTTGCCACAACTTTTCAGTACTTTGCCACAATTTTCAGTGCTATGCCACTACTTTGCCGCAACTTTTCAGTACTTGCCACACTTTTCAGCACTTTGCCACTGCTTTTCAGTAGTTTGCCTTTACTTTTCAGCACTTTGCCACAACTTTTCAGTACTTTGTACGCTTTTCAGTGCTTTGCCACTACTTTTCAGCACTTTGCCACAACTTTTCAGTACTTTGCCACACTTTTCAGTGCTTTGCCACTACTTTGCCACAACTTGTCAGTACTTTGCCACACTTTTCAGCACTTTGCCACTGCTTTTCAGTACTTTGCCACTACTTTTCAGAACTTTGCCACAACTTTGCTGTAATTTGCCACACATTTCAGTGCTTTGCCACTACTTTGCCACAACTTTTCAGTACTTTGCCACACTTTTCAGCACTTTGCCACTACTTTTCAGTACTTTGCCACTACTTTTCAGCACTTTGCCACAACTCTTCAGCACTTTGCTACAACTTTTCAGTACTTTGCCACACTTTTCAGTACTCTGCCACAACTTTGCCACAACTTTTCAGTACTTTGCCACACTTTTCAGCAGATTGCCACTGCTTTTCAGTACTTTGCAACTACTTTAAGCACTTTGCCACAACTTTTCAGTACTTTGCCACAATTTTCAGTGCTTTGCCACTACTTTGCCGCAACTTTTCAGTACTTGCCACACTTTTCAGCACTTTGCCACTGCTTTTCAGTAGTTTGCCTTTACTTTTCAGCACTTTGCCACAACTTTTCAGTACTTTGTACGCTTTTCAGTGCTTTGCCACTACTTTTCAGCACTTTGCCACAACTTTTCAGTACTTTGCCACACTTTTCAGTGCTTTGCCACTACTTTGCCACAACTTGTCAGTACTTTGCCAGACTTTTCAGCACTTTGCCACTGCTTTTCAGTACTTTGCCACTATTTTTCAGCACATTACCACAACTTTTCTGTATTTGACACTCTTCTCAGTACTTTGCCACTTCTTTTCAGCACTTTGCCACAACTTTTCAGTACTTTGCCACACATTTCAGTGCTTTGCCACTACTTTGCCACAAGGTTTCAGTACTTTGTCACACTTTTCAGCACTTTGCCACTACTTTTCAGTACTTTGCCACTACTTTTCAGCACTTTGCCACAACTTTGCAGTACTTTGCCACACATTTCAGTGCTTTGCCTTTACTTTGCCACAACTTTTCAGTACTTTGCCACAATTTTCAGCACTTTGCCACTACTTTTCAGTACTTTGCCCCTACTTTTCAGCACTTTGCCACAACTTTTCAGTACTTTGCCACACTTTTCAGTACTTTGCCACTAATCTTCAGCACTTTGCTACAACTTTTCAGTACTTTGCCACACTTTTCAGTGCTTTGCCACTACTTTGCCACAACTTGTCAGTACTTTGCCACACTTTTCAGGACTTTGCCACTGCTTTTCAGTACTTTGCCACTACTTTTCAGCACATTGCCACAACTTTTATGTATTTGACACACTTCTCAGTACTTTGCTACAACTTTTCAGCACTTTGCCACAACTTTTCATTACTTTGCCACGACTTTGCCACAACTTTTCATTACTTAAAGTGCCACACTTTTCAGCACTTTGCCACTGCTTTTCAGTACTTTGCAACAACATTTAAGCACTTTGCCACAACTTTTCAGTACTTTGCTACACTTTTCAGTGCTTTGCCACTACTTTTCAGTACTTTGCCACTAGTTTTCAGCACTTTGCCACAACTTTTCAGTACTTTGGCACACTTTTCAGTACATTGCCACTACTTTTCAGCACTTTGCCACACTTTTCAGTACTTTGCCACTACTCTTCATCACTTTGCTACAACTTTTCAGTACTTTGCCACACTTTTCAGTACATTGCCAGGACTTTTCAGTACTTTGCCAGTACTTTTCAGCACTTTGCCACAACTTTTCAGTACTTTGCCACACTTTTCAGTACATTGCCAGGACTTTTCAGTACTTTGCCAGTACTTTTCAGCACTTTGCCACAACTTTTCAGTACTTTGCCACACTTTTCAGGACTTTGCCACGACTTTGCCACAACTTTTCAGTACTTTTCCACACTTTTCAGCAGTTTGCCACTACTTGTCAGTATTTTGCAAGTACTTTTATGCACTTTGCCACAACTTTTCAGTACTTTGCCACACTTTTCAGTGCTTTGCCACTACTTTGCCGCAACTTTTCATTACTTGCCACACTTTTCAGTACTTTGCCACACTTTTCAGTGCTTTGCCACTACTTTGCCACAACTTTTCTGTACTTTGCCACACTTTTCACCACTTTGCCACTACTTTTCAGTACTTTGCCACAACTTTACTGTACTTTGCCACACATTTCACTGCTTTGACACTACTTTGCCACAACTTTTCAGTACTTTGCCACACTTTTCAACACTTTACAACACTTTTCAGTACTTTGCCTCTACTTTTCAGCACTTTGCCACACTTTTCAGTACTTTGCCACGACTTTGCCACAACTTTTCAGTACTTTGCCACACTTTTCAGCAGTTTGCCACTGCTTTTCAGTACTTTGCAACTACTTTTAAGCACTTTGCCACACATTTCACTGCTTTGACACTACTTTGCCACAACTTTTCAGTACTTTGCCACACTTTTCAACACTTTACAACAATTTTCAGTACTTTGCCTCAACTTGTCAGTACTTTGCCACACTTTTCAGTACTTTGCCACGACTTTGCCACAACTTTTCAGTACTTTGCCACACTTTTCAGCAGTTTGCCACTGCTTTTCAGTACTTTGCAACTACTTTTAAGCACTTTGCCACAACTTTTCAGTACTTTGCCACAATTTTCAGTGCTTTGCCACTACTTTGCCACTACTTTTCAGTACTTTGCTACAACTTTACTGCACTTTGCCACACATTTCACTGCTTTGCCTCTACTTTGCCACAACTTTCAGTACTTTGCCACACGTTTCAACACTTTACAACACTTGTCAGTACTTTGCCTCTACTTTTCAGCACTTTGCCACACTTTTCAGTACTTTGCCACTACTCTTCAGCACTTTGCTACAACTTTTCAGTACTTTGCCAGACTTGTCAGTACTTTGCCACGACTTTGCCACAACTTTTCAGTACTTTGTCACACTTTTCAGCGGTTTGCCACTGCTTTTCAGTACTTTGCAACTACTTTTAAGCACTTTGCCACAACTTTTCAGTACTTTGCCACAATTTTCAGTGCTTTGCCACTACTTTGCCGCAACTTTTCAGTACTTGCCACACTTTTCAGCACTTTGCCACTGCTTTTCAGTAGTTTGCCTTTACTTTTCAGCACTTTGCCACAACTTTTCAGTACTTTGCCACACTTTTCAGTGCTTTGCCACTACTTTGCCACAACTTGTCAGTACTTTGCCACACTTTTCAGCACTTTGCCACTGCTTTTCAGTACTTTGCCACTACTTTTCAGAACTTTACCACAACTTTGCTGTAATTTGCCACACATTTCAGTGCTTTGCCACTACTTTGCCACAACTTTTCAGTACTTTGCCACACTTTTCAGCACTTTGCCACTACTTTTCAGTACTTTGCCACTACTTTTCAGCACTTTGCCACAACTTTTCAGTACTTTGCCACACTTTTCAGTATTTTGCCTCCACTTTTCAGCACTTTGCCACACTTTTCAGTACTATGCCACTAATCTTCAGCACTTTGCTACAACTTTTCAGTACTTTGCCACACTTTTCAGTACTTTGCCACAACTTTTCAGTACTTTGCCACACTTTTCAATACTTTGCCTCTACTTTTCAGCACTTTGCCACACTTTTCAGTACTTTGCCACTACTCTTCAGTACTTTGGCACTACTTTTCAGCACTTTGCTTCACTTTTCAGTACTTTGCCACTACTTTTCATCACTTTTCCACTACTGTTCATTACTTTGTCACTACTTTTCAGCACTTTGCCACTGCTTTTCAGTACTTTGCCACTACTTTTCAGCACTTTGCCACAACTTTGCTGTACTTTGCCACACATTTCAGTGCTTTGCCACTACTTTCCCACAACTTTTCATTACTTTGCCACACTTTTCAGTACTTTGCCTCTACTTTTCAGCACTTTGCCACACTTTTCAGTACTTTGCCTCTACACTTCATTACTTTGCTACAAGTTTTCAGTACTTTGCCACACTTTTCAGTACTTTGCCACGACCTTGCCACAACTTTTCAGTACTATGCCACTACTTTTCAGCACTTTGCCACACTTTTCAGTACTATGCCACTACTTTTCAGCACTTTGCCACTACTTTTCAGCACTTTGCCACTACTTTTCTGCACTTTGTCACAGCTTTTCAGTACTTTTCCACACATTTCAGTGCTTTGCCACTACTTTGCCACAACTTTTCAGTACTTTGCCACACTTTTCAGCAGTTTGCCACTACTTTTCAGTACTTTGCAACTACTTTTAATCACTTTGCCACAACTTTTCAGTACTTTGCCACAATTTTCAGTGCTTTGCCACTACTTTGCCACACTTTTCAGTACTTTGCCACACTTTTCAGTACTTTGCCACACTTTTCAGTACTTTGCCTCTACTTTTCAGCACTTTGCCACACTTTTCAGTACTTTGCCACTACTCTTCAGTTCTTTGCCACTACTTTTCAGCACTTTGCTTCACTTTTCAGTACTTTGCCACTACTTTTCATCACTTTTCCACTACTGTTCATTACTTTGTCACTACTTTTCAGCACTTTGCCACTGCTTTTCAGTACTTTGCCACTACTTTTCAGCACTTTGCCACAACTTTGCTGTACTTTGCCACACATTTCAGTGCTTTGCCACTACTTTCCCACAACTTTTCAGTACTTTGCCACACTTTTCAGTACTTTGCCTCTACTTTTCAGCACTTTGCCACACTTTTCAGTACTTTGCCACTACACTTCATTACTTTGCTACAAGTTTTCAGTACTTTGCCACACTTTTCAGTACTTTGCCACGACCTTGCCACAACTTTTCAGTACTTTGCCACACTTTTCAGCACTTTGCCACACTTTTCAGTACTATGCCACTACTTTTCAGCACTTTGCCACTACTTTTCAGCACTTTGCCACAACTTTTCAGTACTTTGCCACACTTTTCAGTGCTTTGCCTCTACTTTGCCACAACTTGTCAGTACTTTGCCAGAATTTTCAGCACTTTGCCACTGCTTTTCAGTACTTTGCCACTATTTTCAGCACATTACCACAACTTTTCTGTATTTGACACTCTTCTCAGTACTTTGCCACTACTTTTCAGCACTTTGCCACAAATTTTCAGTACTTTGCCACACATTTCAGTGCTTTGCCACTACTTTGCCACAACGTTTCAGTACTTTGACACACTTTTCAGCACTTTGTCACTACTTTTCAGTACTTTGCCACTACTTTTCAGCACTTTGCCACAACTTTGCAGTACTTTGCCACACATTTCAGTGCTTTGCCTTTACTTTGCCACAACTTTTCAGTACTTTGCCACACCGTTCAACACTTTGCCACTACTTTTCAGTACTTTGCCACTACTTTTCAGCACTTTGCCACAACTTTTCAGTACTTTGCCACACTTTTCAGTACTTTGCCACTACTTTTCAGCACTTTGCCAAACTTTTCAGTACTTTGCCACTAATCTTCTGCATTTTGCTACAACTTTTCAGTACTTTGCCACACTTTACAGTGCTTTGCCACTACTTTGCCACAACTTGTCAGTACTTTGCCACACTTATCAGGACTTTGCCACTGCTTTTCAGTACTTTGCCACTACTTTTCAGCACATTGCCACAACTTTTATGTATTTGACACACTTCTCAGTACTTTGCCACAACTTTTGAGCACTTTGCCACAACTTTTCAGTACTTTGCCACACTTTTCAGTACTTTGCCACGACTTTGCCACAACTTTTCATTACTTATAGTGCCACACTTTTCAGCACTTTGCCACAACTTTTCAGTACTTTGCCACACTTTTCAGTACTTTGCCACTACTTTTCAGCACTTTGCCAAACTTTTCAGTACTTTGCCACTAATCTTCAGCATTTTGCTACAACTTTTCAGTACTTTGCCACACTTTACAGTGCTTTGCCACTACTTTGCCACAACTTGTCAGTACTTTGCCACACTTATCAGGACTTTGCCACTGCTTTTCAATACTTTGCCACTACTTTTCAGCACATTGCCACAACTTTTATGTATTTGACACACTTCTCAGTACTTTGCCACAACTTTTCAGCACTTTGCCACAACTTTTCAGTACTTTGCCACACTTTTCAGTACTTTGCCACGACTTTGCCACAACTTTTCATTACTTATAGTGCCACACTTTTCAGCACTTTGCCACTGCTTTTCAGTACTTTGCAACAACTTTTAAGCACTTTGCCACAACTTTTCAGTATTTTGCTACACTTTTCAGTGCTTTAACACTACTTTTCAGTACTTTGCCACTACTTTTCAGCACTTTGCCACAACTTTTCAGTACTTTGCCACACTTTTCAGTACTTTGCCACTACTTTTCAGCACTTTGCCACACTTTTCAGTACTTTGCCACTACTCTTCAGCACTTTGCTACAACTTTTCAGTACTTTGCCACACTTTTCAGTACATTGCCAGGACTTTTCAGTACTTTGCCAGTACTTTTCAGCACTTTGCCACAACTTTTCAGTACTTTGCCACACTTTTCAGGACTTTGCCACGACTTTGCCACAACTTTTCAGTACTTTGCCACACTTTTCAGCAGTTTGCCACTACTTTTCAGTACTTTGCAAGTACTTTTAAGCACTTTGCCACAACTTTTCAGTACTTTGCCACACTTTTCAGTGCTTTACCACTACTTTGCCGCAACTTTTGATTACTTGCCACACTTTTCAGCACTTTGCCACTGCTTTTCAGTAGTTTGCCACTACTTTTCAGTACTTTGCCACACATTTCAGTGCTTTGCCACTACTTTGCCACAACTTTTCTGTACTTTGCCACACTTTTCACCACTTTGCCACTACTTTTCAGTACTTTGCCACTACTTTTCATCACTTTGCCACTACTTTTCAGTACTTTGCCACTAGTTGTCAGCACTTTGCCACAACTTTTTTGTACTTTGCCACACTTTTCACCACTTTGCCTCTACTTTTCAGTACTTTGCCACAACTTTACTGTACTTTGCCACACATCTCACTGCTTTGACACTACTTTGCCACAACTTTTCAGTACTTTGCCACACTTTTCAACACTTTACAACACTTTTCAGTACTTTGCCTCTACTTTTCAGCACTTTGCCACACTTTTCAGTACTTTGCCACTACTCTTCAGCACTTTGCTACAACTTTTCAGTATTTTGCCACACTTTTCAGTACGTTGCCACGACTTTGCCACAACTTTTCAGTACTTTGTCACACTTTTCAGCGGTTTGCCACTGCTTTTCAGTACTTTGCAACTACTTTTAAGCACTTTGCCACAACTTTTCAGTACTTTGCCACAATTTTCAGTGCTTTGCCACTACTTTGCCGCAACTTTTCAGTACTTGCCACACTTTTCAGCACTTTGCCACTGCTTTTCAGTAGTTTGCCTTTACTTTTCAGCACTTTGCCACAACTTTTCAGTACTTTGTACGCTTTTCAGTGCTTTGCCACTACTTTTCAGCACTATGCCACAACTTTTCAGTACTTTGCCACAATTTTCAGTGCTTTGCCACTACTTTGCCACAACTTGTCAGTACTTTGCCAGACTTTTCAGCACTTCGCCACTGCTTTTCAGTACTTTGCCACTATTTTTCAGCACATTACCACAACTTTTCTGTATTTGACACTCTTCTCAGTACTTTGCCACTACTTTTCAGCACTTTGCCACGACTTTTCAGTACTTTGCCACACATTTCAGTGCTTTGCCACTACTTTGCCACAACGTTTCAGTACTTTGTCACACTTTTCAGCACTTTGCCACTGCTTTTCAGTATTTTGCCACTACTTTTCAGCACTTTGCCACACATTTCAGTGCTTTGCCTTTACTTTGCCACAACTTTTCAGTACTTTGCCACACTTTTCAGCACTTTGCCACTATTTTTCAGTACTTTGCCACTACTTTTCAGCACTTTGCCACAACTTTTCAGTACTTTGCCACACTTTTCAGTACTTTGCCACTACTTTTCAGCACTTTGCCACACTTTTCAGTACTTTGCCACTAATCTTCAGCACTTTGCTACAACTTTTCAGTACTTTGCCACACTTTTCAGTGCTTTGCCACTACTTTGCCACAAATTGTCAGTACTTTGCCACACTTTTCAGGACTTTGCCACTGCTTTTCAGTACTTTGCCACTACTTTTCAGCACATTGCCACAACTTTTATGTATTTGACACACTTCTCAGTACTTTGCCACAACTTTTCAGCACTTTGCCACAACTTTTCAGTACTTTGCCACACTATTCAGTACTTTGCCACGACTTTGCCACAACTTTTCATTACTTTGCCACACTTTTCAGCACTTTGCCACTGCTTTTAAGTACTTTGCCACTACTTTTCAGCACTTTGCCACATTTTTCGGTACTATGCCACTACTTTTCAGCACTTTGCCACAGCTTTTCAGTACTTTTCCACACATTTCAGTGCTTTGCCACTACTTTGCCACAACGTTTCAGTACTTTGCCACACTTTTCAGCACTTTGCCACTGCTTTTCAGTACTTTGCCACTACTTTTCAGAACTTTGCCACAACTTTGCTGTAATTTGCCACACATATCAGTGCTTTGCCACTACTTTGCCACAACTTTTCAGTACTTTGCCACACTTTTCAGCACTTTGCCACTACTTTTCAGTACTTTGCCACTACTTTTCAGCACTTTGCCACAACTTTTCAGTACTTTGCCACACTTTTCAGTATTTTGCCTCCACTTTTCCGCACTTTGCCACACTTTTCAGTACTATGCCACTAATCTTCAGCACTTTGCTACAACTTTTCAGTACTTTGCCACACTTTTCAGTACTTTGCCACAACTTTTCAGTACTTTGCCACACTTTTCAGTACTTTGCCTCTACTTTTCAGCACTTTGCCACACTTTTCAGTACTTTGCCACTACTCTTCATTACTTTGCCACTACTTTTCAGCACTTTGCTTCACTTTTCAGTACTTTGCCACTACTTTTCATCACTTTTCCACTACTGTTCATTACTTTGTCACTACTTTTCAGCGCTTTGCCACTGCTTTTCAGTACTTTGCCACTACTTTTCAGCACTTTGCCACAACTTTGCTGTACTTTGCCACACATTTCAGTGCTTTGCCACTACTTTCCCACAACTTTTCAGTACTTTGCCACACTTTTCAGTACTTTGCCTCTACTTTTCAGCACTTTGCCACACTTTTCAGTACTTTGCCACTACACTTCATTACTTTGCTACAAGTTTTCAGTACTTTGCCACACTTTTCAGTACTTTGCCACGACCTTGCCACAACTTTTCAGTACTTTGCCACACTTTTCAGCACTTTGCCACTACTTTTCAGTACTTTGCCACTACTTTTCAGCATTTGCCACACTTTTCAGTACTATGCCACTACTTTTCAGCACTTTGCCACTACTTTTCAGCACTTTGCCACTACTTTTCTGCACTTTGTCACAGCTTTTCAGTACTCTTCCACACATTTCAGTGCTTTGCCACTACTTTGCCACAACTTTTCAGTACTTTGCCACACTTTTCAGCAGTTTGCCACTACTTTTCAGTACTTTGCAACTACTTTTAAGCACTTTGCCACAACTTTTCAGTACTTTGCCACAATTTTCAGTGCTTTGTCACTACTTTGCCACAACTTTTCAGTACTTTGCCACACTTTTCTTTACTTTGCCACTACTTTTCAGCACTTAGCCACACTTTTCAGTACTTTGCCACTAATCTTCAGCACTTTGCTACAACGTTTCAGTACTTTGCCACACTTTTCAGTGCTTTGCCACTACTTTGCCACAACTTGTCAGTACTTTGCCACACTTTTCAGGACTTTGCCACTGCTTTTCAGTACATTGCCACTACTTTTCAGCACATCGCCACAACTTTTATGTATTTGACACACTTCTCAGTACTTTGCCACAACTTTTCAGCACTTTGCCACACTATTCAGTACTTTGCCACGACTTTGCCACAACTTGTCATTACTTTGCCACACTTTTCAGCACTTTGCCACTGCTTTTCAGTACTTTGCCACTACTTTTCAGCACTTTGCCACATTTTTCAGTACTATGCCACTACTTTTCAGCACTTTGCCACAGCTTTTCAGTACTTTTCCACACATTTCAGTGCTTTGCCACTACTTTGCCACAACGTTTCAGTACTTTGCCACACTTTTCAGCACTTTGCCACTGCATTTCAGTACTTTGCCACTACTTTTCAGAACTTTGCCACAACTTTGCTGTAATTTGCCACACATATCAGTGCTTTGCCACTACTTTGCCACAACTTTTCAGTACTTTGCCACACTTTTCAGCACTTTGCCACTACTTTTCAGTACTTTGCCACTACTTTTCAGCACTTTGCCACAACTTTTCAGTACTTTGCCACACTTTTCAGTATTTTGCCTCCACTTTTCAGCACTTTGCCACACTTTTCAGTACTATGCCACTAATCTTCAGCACTTTGCTACAACTTTTCAGTACTTTGCCACACTTTTCAGTACTTTGCCACAACTTTTCAGTACTTTGCCACACTTTTCAGTACTTTGCCTCTACTTTTCAGCACTTTGCCACACTTTTCAGTACTTTGCCACTACTTTTCATCACTTTTCCACTACTGTTCATTACTTTGTCACTACTTTTCAGTACTTTGCCTCTACTTTTCAGCACTTTGCCACACTTTTCAGTACTTTGCCACTACACTTCATTACTTTGCTACAAGTTTTCAGTACTTTGCCACACTTTTCAGTACTTTGCCACGACCTTGCCACAACTTTTCAGTACTTTGCCTTACTTTTCAGCACTTTGCCACTACTTTTCAGTACTTTGCCACACTTTTCAGCACTTTGCCACTACTTTTCAGTACTTTGCCACTACTTTTCAGCATTTGCCACACTTTTCAGTACTATGCCACTACTTTTCAGCACTTTGCCACTACTTTTCAGCACTTTGCCACTACTTTTCTGCACTTTGTCACAGCTTTTCAGTACTTTTCCACACATTTCAGTGCTTTGCCACTACTTTGCCACAACTTTTCAGTACTTTGCCACACTTTTCAGCAGTTTGCCACTACTTTTCAGTACTTTGCAACTACTTTTAAGCACTTTGCCACAACCTTTCTGTACTTTGCCACAATTTTCAGTGCTTTGCCACTACTTTGCCGCAACTTTTCAGTACTTGCCACACTTTTCAGCACTTTGCCACTGCTTTTAAGTAGTTTGCCTTTACTTTTCAGCACTTTGCCACAACTTTTCAGTACTTTGTACGCTTTTCAGTGCTTTGCCACTACTTTTCAGCACTTTGCCACAACTTTTCAGTACTTTGCCACACTTTTCAGTGCTTTGCCTCTACTTTGCCACAACTTGTCAGTACTTTGCCAGACTTTTCAGCACTTTGCCACTGCTTTTCAGTACTTTGCCACTATTTTCAGCACATTACCACAACTTTTCTGTATTTGACACTCTTCTCAGTACTTTGCCACTACTTTTCAGCACTTTGCCACAAATTTTCAGTACTTTGCCACACATTTCAGTGCTTTGCCACTACTTTGTCACAACGTTTCAGTACTTTGACACACTTTTCAGCACTTTGCCACTACTTTTCAGTACTTTGCCACTACTTTTCAACACTTTGCCACAACTTTGCAGTACTTTGCCACACATGTCAGTGCTTTGCCTTTACTTTGCCACAACTTTTCAGTACTTTACCACACCGTTCAGCACTTTGCCACTACTTTTCAGTTCTTTGCCACTACTTTTCAGCACTTTGCCACAACTTTTCAGTACTTTGCCACACTTTTCAGTACTTTGCCACTACTTTTCAGCACTTTGCCAAACTTTTCAGTACTTTGCCACTAATCTTCAGCACTTTGCTACAACTTTTCAGTACTTTGCCACACTTTACAGTGCTTTGCCACTACTTTGCCACAACTTGTCAGTACTTTGCCACACTTTTCAGGACTTTGCCACTGCTTTTCAGTACTTTGCCACTACTTTTCAGCACATTGCCACAACTTTTATGTATTTGACACACTTCTCAGTACTTTGCCACAACTTTTCAGCACTTTGCCACAACTTTTCAGTACTTTGCCAGACTTTTCAGTACTTTGCCACGACTTTGCCACAACTTTTCATTACTTATAGTGCCACACTTTTCAGCACTTTGCCACTGCTTTTCAGTACTTTGCAACAACTTTTAAGCACTTTGCCACAACATTTCAGTATTTTGCTACACTTTTCAGTGCTTTGCCACTACTTTTCAGTACTTTGCCACTACTTTTCAGCACTTTGCCACAACTTTTCAGTACTTTGCCACACTTTTCAGTACTTTGCCACTACTTTTCAGCACTTTGCCACACTTTTCAGTACTTTGCCACTACTCTTCAGCACTTTGCTACAACTTTTCAGTACTTTGCCACACTTTTCAGTACATTGCCAGGACTTTTCAGTACTTTGCCAGTACTTTTCAGCACTTTGCCACAACTTTTCAGTACTTTGCCACACTTTTCAGGACTTTGCCACGACTTTGCCACAACTTTTCAGTACTTTGCCACACTTTTCAGCAGTTTGCCACTACTTTTCAGTACTTTGCAAGTACTTTTAAGCACTTTGCCACAACTTTTCAGTACTTTGCCACACACTTTTCAGTGCTTTGCCACTACTTTGCCGCAACTTTTGATTACTTGCCACACTTTTCAGCACTTTGCCACTGCTTTTCAGTAGTTTGCCACTACTTTTCACTACTTTGCCACACATTTCAGTGCTTTGCCACTACTTTGCCACAACTTTTCTGTACTTTGCCACACTTTTCACCACTTTGCCACTACTTTTCAGTACTTTGCCACTACTTTTCAGCACTTTGCCACACTTTTCAGTACTTGCCACTACTTTTCATCACTTTGCCACTACTTTTCAGTACTTTGCCACTAGTTGTCAGCACTTTGCCACTGCTTTTCAGTACTTTGCCACTACTTTTCAGCACATTGCCACAACTTTTATGTATTTGACACACTTCTCAGTACTTTGCCACAACGTTTCAGCACTTTGCCACAACTTTTCAGTACTTTGCCACACTTTTCAGTACTTTGCCACGACTTTGCCACAACTTTTCATTACTTATAGTGCCACACTTTTCAGCACTTTGCCACTGCTTTTCAGTACTTTGCAACAACTTTTAAGCACTTTGCCACAACTTTTCAGTATTTTGCTACACTTTTCAGTGCTTTGCCACTACTTTTCAGTACTTTGCCACTACTTTTCAGCACTTTGCCACACTTTTCAGTACTTTGCCACTACTCTTCAGCACTTTGCTACAACTTTTCAGTACTTTGCCACACTTTTCAGTACATTGCCAGGACTTTTCAGTACTTTGCCAGTACTTTTCAGCACTTTGCCACAACTTTTCAGTACTTTGCCACACTTTTCAGGACTTTGCCACGACTTTGCCACAACTTTTCAGTACTTTGCCACACTTTTCAGCAGTTTGCCACTACTTTTCAGTACTTTGCAAGTACTTTTAAGCACTTTGCCACAACTTTTCAGTACTTTGCCACACTTTTCAGTGCTTTGCCACTACTTTGCCGCAACTTTTCATTACTTGCCACACTTTTCAGCACTTTGCCACTGCTTTTCAGTAGTTTGCCACTACTTTTCAGTACTTTGCCACACATTTCAGTGCTTTGCCACTACTTTGCCACAACTTTTCTGTACTTTGCCACACTTTTCACCACTTTGCCACTACTTTTCAGTACTTTGCCACTACTTTTCAGCACTTTGCCACACATTTCAGTACTTGCCACTACTTTTCATCACTTTGCCACTACTTTTCAGTACTTTGCCACTAGTTGTCAGCACTTTGCCACAGCTTTTCAGTACTTTTCCACACATTTCAGTGCTTTGCCACTACTTTGCCACAACGTTTCAGTATTATGCTACACTTTTCAGCACTTTGCCACTACTTTTCAGTATATTGCCACTACTTTTCAGCACTTTGCCACAACTTTGCTGTTCTTTGCCACACATTTCAGTGCTTTGCCACTACTTTGCCACAACTTTTCAGTACTTTGCCACACTTTTCAGCACTTTGCCACTACTTTTCAGTACTTTGCCACAACTTTTCAGCACTTTGCCACTACTTTTCAGTACTTTGCCACTACTTTTCAGCACTTTGCCACAACTTTTCAGTACTTTGTCACACTTTTCAGTACTTTGCCACTACTTTTCAGCACTTTGCCACACTTTTCAGTACTTTGCCACTAATCTTCAGCACTTTGCTACAACTTTTCAGTACTTTGCCACACCTTTCAGTGCTTTGCCACTACTTTGCCAAAACTTGTCAGTACTTTGCCACACTTTTCAGGACTTTGCCACTGCTTTTCAGTACTTTGCCACTACTTTTCAGCATATTGCCAACTTTCATGTATTTGACACACTTCTCAGTACTTTGCCACAACTTTTCAGCACTTTGCCACAACTTTTCAGTACTTTGCCACACTTTTCAGTACTTTGCCACGACTTTGCCACAACTTTTCATTACTTTGCCACAATTTACAGCACTTTGCCACTGCTTTTCAGTACTTTGCAACAACTTTTAAGCACTTTGCCACAACTTTTCAGTACTTTGCTACACTTTTCAGTGCTTTGCCACTACTTTTCAGTATTTTGCCACTTCTTTTCAGCACTTTGCCACAACTTTTCAATACTTTGCCACACTTTTCAGTACTTTGCCACTACCTTTCAGCACTTTGCCACTACTTTTCAGCACTTTGCCACATTTTTCAGTAATATGCCTCTACTTTTCAGCACTTTGCCACAGCTTTTCAGTACTTTTCCACACATTTCAGCGCTTTGCCACTACTTTGCCACAACGTTTCAGTACTTTGCCACACTTTTCAGCACTTTGCCACTGCTTTTCAGTACTTTGCCACTACTTTTCAGAACTTTGCCACAACTTTGCTGTAATTTGCCACACATATCAGTGCTTTGCCACTACTTTGCTACAACTTTTCAGTACTTTGCCACACTTTTCAGCACTTTGCCACTACTTTTCAGTACTTTGCCACTACTTTTCAGCACTTTGCCACAACTTTTCAGTACTTTGCCACACTTTTCAGTATTTTGCCTCCACTTTTCAGCACTTTGCCACACTTTTCAGTACTATGCCACTAATCTTCAGCACTTTGCTACAACTTTTCAGCACTTTGCCACAACTTTTCAGTACTTTGCCACACTTTTCAGGACTTTGCCACGACTTTGCCACAACTTTTCAGTACTTTGCCACACTTTTCAGCAGTTTGCCACTACTTTTCAGTACTTTGCAAGTACTTTTAAGCACTTTGCCACAACTTTTCAGTACTTTGCCACACTTTTCAGTGCTTTGCCACTACTTTGCCGCAACTTTTCATTACTTGCCACACTTTTCAGCACTTTGCCACTGCTTTTCAGTAGTTTGCCACTACTTTTCAGTACTTTGCCACACATTTCAGTGCTTTGCCACTACTTTGCCACAACTTTTCTGTACTTTGCCACACTTTTCACCACTTTGCCACTACTTTTCAGTACTTTGCCACTACTTTTCAGCACTTTGCCACACATTTCAGTACTTGCCACTACTTTTCATCACTTTGCCACTGCTTTTCAGTACTTTGCCACTACTTTTCAGAACTTTGCCACAACTTTGCTGTAATTTGCCACACATATCAGTGCTTTGCCACTACTTTGCCACAACTTTTCAGTACTTTGCCACACTTTTCAGCACTTTGCCACTACTTTTCAGTACTTTGCCACTACTTTTCAGCACTTTGCCACAACTTTTCAGTACTTTGCCACACTTTTCAGTATTTTGCCTCCACTTTTCAGTACTTTGCCACACTTTTCAGTACTATGCCACTAATCTTCAGCACTTTGCTACAACTTTTCAGTACTTTGCCACACTTTCAGTACTTTGCCACAACTTTTCAGTACTTTGCCACACTTTTCAGTACTTTGCCACTACTTTTCAGTTTTTTGCCACTACTTTTCAGTACTTTGCCACAACTTTTCAGCACTTTGCCACTACTTTTCAGTACTTTGCCACTACTTTTCAGCACTTTGCCACAACTTTTCAGTACTTTGCCACACTTTTCAGTACTTTGCCACTACTTTTCAGCACTTTGCCACACTTTTCAGTACTTTGCCACTAATCTTCAGCACTTTGCTACAACTTTTCAGTACTTTGCCACACCTTTCAGTGCTTTGCCACTACTTTGCCAAAACTTGTCAGTACTTTGCCACACTTTTCAGGACTTTGCCACTGCTTTTCAGTACTTTGCCACTACTTTTCAGCATATTGCCAACTTTTATGTATTTGACACACTTCTCAGTACTTTGCCACAACTTTTCAGCACTTTGCCACAACTTTTCAGTACTTTGCCACACTTTTCAGTACTTTGCCACGACTTTGCCACAACTTTTCATTACTTTGCCACAATTTACAGCACTTTGCCACTGCTTTTCAGTACTTTGCAACAACTTTTAAGCACTTTGCCACAACTTTTCAGTACTTTGCTACACTTTTCAGTGCTTTGCCACTACTTTTCAGTATTTTGCCACTTCTTTTCAGCACTTTGCCACAACTTTTCAATACTTTGCCACACTTTTCAGTACTTTGCCACTACCTTTCAGCACTTTGCCACACTTTTCAGTACTTTGCCACTACTCTTCAGCACTTTGCCACAACTTTTCAGTACTTTGCCACACTTTTCAGCAGTTTGCCACTGCTTTTCAGTACTTTGCAAGTACTTTTAAGCTCTTTGCCACAACTTTTCAGTACTTGGCCACACTTTTCAGTGCTTTGCCACTACTTTGTCGCAACTTTTCATTACTTGCCACACTTTTCAGCACTTTGCCACTGCTTTTCAGTAGTTTGCCACTACTTTTCAGTACTTTGCCACACATTTCAGTGCTTTGCCACTATTTTGCCACAACTTTTCTGTACTTTGCCACACTTTTCACCACTTTGCCACTACTTTTCAGTACTTTGCCACTATTTTTCAGCACTTTGCCACTACTTTTCAGCACTTTGCCACATTTTTCAGTACTATGCCACTACTTTTCAGCACTTTGCCACAGCTTTTCAGTACTTTTCCACACATTTCAGCGCTTTGCCACAACTTTGCCACAACGTTTCAGTACTTTGCCACACTTTTCAGCACTTTGCCACTGCTTTTCAGTACTTTGCCACTACTTTTCAGAACTTTGCCACAACTTTGCTGTAATTTGCCACACATATCAGTGCTTTGCCACTACTTTGCCACAACTTTTCAGTACTTTGCCACACTTTTCAGCACTTTGCCACTACTTTTCAGTACTTTGCCACTACTTTTCAGCACTTTGCCACAACTTTTCAGTACTTTGCCACACTTTTCAGTATTTTGCCTCCACTTTTCAGCACTTTGCCACTACTTTTCAGTACTTTGCCACTACTTTTCAGCACTTTGCCACAACTTTTCAGTACTTTGCCACACTTTTCAGTATTTTGCCTCCACTTTTCAGCACTTTGCCACACTTTTCAGTACTATGCCACTAATCTTCAGCACTTTGCTACAACTTTTCAGCACTTTGCCACAACTTTTCAGTACTTTGCCACACTTTTCAGGACTTTGCCACGACTTTGCCACAACTTTTCAGTACTTTGCCACACTTTTCAGCAGTTTGCCACTACTTTTCAGTACTTTGCAAGTACTTTTAAGCACTCTGCCACAACTTTTCAGTACTTTGCCACACTTTTCATTGCTTTGCCACTACTTTGCCGCAACTTTTCATTACTTGCCACACTTTTCAGCACTTTGCCACTGCTTTTCAGTAGTTTGCCACTACTTTTCAGTACTTTGCCACACATTTCAGTGCTTTGCCACTACTTTGCCACAACTTTTCTGTACTTTGCCACACTTTTCACCACTTTGCCACTACTTTTCAGTACTTTGCCACTACTTTTCAGCACTTTGCCACACATTTCAGTACTTGCCACTACTTTTCATCACTTTGCCACTGCTTTTCAGTACTTTGCCACTACTTTTCAGAACTTTGCCACAACTTTGCTGTAATTTGCCACACATATCAGTGCTTTGCCACTACTTTGCCACAACTTTTCAGTACTTTGCCACACTTTTCAGCACTTTGCCACTACTTTTCAGTACTTTGCCACTACTTTTCAGCACTTTGCAACAACTTTTCAGTACATTGCCACACTTTTCAGTATTTTGCCTCCACTTTTCAGCACTTTGCCACACTTTTTCAGTACTATGCCACTAATCTTCAGCACTTTGCTACAACTTTTCAGTACTTTGCCACACTTTCAGTACTTTGCCACAACTTTTCAG
The DNA here is from genome assembly GCF_978046115.1 of Saccoglossus kowalevskii. Classification (NCBI taxonomy): domain Eukaryota; kingdom Metazoa; phylum Hemichordata; class Enteropneusta; family Harrimaniidae; genus Saccoglossus; species Saccoglossus kowalevskii. The sequence continues at coordinate 41,185,575 of NC_140647.1, read as the reverse complement.
TACTTTGCCACTATTCTTCAGCACTTTGCCACAACTTTTCAGTACTTTGCCACACTTTTCAGCAGTTTGCCACTGCTTTTCAGTACTTTGCAAGTACTTTTAAGCTCTTTGCCACAACTTTTCAGTACTTTGCCACACTTTTCAGTGCTTTGCCACTACTTTGCCGCAACTTTTCATTACTTGCCACACTTTTCAGCACTTTGCCACTGCTTTTCAGTAGTTTGCCACTACTTTTCAGTACATTGCCACACATTTCAGTGCTTTGCCACTATTTTGCCACAACTTTTCTGTACTTTGCCACACTTTTCACCTCTTTGCCACTACTTTTCAGTACTTTGCCACTATTTTTCAGCACTTTGCCACTACTTTTCAGCACTTTGCCACATTTTTCAGTACTATGCCACTACTTTTCAGCACTTTGCCACAGCTTTTCAGTACTTTTCCACACATTTCAGCGCTTTGCCACTACTTTGCCACAACGTTTCAGTACTTTGCCACACTTTTCAGCACTTTGCCACTGCTTTTCAGTACTTTGCCACTACTTTTCAGAACTTTGCCACAACTTTGCTGTAATTTGCCACACATATCAGTGCTTTGCCACTACTTTGCCACAACTTTTCAGTACTTTGCCACACTTTTCAGCACTTTGCCACTACTTTTCAGTACTTTGCCACTAATTTTCAGCACTTTGCCACAACTTTTCAGTACTTTGCCACACTTTTCAGTATTTTGCCTCCACTTTTCAGCACTTTGCCACACTTTTCAGTACTATGCCACTAATCTTCAGCACTTTGCTACAACTTTTCAGCACTTTGCCACAACTTTTCAGTACTTTACCACACTTTTCAGGACTTTGCCACACTTTTCAGTACTTTGCCACTACTTTTCAGTTTTTTGCCACTACTTTTCAGTACTTTGCCACAACTTTTCAGCACTTTGCCACTACTTTTCAGTACTTTGCCACTACTTTTCAGCACTTTGCCACAACTTTTCAGTACTTTGCCACACTTTTCAGTACTTTGCCACTACTTTTCAGCACTTTGCCACACTTTTCAGTACTTTGCCACTAATCTTCAGCACTTTGCTACAACTTTTCAGTACTTTGCCACACCTTTCAGTGCTTTGCCACTACTTTGCCAAAACTTGTCAGTACTTTGCCACACTTTTCAGGACTTTGCCACTGCTTTTCAGTACTTTGCCACTACTTTTCAGCATATTGCCAACTTTTATGTATTTGACACACTTCTCAGTACTTTGCCACAACTTTTCAGCACTTTGCCACAACTTTTCAGTACTTTGCCACACTTTTCAGTACTTTGCCACGACTTTGCCACAACTTTTCATTACTTTGCCACAATTTACAGCACTTTGCCACTGCTTTTCAGTACTTTGCAACAACTTTTAAGCACTTTGCCACAACTTTTCAGTACTTTGCTACACTTTTCAGTGCTTTGCCACTACTTTTCAGTATTTTGCCACTTCTTTTCAGCACTTTGCCACAACTTTTCAATACTTTGCCACACTTTTCAGTACTTTGCCACTACCTTTCAGCACTTTGCCACACTTTTCAGTACTTTGCCACTACTCTTCAGCACTTTGCCACAACTTTTCAGTACTTTGCCACACTTTTCAGCAGTTTGCCACTGCTTTTCAGTACTTTGCAAGTACTTTTAAGCTCTTTGCCACAACTTTTCAGTACTTGGCCACACTTTTCAGTGCTTTGCCACTACTTTGTCGCAACTTTTCATTACTTGCCACACTTTTCAGCACTTTGCCACTGCTTTTCAGTAGTTTGCCACTACTTTTCAGTACTTTGCCACACATTTCAGTGCTTTGCCACTATTTTGCCACAACTTTTCTGTACTTTGCCACACTTTTCACCACTTTGCCACTACTTTTCAGTACTTTGCCACTATTTTTCAGCACTTTGCCACTACTTTTCAGCACTTTGCCACATTTTTCAGTACTATGCCACTACTTTTCAGCACTTTGCCACAGCTTTTCAGTACTTTTCCACACATTTCAGCGCTTTGCCACTACTTTGCCACAACGTTTCAGTACTTTGCCACACTTTTCAGCACTTTGCCACTGCTTTTCAGTACTTTGCCACTACTTTTCAGAACTTTGCCACAACTTTGCTGTAATTTGCCACACATATCAGTGCTTTGCCACTACTTTGCCACAACTTTTCAGTACTTTGCCACACTTTTCAGCACTTTGCCACTACTTTTCAGTACTTTGCCACTACTTTTCAGCACTTTGCCACAACTTTTCAGTACTTTGCCACACTTTTCAGTATTTTGCCTCCACTTTTCAGCACTTTGCCACTACTTTTCAGTACTTTGCCACTACTTTTCAGCACTTTGCCACAACTTTTCAGTACTTTGCCACACTTTTCAGTATTTTGCCTCCACTTTTCAGCACTTTGCCACACTTTTCAGTACTATGCCACTAATCTTCAGCACTTTGCTACAACTTTTCAGCACTTTGCCACAACTTTTCAGTACTTTGCCACACTTTTCAGGACTTTGCCACGACTTTGCCACAACTTTTCAGTACTTTGCCACACTTTTCAGCAGTTTGCCACTACTTTTCAGTACTTTGCAAGTACTTTTAAGCACTCTGCCACAACTTTTCAGTACTTTGCCACACTTTTCATTGCTTTGCCACTACTTTGCCGCAACTTTTCATTACTTGCCACACTTTTCAGCACTTTGCCACTGCTTTTCAGTAGTTTGCCACTACTTTTCAGTACTTTGCCACACATTTCAGTGCTTTGCCACTACTTTGCCACAACTTTTCTGTACTTTGCCACACTTTTCACCACTTTGCCACTACTTTTCAGTACTTTGCCACTACTTTTCAGCACTTTGCCACACATTTCAGTACTTGCCACTACTTTTCATCACTTTGCCACTGCTTTTCAGTACTTTGCCACTACTTTTCAGAACTTTGCCACAACTTTGCTGTAATTTGCCACACATATCAGTGCATTGCCACTACTTTGCCACAACTTTTCAGTACTTTGCCACACTTTTCAGCACTTTGCCACTACTTGTCAGTACTTTGCCACTACTTTTCAGCACTTTGCAACAACTTTTCAGTACATTGCCACACTTTTCAGTATTTTGCCTCCACTTTTCAGCACTTTGCCACACTTTTTCAGTACTATGCCACTAATCTTCAGCACTTTGCTACAACTTTTCAGTACTTTGCCACACTTTCAGTACTTTGCCACAACTTTTCAGTACTTTGCCACTATTCTTCAGCACTTTGCCACAACTTTTCAGTACTTTGCCACACTTTTCAGCAGTTTGCCACTGCTTTTCAGTACTTTGCAAGTACTTTTAAGCTCTTTGCCACAACTTTTCAGTACTTTGCCACACTTTTCAGTGCTTTGCCACTACTTTGCCGCAACTTTTCATTACTTGCCACACTTTTCAGCACTTTGCCACTGCTTTTCAGTAGTTTGCCACTACTTTTCAGTACATTGCCACACATTTCAGTGCTTTGCCACTATTTTGCCACAACTTTTCTGTACTTTGCCACACTTTTCACCTCTTTGCCACTACTTTTCAGTACTTTGCCACTATTTTTCAGCACTTTGCCACTACTTTTCAGCACTTTGCCACATTTTTCAGTACTATGCCACTACTTTTCAGCACTTTGCCACAGCTTTTCAGTACTTTTCCACACATTTCAGCGCTTTGCCACTACTTTGCCACAACGTTTCAGTACTTTGCCACACTTTTCAGCACTTTGCCACTGCTTTTCAGTACTTTGCCACTACTTTTCAGAACTTTGCCACAACTTTGCTGTAATTTGCCACACATATCAGTGCTTTGCCACTACTTTGCCACAACTTTTCAGTACTTTGCCACACTTTTCAGCACTTTGCCACTACTTTTCAGTACTTTGCCACTAATTTTCAGCACTTTGCCACAACTTTTCAGTACTTTGCCACACTTTTCAGTATTTTGCCTCCACTTTTCAGCACTTTGCCACACTTTTCAGTACTATGCCACTAATCTTCAGCACTTTGCTACAACTTTTCAGCACTTTGCCACAACTTTTCAGTACTTTACCACACTTTTCAGGACTTTGCCACGACTTTGCCACAACTTTTCAGTACTTTGCCACACTTTTCAGCAGTTTGCCACTACTTTTCAGTACTTTGCAAGTACTTTTAAGCACTTTGCCACAACTTTTCAGTACTTTGCCACACTTTTCAGTGCTTTGCCACTACTTTGCCGCAACTTTTCATTACTTGCCACACTTTTCAGCACTTTGCCACTGCTTTTCAGTAGTTTGCCACTACTTTTCAGTACTTTGCCACACATTTCAGTGCTTTGCCACTACTTTGCCACAACTTTTCTGTACTTTGCCACACTTTTCACCACTTTGCCACTACTTTTCAGTACTTTGCCACTACTTTTCAGCACTTTGCCACACATTTCAGTACTTGCCGCTACTTTTCATCACTTTGCCACTGCTTTTCAGTACTTTGCCACTACTTTTCAGAACTTTGCCACAACTTTGCTGTAATTTGCCACACATATCAGTGCTTTGCCACTACTTTGCCACAACTTTTCAGTACTTTGCCACACTTTTCAGCACTTTGCCACTACTTTTCAGTACTTTGCCACTACTTTTCAGCACTTTGCAACAACTTTTCAGAACATTGCCACACTTTTCAGTATTTTGCCTCCACTTTTCAGCACTTTGCCACACTTTTCAGTACTATGCCACTAATCTTCAGCACTTTGCTACAACTTTTCAGTACTTTGCCACACTTTCAGTACTTTGCCACAACTTTTCAGTACTTTGCCACACTTTTCAGTACTTTGCCACTACTTTTCAGTTTTTTGCCACACTTTTCAGCACTTTGCCACTGCTTTTCAGTACTTTGCCACTACTTTTCAGAACTTTGCCACAACTTTGCTGTACTTTGCCACACATTTCAGTGCTTTGCCACTAATTTGCCACACTTTTCAGTACTTTGCCTCCAATTTTCAGCACTTTGCCACACTTTTCAGTACTTTGCCACTACTCTTCAGTACTTTGCCACTACTTTTCAGCACTTTGCTTCACTTTTCAGTACTTTGCCACTACTTTTCATCACTTTTCCACTACTGTTCATTACTTTGTCACTACTTTTCAGCAATTTGCCACTGCTTTTCAGTACTTTGCCACTACTTTTCAGCACTTTGCCACAACTTTGCTGTACTTTGCCACACATTTCAGTGCTTTGCCACTACTTTGCCACAACTTTTCAGTACTTTGCCACACTTTTCAGTACTTTGCCTCTACTTTTCAGCACTTTGCCACACTTTTCAGTACTTTGCCACTACACTTCATTACTTTGCTACAAATTTTCAGTACTTTGCCACCCTTTTCAGTACTTTGCCACACTTTTCAGCACTTTGCCACTGCTTTTCAGTAGTTTGCCACTACTTTTCAGTACTTTGCCACACATTTCAGTGCTTTGCCACTCTTTTGCCACAACTTTTCTGTACTTTGCCACACTTTTCACCACTTTGCCACTACTTTTCAGTACTTTGCCACTATTTTTCAGCACTTTGCCACTACTTTTCAGCACTTTGCCACATTTTTCAGTACTATGCCACTACTTTTCAGCACTTTGCCACAGCTTTTCAGTACTTTTCCACACATTTCAGCGCTTTGCCACTACTTTGCCACAACGTTTCAGTACTTTGCCACACTTTTCAGCACTTTGCCACTGCTTTTCAGTACTTTGCCACTACTTTTCATAACTTTGCCACAACTTTGCTGTAATTTGCCACACATATCAGTGCTTTGCCACTACTTTGCCACAACTTTTCAGTACTTTGCCACACTTTTCAGCACTTTGCCACTACTTTTCAGTACTTTGCCACTACTTTTCAGCACTTTGCCACAACTTTTCATTACTTTGCCACACTTTTCAGTATTTTGCCTCCACTTTTCAGCACTTTGCCACACTTTTCAGTACTATGCCACTAATCTTCAGCACTTTGCTACAACTTTTCAGCACTTTGCCACAACTTTTCAGTACTTTGCCACACATTTCAGGACTTTGCCACGACTTTGCCACAACTTTTCAGTACTTTGCCACACTTTTCAGCAGTTTGCCACTACTTTTCAGTACTTTGCAAGTACTTTTAAGCACTTTGCCACAACTTTTCAGTACTTTGCCACACTTTTCAGTGCTTTGCCACTACTTTGCCGCAACTTTTCATTACTTGCCACACTTTTCAGCACTTTGCCACTGCTTTTCAGTAGTTTGCCACTACTTTTCAGTACTTTGCCACACATTTCAGTGCTTTGCCACTACTTTGCCACAACTTTTCTGTACTTTGCCACACTTTTCACCACTTTGCCACTACTTTTCAGTACTTTGCCACTACTTTTCAGCACTTTGCCACACATTTCAGTACTTGCCACTACTTTTCATCACTTTGCCACTGCTTTTCAGTACTTTGCCACTACTTTTCAGAACTTTGCCACAACTTTGCTGTAATTTGCCACACATATCAGTGCTTTGCCACTACTTTGCCACAACTTTTCAGTACTTTGCCACACTTTTCAGCACTTTGCCACTACTTTTCATTACTTTGCCACTACTTTTCAGCACTTTGCAACAACTTTTCAGTACTTTGCCACACTTTTCACTATTTTGCCTCCACTTTTCAGCACTTTGCCACACTTTTCAGTACTATGCCACTAATCTTCAGCACTTTGCTACAACTTTTCAGTACTTTGCCACACTTTCAGTACTTTGCCACAACTTTTCAGTACTTTGCCACACTTTTCAGTACTTTGCCACTACTTTTCAGTTTTTTGCCACACTTTTCATCACTTTGCCACTGCTTTTCAGTACTTTGCCACTACTTTTCAGAACTTTGCCACAACTTTGCTGTACTTTGCCACACATTTCAGTGCTTTGCCACTAATTTGCCACAACTTTTCAGTACTTTGCCACACTTTTAAGCACTTTGCCACTACTTTTCAGTACTTTGCCACTACTTTTCAGCACTTTGCCACAACTTTTCAGTACTTTGCCACACTTTTCAGTACTTTGCCTCCAATTTTCAGCACTTTGCCACACTTTTCAGTACTTTGCCACTACTCTTCAGTACTTTGCCACTACTTTTCAGCACTTTGCTTCACTTTTCAGTACTTTGCCACTACTTTTCATCACTTTTCCATCACTGTTCATTACTTTGTCACTACTTTTCAGCAATTTGCCACTGCTTTTCAGTACTTTGCCACTACTTTTCAGCACTTTGCCACAACTTTGCTGTACTTTGCCACACATTTCAGTGCTTTGCCACTACTTTGCCACAACTTTTCAGTACTTTGCCACACTTTTCAGTACTTTGCCTCTACTTTTCAGCACTTTGCCACAGTTTTCAGTACTTTGCCACTACACTTCATTACTTTGCTACAAATTTTCAGTACTTTGCCACACTTTTCAGTACTTTGCCACACTTTTCAGCACTTTGCCACTACTTTTCAGTACTTCGCCACTACTTTTCAGCACTTTGCCACTACTTTTCAGCACTTTGCCACTACTTTTCTGCATTTTGTCACAGCTTTTCAGTACTTTTCCACACATTTCAGTGCTTTGCCACTACTTTGCCACAACTTTTCAGTACTTTGCCACACTTTTCAGCAGTTTGCCACTACTTTTCAGTACTTTGCAACTACTTTTAAGCACTTTGCCACAACTTTTCAGTACTTTGCCACAATTTTCAGTGCTTTGCCACTACTTTGCCGCAACTTTTCAGTACTTGCCACACTTTTCAGCACTTTGCCACTGCTTTTCAGTAGTTTGCCTTTACTTTTCAGCACTTTGCTACAACTTTTCAGTACTTTGTACGCTTTTCAGTGCTTTGCCACTACTTTTCAGCACTTTGCCACAACTTTTCAGTACTTTGCCACACTTTTCAGTGCTTTGCCTCTACTTTGCCACAACTTGTCAGTACTTTGCCAGACTTTTCAGCACTTTGCCACTGCTTTTCAGTACTTTGCCACTATTTTCAGCACATTACCACAACTTTTCTGTATTTGACACTCTTCTCAGTACTTTGCCACTACTTTTCAGCACTTTGCCACAAATTTTCAGTACTTTGCCACACATTTCAGTGCTTTGCCACTACTTTGCCACAACGTTTCAGTACTTTGACACACTTTTCAGCACTTTGCCACTACTTTTCAGTACTTTGCCACTACTTTTCAGCACTTTGCCACTACTTTTCAGCACTTTGCCACTACTTTTCTGCACTTTGTCACAGCTTTTCAGTACTTACCACACATTTCAGTGCTTTGCCACTACTTTGCCACAACTTTTCAGTACTTTGCCACACTTTTCAGCAGTTTACCACTACTTTTCAGTATTTTGCAACTACTTTTAAGCACTTTGCCACAACTTTTCACTACTTTGCCACAATTTTCAGTGCTTTGCCACTACTTTGCCGCAACTTTTCAGTACTTGCCACACTTTTCAGCACTTTGCCACTGCTTTTCAGTAGTTTGCCTTTACTTTTCAGCACTTTGGCACAACTTTTCAGTACTTTGTACGCTTTTCAGTGCTTTGCCACTACTTTTCAGCACTTTGCCACATCTTTACAGTACTTTGCCACACTTTTCAGTGCTTTGCCTCTACTTTGCCACAACTTGTCAGTACTTTGCCAGACTTTTCAGCACTTTGCCACTGCTTTTCAGTACTTTGCCACTATTTTCAGCACATTACCACAACTTTTCTGTATTTGACACTCTTCTCAGTACTTTGCCACTACTTTTCAGCACTTTGCCACAAATTTTCAGTACTTGGCCACACATTTCAGTGCTTTGCCACTACTTTGCCACAACGTTTCAGTACTTTGACACACTTTTCAGCACTTTGCCACTACTTTTCAGTACTTTGCCACTACTTTTCAGTACTTTGCCATACTTTTCAGTACTTTGCAACACTTTTCAGTACTCTGCCCCTATTTTGCCACAACTTTGCCGTACTTTGCCATACTTTTCAGCACTTTGCCACTACTTTTCTCTACTTTGCCACTACTTTTCAGCACTTTGCCACAATTTTTGTGTACTTTGCCATACTTTTCAGTACTTTGCTACTACTTTTCCTCAAATTGTCAGTACTTTGCCACACTTTTTAGCACTTTGACACTACTTTTCACTACTTTGCCACTAATTTTCAGCACTTTGCCACAACTGTTCAGTACTTTGCCACACTTATTAGCTCTTTGCTACTACTTTTCACTACTTTGCCACTACTTTTCAGCACTTTACCACAACTTTTCAGTACTTTGCCATACTTTTCAGTATTTTGCCACTACTTTTGCCACAACGGTTCAGTTCTTTGCCACACTTGTTAGCACTTTGTCACTACATTTCACTACTTTGCCACTATTTTTCAGCACTTTGCCACAACTTTTCAGTACTTTGCCATACTTTTCAGTACTTTGCCACACTTTTTAGTGCTTTGCCACTATTTTGCCCCTACTTTTCAGCATTTTGCCACAACTTTTCAGTACTTTGCCATACTTTTCAGTACTTTGCCTCTACTTTGCCACAACGTTTAAGTTCTTTGCCACAATTTTAGCACTTTGCCACTACATTTCATTACTTTGCCACTACTTTTCAGCACTTTGCCACAACTTTTCAGTACTTTGCCATACTTTTCAGCACTTTGTCACTACTTTGCCACAACTTTTCAGTACTTTGCCACACTTTTCAGCACTTTGCCACTACTTTTCACTACTTTTCAGCATTTTGCCACAATTTTTCAGTACTTTGCCACACTTTTCAGTACTTTGCCACTACTTTGCCACAACTGTTCAGTACTTTGCCACACTTATTAGCTCTTTGCTACTACTTTTCACTACTTTGCCACTACTTTTCAGCACTTTACCACAACTTTTCAGTACTTTGCCATACTTTTCAGTACTTTGCCACTACTTTTGCCACAACGGTTCAGTACTTTACCACACTTTTTAGCACTTTGCCACTACTTTTCACTACTTTGCCACTACTTGTCAGCACTTTGCCACAACTTTTCAGTACTTTGCCATACTTTTCAGCACTTTGTCACTACTTTGCCACAACTTTTCAGTACTTTGCCACACTTTTCAGCACTTTGCCACTACTTTTCACTATTTTCAGCACTTTGCCACAAATTTTCAGTACTTTGCCACACTTTTCTTTACTTTGCCACTACTTTGCCACAACTTTTCAGTACTTTGTCAAAATTTTCAGCACTATATCACACTTTTCAGTGCTTGGCCACTACATTGCCACAACTTTTCAGTACTTTGCCACACTTTTCAATACTTTGACACTACTTTTCACTACTTTGTCACAACTTTTCAGTAATTTGCAACACTTTTCAGTACTCTGCCCCTATTTTGCCACAACTTTACCGTACTTTGCCATACTTTTCAGCACTTTGCCACTACTTTTCTCTACTTTGCCACTACTTTTCAGCACTTTGCCACAATTTTTGTGTACTTTGCCATACTTTTCAGTACTTTGCTACTACTTTTCCTCAAATTGTCAGTACTTTGCCACACTTTTTAGCACTTTGACACTACTTTTCACTACTTGCCACTAATTTTCAGCACTTTGCCACAACTGTTCAGTACTTTGCCACACTTATTAGCTCTTTGCTACTACTTTTCACTACTTTGCCACTACTTTTCAGCACTTTACAACAACTTTTCAGTACTTTGCCATACTTTTCAGTACTTTGCCACTACTTTTGCCACAACGGTTCAGTACTTTACCACACTTTTTAGCACTTTGCCACTACTTTTCACTACTTTGCCACTACTTGTCAGCACTTTGCCACAACTTTTCAGTACTTTGCCATACTTTTCAGCACTTTGTCACTACTTTGCCACAACTTTTCAGTACTTTGCCACACTTTTCAGCACTTTGCCACTACTTTTCACTATTTTCAGCACTTTGCCACAAATTTTCAGTACTTTGCCACACTTTTCTTTACTTTGCCACTACTTTGCCACAACTTTTCAGTACTTTGTCAAAATTTTCAGCACTATATCACACTTTTCAGTGCTTGGCCACTACATTGCCACAACTTTTCAGTACTTTGCCACACTTTTCAATACTTTGACACTACTTTTCACTACTTTGTCACAACTTTTCAGTAATTTGCAACACTTTTCAGTACTCTGCCCCTATTTTGCCACAACTTTACCGTACTTTGCCATACTTTTCAGCACTTTGCCACTACTTTTCTCTACTTTGCCACTACTTTTCAGCACTTTGCCACAATGTTTGTGTACTTTGCCATACTTTTCAGTACTTTGCTACTACTTTTCCTCAAATTGTCAGTACTTTGCCACACTTTTTAGCACTTTGACACTACTTTTCACTACTTTGCCACTAATTTTCAGCACTTTGCCACAACTGTTCAGTACTTTGCCACACTTATTAGCTCTTTGCTACTACTTTTCACTACTTTGCCACTACTTTTCAGCACTTTACCACAACTTTTCAGTACTTTGCCATACTTTTCAGTACTTTGCCACTACTTTTGCCACAACGGTTCAGTTCTTTGCCACACTTTTTAGCACTTTGTCACTACATTTCACTACTTTGCCACTATTTTTCAGCACTTTGCCACAACTTTTCAGTACTTTGCCATACTTTTCAGTACTTTGCCACACTTTTTAGTGCTTTGCCACTATTTTGCCCCTACTTTTCAGCATTTTGCCACAACTTTTCAGTACTTTGCCATATTTTTCAGTACTTTGCCACTACTTTGCCACAACGTTTCAGGTCTTTGCCACACTTTTTAGCACTTTGTCACTACATTTCACTACTTTGCCACTACTTTTCAGCATGTTGCCACAACTTTTCAGTACTTTGCCATACTTTTCAGTACTTTGCCACTACTTTGCCACAACGTTTCAGTTCTTTGCCACAATTTTTAGCACTTTGCCACTACATTTCAGTACTTTGCCACTACTTTTCAGCACTTTGCCACAACTTTTCAGTACTTTGCCATACTTTTCAGCACTTTGTCACTACTTTGCCACAACTTTTCAGTACTTTGCCACACTTTTCAGCACTTTGCCACTACTTTTCACTACTTTTCAGCACTTTGCCACAATTTTTCAGTACTTTGCCACACTTTTCAGTGCTTTGCCACTACTTTGCCACAACTGTTCAGTACTTTGCCACACTTATTAGCTCTTTGCTACTACTTTTCACTACTTTGCCACTACTTTTCAGCACTTTACCACAACTTTTCAGTACTTTGCCATACTTTTCAGTACTTTGCCACTGCTTTTGCCACAACGGTTCAGTACTTTACCACACTTTTTAGCACTTTGCCACTACTTTTCACTACTTTGCCACTACTTTTCAGCACTTTGCCACAACTTTTCAGTACTTTGCCATACTTTTCAGCACTTTGTCACTACTTTGCCACAACTTTTCAGTACTTTGCCACACTTTTCAACACTTTGCCACTACTTTTCACTACTTTTCAGCACTTTGCCACAAATTTTCAGTACTTTACCACACTTTTCTTTACTTTGCCACTACTTTGCCACAACTTTTCAGTACTTTGTCAAAATTTTCAGCACTATATCACACTTTTCAGTGCTTGGCCACTACATTGCCACAACTTTTCAGTACTTTGCCACACTTTTCAATACTTTGACACTACTTTTCACTACTTTGTCACTACTTTTCAGTAATTTGCAACACTTTTCAGTACTCTGCCACTACTTTGCCACAACTTTACCGTACTTTGCCATACTTTTCAGCACTTTGCCACTACTTGTCTCTACTTTGCCACTACTTTTCAGCACTTTGCCTCAACTTTTCTGTACTTTGCCATACTTTTCAGTACTTTGCTACTACTTTTCCTCAAATTGTCAGTACTTTGCCACACTTTTTAGCACTTTGACACTACTTTTCACTACTTTGCCACTAATTTTCAGCACTTTGCCACAACTGTTCAGTACTTTGCCACACTTATTAGCTCTTTGCTACTACTTTTCACTACTTTGCCACTACTTTTCAGTACTTTGTCAAAATTTTCAGCACTATATCACACTTTTCAGTGCTTGGCCACTACATTGCCACAACTTTTCAGTACTTTGCCACACTTTTCAATACTTTGACACTACTTTTCACTACTTTGTCACAACTTTTCAGTAATTTGCAACACTTTTCAGTACTCTGCCCCTATTTTGCCACAACTTTACCGTACTTTGCCATACTTTTCAGCACTTTGCCACTACTTTTCTCTACTTTGCCACTACTTTTCAGCACTTTGCCACAATTTCTGTGTACTTTGCCATACTTTTCAGTACTTTGCTACTACTTTTCCTCAAATTGTCAGTACTTTGCCACACTTTTTAGCACTTTGACACTACTTTTCACTACTTTGCCACTAATTTTCAGCACTTTGCCACAACTGTTCAGTACTTTGCCACACTTATTAGCTCTTTGCTACTACTTTTCACTACTTTGCCACTACTTTTCAGCACTTTACCACAACTTTTCAGTACTTTGTCACAACTTTTCAGTAATTTGCAACACTTTTCAGTACTCTGCCCCTATTTTGCCACAACTTTACCGTACTTTGCCATACTTTTCAGCACTTTGCCACTACTTTTCTCTACTTTGCCACTACTTTTCAGCACTTTGCCACAATTTCTGTGTACTTTGCCATACTTTTCAGTACTTTGCTACTACTTTTCCTCAAATTGTCAGTTCTTTGCCACACTTTTTAGCACTTTGTCACTACATTTCACTACTTTGCCACTATTTTTCAGCACTTTGCCACAACTTTTCAGTACTTTGCCATACTTTTCAGTACTTTGCCACACTTTTTAGTGCTTTGCCACTATTTTGCCCCTACTTTTCAGCATTTTGCCACAACTTTTCAGTACTTTGCCATATTTTTCAGTACTTTGCCACTACTTTGCCACAACGTTTCAGTTCTTTGCCACACTTTTTAGCACTTTGTCACTACATTTCACTACTTTGCCACTACGTTTCAGCATTTTGCCACAACTTTTCAGTACTTTGCCATACTTTTCAGTACTTTGCCACTACTTTGCCACAACGTTTCAGTTCTTTGCCACAATTTTTAGCACTTTGCCACTACATTTCAGTACTTTGCCACTACTTTTCAGCACTTTGCCACAACTTTTCAGTACTTTGCCATACTTTTCAGCACTTTGTCACTACTTTGCCACAACTTTTCAGTACTTTGCCACACTTTTCAGCACTTTGCCACTACTTTTCACTACTTTTCAGCACTTTGCCACAATTTTTCAGTACTTTGCCACAATTTTCAGTGCTTTGCCACTACTTTGCCACAACTGTTCAGTACTTTGCCACACTTATTAGCTCTTTGCTACTACTTTTCACTACTTTGCCACTACTTTTCAGCACTTTATCACAACTTTTCAGTACTTTGCCATACTTTTCAGTACTTTGCCACTACTTTTGCCACAACGGTTCAGTACTTTACCACACTTTTTAGCACTTTGCCACTACTTTTCACTACTTTGCCACTACTTTTCAGCACTTTGCCACAACTTTTCAGTACTTTGCCATACTTTTCAGCACTTTGTCACTACTTTGCCACAACTTTTCAGTACTTTGCCACCCTTTTCAACACTTTGCCACTACTTTTCACTACTTTTCAGCACTTTGCCACAAATTTTCAGTACTTTACCACACTTTTCTTTACTTTGCCACTACTTTGCCACAACTTTTCAGTACTTTGTCAAAATTTTCAGCACTATATCACACTTTTCAGTGCTTGGCCACTACATTGCCACAACTTTTCAGTACTTTGCCACACTTTTCAATACTTTGACACTACTTTTCACTACTTTGTCACTACTTTTCAGTAATTTGCAACACTTTTCAGTACTCTGCCACTACATTGCCACAACTTTTCAGTACTTTGCCACACTTTTCAATACTTTGCCACTACTTTTCTCTACTTTGCCACTACTTTTCAGCACTTTGCCTCAACTTTTCTGTACTTTGCCATACTTTTCAGTACTTTGCTACTACTTTTCCTCAAATTGTCAGTACTTTGCCACACTTTTTAGCACTTTGACACTACTTTTCACTACTTTGCCACTAATTTTCAGCACTTTGCCACAACTGTTCAGTACTTTGCCACACTTATTAGCTCTTTGCTACTACTTTTCACTACTTTGCCACTACTTTTCAGAACTTTACCACAACTTTTCAGTACTTTGCCATACTTTTCAGTACTTTGCCACTACTTTTGCCACAACGGTTCAGCACTTTACCACACTTTTTAGCACTTTGCCACTACTTTTCACTACTTTGCCACTACTTTTCAGCACTTTGCCACAACTTTTTCAGTACTTTGCCATACTTTTCAGCGCTTTGTCACTACTTTGCCACAACTTTTCAGTACTTTGCCACACTTTTCAGCACTTTGCCACTACTTTTCACTACTTTGTCACTACTTTTCAGTAATTTGCAACACTTTTCAGTACTCTGCCACTACTTTGCCACAACTTTACCGTACTTTGCCATACTTTTCAGCACTTTGCCACTACTTTTCTCTACTTTGCCACTACTTTTCAGCACTTTGCCTCAACTTTTCTGTACTTTGCCATACTTTTCAGTACTTTGCTACTACTTTTCCTCAAATTGTCAGTACTTTGCCACACTTTTTAGCACTTTGACACTACTTTTCACTACTTTGCCACTAATTTTCAGCACTTTGCCACAACTGTTCAGTACTTTGCCACACTTATTAGCTCTTTGCTACTACTTTTCACTACTTTGCCACTACTTTTCAGAACTTTACCACAACTTTTCAGTACTTTGCCATAATTTTCAGTACTTTGCCACTACTTTTGCCACAACGGTTCAGTACTTTACCACACTTTTTAGCACTTTGCCACTACTTTTCACTACTTTGCCACTACTTTTCAGCACTTTGCCACAACTTTTTCAGTACTTTGCCATACTTTTCAGCGCTTTGTCACTACTTTGCCACAACTTTTCAGTACTTTGCCACACTTTTCAGCACTTTGCCACTACTTTTCAGCACTTTGCCACAATTTTTCAGTACTTTGCCACACTTTTCATTACTTTGCCACTACTTTGCCACAACTGTTCAGTACTTTGCCACACTTATTAGCTCTTTGCTACTACTTTTCACTACTTTGCCACTACTTTTCAGCACTTTACCACAACTTTTCAGTACTTTGCCATACTTTTCAGTACTTTGCCACTACTTTTGCCACAACGGTTCTGTGCTTTACCACACTTTTTAGCACTTTGCCACTACTTTTCACTACTTTGCCACTACTTTTCAGCACTTTGCCACAACTTTTCATTACTTTGCCATACTTTTCAGCACTTTGTCACTACTTTGCCACAACTTTTCAGTACTTTGCCACACTTTTCAGCACTTTGCCACTACTTTTCACTACTTTTCAGCACTTTGCCACAAATTTTCAGTACTTTGCCACACTTTTCTTTACTTTGCCACTACTTTGCCACAACTTTTCAGTACTTTGTCAACATTTTCAGCACTATATCACACTTTTCAGTGCTTGGCCACTACATTGCCACAACTTTTCAGTACTTTGCCACACTTTTCAGTACTTTGACACTACTTTTCACTCCTTTGTCCCTACTTTTCAGTAATTTGCAACACTTTTCAGTACTCTGCCACTACTTTGCCACAACTTTACCGTACTTTGCCATACTTTTCAGCACTTTGCCACTACTTTTCTCTACTTTGCCACTATTTTTCAGCACTTTGCCACAACTTCTCAGTACTTTGCCAAACTTTTCAGTACTTTGCCACTACTTTGCCACAACGTTTCAGTTCTTTGCCACACTTTTTAGCACTTTGCCACTACATTTCACTACTTTGCCACTACTTTTCAGCACTTTGCCACAACTTTTCAGTACTTTGCCACTAATTTTCAGCATTTTGCCACAACTTTTCAGTACTTTGCCATATTTTTCAGTACTTTGCCACTACTTTGCCACAACGTTTCAGTTCTTTGCCACACTTTTTAGCACTTTGTCATTACATTTCACTACTTTGCCACAACTTTTCAGTACTTTGCCATACTTTTCAGCACTTTGTCACTACTTCGCCACAACTTTTCAGTACTTTGCCACACTTTTCAGCACTTTGCCACTACTTTTCACTACTTTTCAGCACTTTGCCACAATTTTTCATTACTTTGCCACACTTTTCAGTACTTTGCCACTACTTTGCCACAACTGTTCAGTACTTTGTCTCACTTTTTAGCTCTTTGCTACTACTTTTCAATACTTTGCCACTGCTGTTCAGCACTTTACCACAACTTTTCAGTACTTTGCCATACTTTTCAGTACTTTGCCACTACTTTTGCCACAACGGTTCAGTACTTTGCCACACTTTTTAGCACTTTGCCACTAATTTTCACTACTTTGCCACTACTCTTCAGCACTTTACCACAACTTTTCAGTACTTTGCCATACTTTTCAGCACTTTGTCACTACTTTGCCACAAATTGTCAGTACTTTGCCACACTTTTCAACACTTTGCCACTACTTTTCAGCACCCTTCCACACTTTTCAGCACTTTGCCACTACTTTTCACTACTTTTCAGCACTTTGCCACAAATTTTCAGTACTTTGCCACACTTTTCTTTACTTCGCCACTACTTTGCCACAACTTTTTCAGTACTTTGTCACAATTTTCAGCACTTTATCACACTTTTCAGTGCTTGGCCACTACATTGCCACAACGTTTCAGTACTTTGCCACACTTTTCAGTACTTTGCCACTACTTTTCTCTACTTTGCCACTACTTTTCAGCACTTTGCCACAACCTTTCTGAACTTTGCCATACTTTTCAGTACTTTGCTACTACTTTGCCTCAAATTTTCAGTACTTTGCCACACTTTTTAGCACTTTGACACTACTTTTCACTACTTTGCCACTACTTTTCATCACTTTGCCACAACTTTTCAGTACTTTGCCATACTTTTCAGTACTTTGCCACAACTTTTCAGTACTTTGCCATAATTTTCAGCACTTTGCCACTACTTTTCACTACTTTGCCACAACTTTTCAGTACTTTGCCACACTTTTTAGCACTTTGCCACTAATTTTCACTACTTTGCCACTACTTTTCAGCACTTTGCCACAACTTTTCATTACTTTGCCATACTTTTCAGCACTTTGTCACTACTTTGCCACAACTTTTCTGTACTTTGCCACACTTTTCAGCACTTTGCCACTACTTTTCACTACTTTTCAGCACTTTGCCACAACTTTTCAGTAATTTGCCACACTTTTCAGCACTTTGCCACTAATTTTCACTACTTTGCCACTATTTTTCAATACTTTGCCACACATTTCAGCACTTTGCCCTTACTTTTCAGTTCTTTGCCACCACTTTTCAGTACTTTGCCACTACTTTTCATCACTTTGCCACAACTTTTCAGTACTTTGCCACACTTTTCAGTGCTTTGCCACTACTTTGCCACTATTTTTCAGCACTTTGCCACTACTTTTCACTACTTTGCCACTACTTTTCATCACTTTGCCACAACTTTTCTGTACTTTGTAATAGTTTTCAGTACTTTTCTACTACTTTGCCACAACTTTTCAGTACTTTGCCACACTTTTTAGCACTTTGACACGACTTTTGACTACTTTGCCACTACTTTTCAGCACTTTGCCACAACTTTTCAGTACTTTGCCATACTTTTCAGTACTTTGCCACACTTTTCAATGCTTTGCCACTACTTTGCCCCTAATTTTCAGCAATTTGCCACAACTTTTCAGTACTTTGCCAAACTTGTCAGTACTTTGCCACTACTTTGCCACAACTATTCAGAACTTTGCCACACTTTTCAGCACTTTGCCACTAATTTTCACTACTTTGCCACTATTTTTTCAATACTTTGACACACATTTCAGCACTTTGCCCTTATTTTTCAGTTCTTTGCCACCACTTTTCAGTACTTTGCCACACTTTTCAGCACTTTGCCACTACTTTTCAGCACTTTGCCACATTTTTCAGCACTTTATCACACTTTTCAGTGCTTGACCACTACATTGCCACAACTGTTCAGTACTTTGCCACACTTTTCAGTACTTTGCCCCTGCTTTTCAATACTTTGCCACTACTTTTCAGCACTTTGCCACAACTTATCAGTACTTTGCAACACTTTTCAGTACTCTGCCACTACTTTGCCACAACTTTTCCTTACGTTGCCACAGTTTTCAGTACTTTGCCACTACTTTTCACTACTTTGCCACTACTTTTCATCACTTTGCCACAACTTTTCAGTACTTTGCCACACTTTTCAGTGCTTTGCCACTACTTTGCCACTATTTTTCAGCACTTTGCCACTACTTTCCACTACTTTGCCACTACTTTTCATCACTTTGCCACAACTTTTCTGTACTTTGTAATAGTTTTCAGTACTTTTCTACTACTTTGCCACAACTTTTCAGTACTTTGCCACACTTTTTAGCACTTTGACACGACTTTTGACTACTTTGCCACTACTTTTCAGCACTTTGCCACAACTTTTTAGTACTTTGCCATACTTTTCAGTTCTTTGCCACCAATTTTCAGTACTTTGCCACACTTTTCAGCACTTTGCCACAACTTTTCAGTACTTTGCCACACTTTTCTTTACTTTGCCACTACTTTGCCACAACTTTTCAGTACTTTGTCACACTTTTCAGCACTTTATCACACTTTTCAGTGCTTGACCACTACATTGCCACAACTGTTCAGTACTTTGCCACACTTTTCAGTACTTTGCCCCTGCTTTTCAATACTTTGCCCCTAATTTTCAGCACTTTGCCACAACTTTTCAGTACTTTGCCAAACTTTTCAGTACTTTGCCACTACTTTGCCACAACTTTTCAGAACTTCGCCACACTTTTCAGCACTTTGCCACTAATTTTCACTACTTTGCCACTATTTTTCAATACTTTGCCAAACATTTCAGCACTTTGCCCCTACTTTTCAGTTCTTTGCCACTACTTTTCAGCACTTTGCCACCACTTTTCAGTACTTTGCCACTACTTTTCAGTACTTTGCCACGGCTTTCAGCACTTTACCCCTACTTTTCAGCACTTTGCCACAACTTTTCAGTACTTTGCCAAACTTTTCAGAACTTTGCGACTACTTTGCCACAACTTGTCCGTACTTTCCCACACTTTTCAGCACTTTGCCACTACTTTTCACTACTTTGCCACAATTGTCAGTACTTTGCCACACTTTTTAGCACTTTGCCTCTACTTTTCAGTACTTTGCCACTACTTTGCCACAACTTGTCAGTACTTTGCCACACTTTTCAGCACTTTGCCACTACTTTTCACTACTTTGCCACAATTGTCAGTACTTTGACACACTTTTTAGCACTTTGCCACTACTTTTCACTACTTTGCCACAATTGTCAGTACTTTGCCACACTTTTTAGCACTTTGCCACTACTTTTCAGTACTTTGCCACACTTTTTAGCACTTTTTCCACAACTTTTAAGTACTTTGCCACACTTTTCTTTACTTTGCCACTACTTTGTCACAACTTTTCAGTACTTTGTCACACTTTTCAGCACTATATCACACTTTTCAGAGCTTGGCCACTACATTGCTACAACTTGTCACTACTTTGCAACTACTTTTCAGCACTTTGCCTCAACTTTTCAGTACTTTGCCACACTTTTCAGTGCTTTGCCACTACTTTGCCACTATTTTCAGCAATTTGCCACTACTTTTCACTACTTTGCCACTACTTTTCAGCAATTTGCCACAACTTTTCAGTACTTTACCACACTTTTCAGTACTTTGCCACACTTTTCAGTGCTTTGCCACTACTTTGCCCCTACTTTTCAACACTTTGCCAGTACTTTTCATACTTTGCCACTACTTTTCAGCACTTTGCCACAACTTTTCAGTACTTTGCCAAACTTTTCAGTACTTTGCCACCACTTTGCCACAACTTTTCAGTACTATGCCACACTTTTCAGCACTTTGCCACTACTTTTAACTACTTTGCCCCTACTTTTCAGTTCTTTTCCACTACTTTTCAGCACTTTGCCAAATTTTTCAGTAGTTTGCCACTACTTTGCCACAACTTTTCAGTACTTTGCCACTACTTTTCATCACTTTGCCACAACTTTTAGGTACTTTGTCGTACTTTTCAGTACTTTTCTACTACTTTGCCACAACTTTTCAGTACTTTGCCACACTTTTTATCACTTTGACACGACTTTTGACTACTTTGCCACTACTTTTCAGCACTTTGCCACAACTTTTCAGTACTTTGCCATACTTTTCAGTACTTTGCCACACTTTTCAGTGCTTTGCCACTACTTTGCCACAACTTTTCAGAACTTCGCCACACATTTCAGCACTTTGCCACTAATTTTCACTACTTTGCCACTATTTTTCAATACTTTGCCACCCATTTCAGCACTTTGCCCCTACTTTTCAGTTCTTTGCCACTACTTTTCAGCACTTTGCCACCACTTTTCAGTACTTTGCCACTACTTTTCAGTACTTTGCCACGGCTTTCAGCACTTTGCCCCTACTTTTCAGCACTTTGCCACAACTCTTCAGTACTTTGCCAAACTTTTCAGTACTTTGCCACTACTTTGCCACAACTTGTCAGTACTTTGCCACACTTTTCAGCACTTTGCCACTACTTTTCACTACTTTGCCACAATTGTCAGTACTTTGCCACACTTTTTAGCACTTTGCCACTACTTTTCAGTACTTTGCCACTACTTTGCCACAACTTGTCAGTACTTTGCCACACTTTTCAGCACTTTGCCACTACTTTTCACTACTTTGCTACAATTGTCAGTACGTTGCCACACTTTTTAGCACTTTGCCACTACTTTTCACTACTTTGCCACAATTGTCAGTACTTTGCCACACTTTTTAGCACTTTGCCACTACTTTTCAGTACTTTGCCACACTTTTTAGCACTTTTTCCACAACTTTTAAGTACTTTGCCACACTTTTCTTTACTTTGCCACTACTTTGTCACAACTTTTCAGTACTTTGTCACACTTTTCAGCACTATATCACACTTTTCAGTGCTTGGCCACTACATTGCCACAACTTGTTACTACTTTGCCACTACTTTTCAGCACTTTGCCTCAACTTTTCAGTACTTTGCCACACTTTTCAGTGCTTTGCCACTACTTTGCCACTATTTTCAGCAATTTGCCACTACTTTTCACTACTTTGCCACTACTTTTCAGCAATTTGCCACAACTTTTCAGTACTTTGCCACAACTTTTCAGTACTTTGCCAAACTTTTCTGTGCTTTGCCACTACTTTGCCCCTACTTTTCAACACTTTGCCAGTACTTTTTACACTTTGCCACTACTTTTCAGCACTTTGCCACAACTTTTCAGTACTTTGCCAAACTTTTCAGTACTTTGCCACAACTTTGCCACAACTTTTCAGTACTATGCCACACTTTTCAGCACTTTGCCACTACTTTTAACTACTTTGCCCCTACTTTTCAGTTCTTTTCCACTACTTTTCAGCACTTTGCCAAATTTTTCAGTACTTTGCCACTACTTTGCCACAACTTTTCAGTACTTTGCCACACTTTTCAGCACTTTACCACTACTTTTCTCAACTTTGCCACAACTTTTCAGTGCTTTGCCACACTTTTTAGCACTTTGCCACTACTTTTCACTACTTTGCCACTACTTTTCAGCACATTGCCACAACTTTTCAGTACTTTGCCATACTTTTCAGCACTTTGTCACTACTTTGCCACAACTTGTCACTACTTTGCCACACTTTTCAGCACATTGCCACTACTTTTCACAACTTTGCCACAACTTCTCAGTGCTTTGCCACACTTTTTAGCACTTTGCCACTACTTTTCACTACTTTGCCACTACTTTTCAGCACATTGCCACAACTTTTCAGAACTTTGCCACACTTTTCAGCACTTTGCCACTAATTTTCACTACTTAGCCACTATTTTTCAATACTTTGCCACACATTTCAGCACTTTGCCCCTACTTTTCAGTTCTTTGCCACTACTTTTCAGCACTTTGCCTCCACTTTTCAGTACTTTGCCACTACTTTTCAGTGCTTTGGCACACCTTTCAGCACTTTGCCCCTACTTTTCAGCACTTTGCCACAACTTTTAAGTACTTTGCCAAACTTTTCAGTACTTTGCCACTACTTTGCCACAACTTGTCAGTACTTTGCCACATTTTTCAGCACTTTGCCACTACTTTTCACTACTTTGCCACAACTTTTCAGTACTTTGCCACACTTTTTAACACTTTGCCACTAATTTTCACTACTTTGCCACTATTTTTCAGCACTTTGCCACAACTTTTCAGTACTTTGCCATACTTTTCAGCACTTTGTCACTACTTTGCCACAACTTTTCAGTACTTTGCCACACTTTTCAGCACTTTGCCACTACTTTTTACTACTTTTCAGCACTTTGCCACAACTTTTAAGTACTTTTCCACACTTTTCTTTACTTTGCCACTTCATTGCCTCAACTTGTCACTACTTTGCCACTACTTTTCAGCACTTTGCCACAACTTTGCAGTACTTTGCCACACTTTTCAGCACTTTGCCACTACTTTTCACTACTTTGCCACAATTGTCAGTACTTTGCCACACTTTTTAGCACTTTGCCTCTACTTTTCAGTACTTTGCCACTACTTTGCCACAACTTGTCAGTACTTTGCCACACTTTTCAGCACTTTGCCACTACTTTTCACTACTTTGCCACAATTGTCAGTACTTTGACACACTTTTTAGCACTTTGCCACTACTTTTCACTACTTTGCCACAATTGTCAGTACTTTGCCACACTTTTTAGCACTTTGCCACTACTTTTCAGTACTTTGCCACACTTTTTAGCACTTTTTCCACAACTTTTAAGTACTTTGCCACACTTTTCTTTACTTTGCCACTACTTTGTCACAACTTTTCAGTACTTTGTCACACTTTTCAGCACTATATCACACTTTTCAGTGCTTGGCCACTACATTGCTACAACTTGTCACTACTTTGCCACTACTTTTCAGCACTTTGCCTCAACTTTTCAGTACTTTGCCACACTTTTCAGTGCTTTGCCACTACTTTGCCACTATTTTCAGCAATTTGCCACTACTTTTCACTACTTTGCCACTACTTTTCAGCAATTTGCCACAACTTTTCAGTACTTTGCCACACTTTTCAGTACTTTGCCACACTTTTCAGTGCTTTGCCACTACTTTGCCCCTACTTTTCAACACTTTGCCAGTACTTTTCATACTTTGCCACTACTTTTCAGCACTTTTCCACTACTTTTCAGCACTTTGCCAAATTTTTCAGTAGTTTGCCACTACTTTGCCACAACTTTTCAGTACTTTGCCACTACTTTTCATCACTTTGCCACAACTTTTAGGTACTTTGCCGTACTTTTCAGTACTTTTCTACTACTTTGCCACAACTTTTCAGTACTTTGCCACACTTTTTATCACTTTGACACGACTTTTGACTACTTTGCCACTACTTTTCAGCACTTTGCCACAACTTTTCAGTACTTTGCCATACTTTTCAGTACTTTGCCACACTTTTCAGTGCTTTGCCACTACTTTGCCACAACTTTTCAGAACTTCGCCACACATTTCAGCACTTTGCCACTAATTTTCACTACTTTGCCACTATTTTTCAATACTTTGCCACCAATTTCAGCACTTTGCCCCTACTTTTCAGTTCTTTGCCACTACTTTTCAGCACTTTGCCACCACTTTTCAGTACTTTGCCACTACTTTTCAGTACTTTCCCACGGCTTTCAGCACTTTGCCCCTACTTTTCAGCACTTTGCCACAACTCTTCAGTACTTTGCCAAACTTTTCAGTACTTTGCCACTACTTTGACACAACTTGTCAGTACTTTGCCACACTTTTCAGCACTTTGCCACTACTTTTCACTACTTTGCCACAATTGTCAGTACTTTGCCACACTTTTTAGCACTTTGCCACTACTTTTCAGTACTTTGCCACTACTTTGCCACAACTTGTCAGTACTTTGCCACACTTTTCAGCACTTTGCCACTACTTTTCACTACTTTGCTACAATTGTCAGTACTTTGCCACACTTTTTAGCACTTTGCCACTACTTTTCACTACTTTGCCACAATTGTCAGTACTTTGCCACACTTTTTAGCACTTTGCCACTACTTTTCACTACTTTGCCACACTTTTTAGCACTTTTTCCACAACTTTTAAGTACTTTGCCACACTTTTCTTTACTTTGCCACTACTTTGTCACAACTTTTCAGTACTTTGTCACACTTTTCAGCACTATATCACACTTTTCAGTGCTTGGCCACTACATTGCCACAACTTGTCACTACTTTGCCACTACTTTTCAGCACTTTGCCTCAACTTTTCAGTACTTTGCCACACTTTTCAGTGCTTTGCCACTACTTTGCCACTATTTTCAGCAATTTGCCACTACTTTTCACTACTTTGCCACTACTTTTCAGCAATTTGCCACAACTTTTCAGTACTTTGCCACAACTTTTCAGTACTTTGCCAAACTTTTCAGTACTTTGCCACTACTTTGCCACAACTTTTCAGTACTATGCCACACTTTTCAGCACTTTGCCCCTACTTTTCAGTTCTTTTCCACTACTTTTCAGCACTTTGCCAAATTTTTCAGTAGTTTGCCACTACTTTGCCACAACTTTTCAGTACTTTGCCACTACTTTTCATCACTTTGCCACAACTTTTAGGTACTTTGCCGTACTTTTCAGTACTTTTCAGTACTTTTCTAGTACTTTGCCACAACTTTTCAGTACTTTGCCACACTTTTTATCACTTTGACACGACTTTTGACTACTTTGCCACTACTTTTCAGCACTTTGCCACACCTTTTCAGTACTTTGCCATACTTTTCAGTACTTTGCCACACTTTTCAGTGCTTTGCCACTACTTTGCCACAACTTTTCAGAACTTCGCCACACTTTTCAGCACTTTGCCACTAATTTTCACTACTTTGCCACCCATTTCAGCACTTTGCCCCTACTTTTCAGTTCTTTGCCACTACTTTTCAGCACTTTGCCACCACTTTTCAGTACTTTGCCACTACTTTTCAGTACTTTGCCACGGCTTTCAGCACTTTGCCCCTACTTTTCAGCACTTTGCCACAACTCTTCAGTACTTTGCCAAACTTTTCAGTACTTTGCCACTACTTTGCCACAACTTGTCAGTACTTTGCCACACTTTTCAGCACTTTGCCACTACTTTTCACTACTTTGCCACAATTGTCAGTACTTTGCCACACTTTTTAGCACTTTGCCACTACTTTTCAGTACTTTGCCACTACTTTGCCACAACTTGTCAGTACTTTGCCACACTTTTCAGCACTTTGCCACTACTTTTCACTACTTTGCCACAATTGTCAGTACTTTGCCACACTTTTTAGCACTTTGCCACTACTTTTCACTACTTTGCCACAATTGTCAGTACTTTGCCACACTTTTTAGCACTTTGCCACTACTTTTCAGTACTTTGCCACACTTTTTAGCACTTTTTCCACAACTTTTAAGTACTTTGCCACACTTTTCTTTACTTTGCCACTACTTTGTCACAACTTTTCAGTACTTTGTCACACTTTTCAGCACTATATCACACTTTTCTGTGCTTGGCCACTACATTGCCACAACTTGTCACTACTTTGCCACTACTTTTCAGCACTTTGCCTCAACTTTTCAGTACTTTGCCACACTTTTCAGTGCTTTGCCACTACTTTGCCACTATTTTCAGCAATTTGCCACTACTTTTCACTACTTTGCCACTACTTTTCAGCAATTTGCCACAACTTTTCAGTACTTTGCCACACTTTTCAGTACTTTGCCACACTTTTCAGTGCTTTGCCACTACTTTGCCCCTACTTTTCAACACTTTGCCAGTACTTTTTACACTTTGCCACTACTTTTCAGCACTTTGCCACAACTTTTCAGTACTTTGCCAAACTTTTCAGTACTTTGCCACAACTTTGCCACAACTTTTCAGTACTATGCCACACTTTTCAGCACTTTGCCACTACTTTTAACTACTTTGCCCCTACTTTTCAGTTCTTTTCCACTACTTTTCAGCACTTTGCCAAATTTTTCAGTACTTTGCCACTACTTTGCCACAACTTTTCTGTACTTTGCCACACTTTTCAGCACTTTACCACTACTTTTCTCAACTTTGCCACAACTTTTCAGTGCTTTGCCACACTTTTTAGCACTTTGCCACTACTTTTCACTACTTTGCCACTACTTTTCAGCACATTGCCACAACTTTTCAGTACTTTGCCATACTTTTCAGCACTTTGTCACTACTTTGCCACAACTTGTCACTACTTTGCCACACTTTTCAGCACATTGCCACTACTTTTCACAACTTTGCCACAACTTCTCAGTGCTTTGCCACACTTTTTAGCACTTTGCCACTACTTTTCACTACTTTGCCACTACTTTTCAGCACATTGCCACAACTTTTCAGAACTTTGCCACACTTTTCAGCACTTTGCCACTAATTTTCACTACTTAGCCACTATTTTTCAATACTTTGCCACACATTTCAGCACTTTGCCCCTACTTTTCAGTTCTTTGCCACTACTTTTCAGCACTTTGCCTCCACTTTTCAGTACTTTGCCACTACTTTTCAGTGCTTTGGCACACCTTTCAGCACTTTGCCCCTACTTTTCAGCACTTTGCCACAACTTTTAAGTACTTTGCCAACCTTTTCAGTACTTTGCCACTACTTTGCCACAACTTGTCAGTACTTTGCCACATTTTTCAGCACTTTGCCACTACTTTTCACTACTTTGCCACAACTTTTCAGTACTTTGCCACACTTTTTAACACTTTGCCACTAATTTTCACTACTTTGCCACTATTTTTCAGCACTTTGCCACAACTTTTCAGTACTTTGCCATACTTTTCAGCACTTTGTCACTACTTTGCCACAACTTTTCAGTACTTTGCCACACTTTTCAGCACTTTGCCACTACTTTTTACTACTTTTCAGCACTTTGCCACAACTTTTAAGTACTTTTCCACACTTTTCTTTACTTTGCCACTTCATTGCCTCAACTTGTCACTACTTTGCCACTACTTTTCAGCACTTTGCCACAACTTTGCAGTACTTTGCCACACTTTTCAGTGCTTTGCCACTATTTTGCCACTATTTTTCAGCAATTTGCCACAACTTTTCACTACTTTGCCACTCCTTTTCAACACTTTGCACAACTTTTCTGTACTTTGCCATACTTTTCAGTACTTTGCTACTATTTTGCCACTATTTTTCAGCAATTTGCCACAACTTTGCAGTACTTTGCCACACTTTTCAGTGCTTTGCCACTATTTTGCCACTATTTTTCAGCAATTTGCCACAACTTTTCACTACTTTGCCACTCCTTTTCAACACTTTGCACAACTTTTCTGTACTTTGCCATACTTTTCAGTACTTTGCTACTACTTTTCCACAACTTTTCAGTACTTTGCCACACTTTTTAGAACTCAAACACTTCTTTTCACTACTTTGCCACTACTTTTCAGCACTTTGCCACAACTTTTCAGTACTTTGCCACACTTTTCAGTACTTTGCCACACTTTTCAGTGCTTTGCCACTACTTTGCCCCTACTTTTCAACACTTTGCCAGTACTTTTCAGTACTTTGCCACTACTTTTCAGCACTTTGCCACAACTTTTCAGTACTTTGCCAAACTTTTCAGTACTTTGCCACTACTTTGCCACAACTTTTCAGTACTATGCCACACTTTTCAGCACATTGCCACTACTTTTCACTGCTTTGCCACTACTTTTCAGTACTTTGCCACACCTCTCAGCACTTTGCCCCTACTTTTCAGTTCTTTTCCACTACTTTTCAGCACTTTGCCGCTACTTTTCACTACTTTTCAGCACGTTGCCACAACTTTTCAGTACTTTGCAACACTTTTCTTTACTTTGCCACTACTTTGCCACAACTTTTCAGTACTTTGTCACACTTTTTAGAACTCAAACACTGCTTTTCACTACTTTGCCACTACTTTTCAGTACTTTGCCACAACTTTTCAGTACTTTGCCAAACTTTTCAGTTCTTTGCCACTACTTTGCCACAACTTTTCAGTACTATGCCTCACTTTTCAGCACTTTGCCACTACTTTTCACTACTTTGCCACTACTTTTCAGTACTTTGCCACACCTTTCAGCACTTTGCCCCTACTTTTCAGTTCTTTTCCACTACTTTTCAGCACTTTGCCAAACTTTTCAGTGCTTTGCCACTACTTTGCGACAACTTTTCAGTACTTTGCCACACTTTTCAGCACTTTTCCACTACTTTTCACAACTTTGCCACAACTTTTCATTGCTTTGCCACACTTTTTAGCACTTTGCCACTACTTTTCACTACTTTGCCACTACTTTTCAGCACATTGCCACAACTTTTCAGTACTTTGCCATACTTTTCAGCACTTTGTCACTACTTTGCCACAACTTGTCAGTACTTTGCCACACTTTTCAGCACATTGCCACTACTTTTCACTACTTTTCAGCACTTTGCCACAACTTTTCAGTACTTTGCCACACTTTTCTTTACTTTGCCACACCTTTCAGCACTTTGCCCCTACTTTTCACTACTTTGCCACTACTTTTCAGCACTTTGCCACAACTTTTCAGTACTTTGCCAAACTTTTCAGTACTTTGCCACTACTTTGCCACAACTTTTTCAGTACTATGCCTCACTTTTCAGCACTTTGCGACTACTTTTCACTACTTTGCCACTACTTTTCAGTACTTTGCCACACCTTTCAGCACTTTGCCCCTACTTTTCACAACTTTGCCACAGCTTTTCATTGCTTTGCCACACTTTTTTGCACTTTGCCACTACTTTTCACTACTTTGCCACACTTTTCAGTACTTTGCCACACCTTTATGCACTTTGCCACTACTTTTCACTACTTTGCCACTACTTTTCAGTACTTTGCCACACCTTTCAGCACTTTGCCCCTACTTTTCACAACTTTGCCACAGCTTTTCATTGCTTTGCCACACTTTTTAGCACTTTGCCACTACTTTTCACTACTTTGCCACTACTTTTCAGCACATTGCCACAACTTTTCAGTACTTTGCCACACTTTTTAATACTTTGCCACTACTTTTCAGTACTTTGCCACTACTTTTCAATACTTTGCCACTACTTTTCAGCACATTGCCACAACTTTTCAGTACTTTGCCACACTTTTTAGCACTTTGCCACTACTTTTCACTACTTTGCCACTACTTTTCAGCACATTGCCACAACATTTCACTACTTTTCAGCACTTTGCCACAACTTTTCAGTACTTTGCCACACTTTTCTTTACTTTGCCACACCTTTCAGCACTTTGCCCCTACTTTTCAGTTCTTTGCCACTACTTTTCAACACTTTGCCGCTACTTTTCACTACTTTTCAGCACTTTGCCACAACTTTTCAGTACTTTGCCACACTTTTCTTTACTTTGCCACTACTTTGCCACAACTTGTCAGTACTTTGTCACTTTGTCAGTAGCTTTGCCACTACTTTGCCCCTACTTTTCAACGCTTTGCCAGTACTTTTCATACTTTGCCACTACTTTTCAGCACTTTGCCACAACTTTTCAGTACTTTGCCAAACTTTTCAGTTCTTTGCCACTACTTTGCCACAACTTTTCAGTACTATGCCTCACTTTTCAGCACTTTGCCACTACTTTTCACTACTTTGCCACTACTTTTCAGTACTTTGCCACACCTTTCAGCACTTTGCCCCTACTTTTCAGTTCTTTTCCACTACTTTTCAGCACTTTGCCAAACTTTTCAGTGCTTTGCCACTACTTTGCGACAACTTTTCAGTACTTTGCCACACTTTTCAGCACTTTTCCACTACTTTTCACAACTTTGCCACAACTTTTCATTGCTTTGCCACACTTTTTAGCACTTTGCCACTACTTTTCACTACTTTGCCACTACTTTTCAGCACATTGCCACAACTTTTCAGTACTTTGCCATACTTTTCAGCACTTTGTCACTACTTTGCCACAACTTGTCAGTACTTTGCCACACTTTTCAGCACATTGCCACTACTTTTCACTACTTTTCAGCACTTTGCCACAACTTTTCAGTACTTTGCTACACTTTTCTTTACTTTGCCTCACCTTTCAGCACTTTGCCCCTACTTTTCACTACTTTGCCACTACTTTTCAGCACTTTGCCACAACTTTTCAGTACTTTGCCAAACTTTTCAGTACTTTGCCACTACTTTGCCCCTACTTTTCACTACTTTGCCACTACTTTTCAGCACTTTGCCACAACTTTTCAGTACTTTGCCAAACTTTTCACTACTTTGCCACTACTTTTCAGCACATTGCCACAACATTTCACTACTTTTCAGCACTTTGCCACAACTTTTCAGCACTTTGCCCCTTCTTTTCACAACTTTGCCACAGCTTTTCAGTACTTTGCCACACTTTTTAGCACTTTGCCACTACTTTTCACTACTTTGCCACTACTTTTCAGCACATTGCCACAACATTTCACTACTTTTCAGCACTTTGCCACAACTTTTCAGTACTTTGCCACACTTTTCTTTACTTTGCCACACCTTTCAGCACTTTGCCCCTACTTTTCAGTTCTTTGCCACTACTTTTCAACACTTTGCCGCTACTTTTCACTACTTTTCAGCACTTTGCCACAACTTTTCAGTACTTTGCCACACTTTTCTTTACTTTGCCACTACTTTGCCACAACTTTTCAGTACTTTGTCACACTTTTCAGCACTTCATCACACTTTTCAGTTCTTGGCCACTACATTGCCACAACTGTTCAGTACTTTGCCACACTTTTCAGTACTTTGCCACTATTTTTCAATACTTTGCCACTACTTTTCAGCACTTTGCCACAACTTTTCAGTACTTTGCCACACTTTTCAGTGCTTTGCCGCTACTTTGCCACTATTTTTCAGCACTTGCCACTAGTTTTCACTACTTTGCCACTACTTTTCATCACTTTGCCACAACTTTTATGTACTTTGCCATACTTTTCAGTCCTTTTCTACTACTTTGCCACAACGTTTCTGTACTTTGCCACACTTTTTAGCACTTTGACACGACCTTTGACAACTTTGCCACTACTTTTCAGCTCTTTGCCACAACTTGTCAGTACTTTGCCATACTTTTCAGTGCTTTGCCACACTTTTCAGTGCTTTGCCACTACTTTGCCCCTAATTTTCAGCAGTTTGCCACAACTTTTCAGTACTTTGCCAAACTTTTCAGTACTTTGCCACTGCTTTGCCACAACTTTTCAGAACTTTGCCACACTTTTCAGCACTTTGCAACTAATTTTCACTACTTTGCCACTATTTTTCAATACTTTGCCACACATTTCAGCACTTTGCCCCTACTTTTCAGTTCTTTGCCACTACTTTTCAGCACTTTGCCACCACTTTTCAGTACTTTGCCACTACTTTTCAGTACTTTGCCACACCTTTCAGCACTTTGCCCCTACTTTTCAGCACTTTGCCAAAACTTTTCATTACTTTGCCAAACTTTTCAGTACTTTACCACTACTTTGCCACAACTTGTCAGTACTTTGCCACACTTTACAGCACTTTGCCACTACTTTTCACTACTTTGCCACAACCTTTCAGTACTTTGCCACACTTTTTAGCACTTTGCCACTACTTTTCACTACTTTGCCACTACTTTTCAGCACTTTGCCACAACTTTTCAGTACTTTGCCATACTTTTCAGCACTTTGTCACTACTTTGCCACAACTTTTCAGTACTTTGCCACACTTTTCAGTGCTTGGCCACTACATTGCCACAACTTGTCACCAATTTGTCACTACTTTTCAGCACTTTGCCACAACTTTTCAGTACTTTGCCACACTTTTCAGTGCTTTGCCACTACTTTGCCACTATTTTTCAGCAATTTGCCACTACTTTTCGCTACTTTGCCACTACTTTCCAGCACTTTGCCCCAACATTTCTGTACTTTGCCATACTTTTCAGTACTTTTGCTACTACTTTGCCACAACTTTTCAGTACTTTGCCACACTTTTTAGAACTCAAACACTGCTTTTCACTACTTTGCCACTACTTTTCAGCAATTTGCCACAACTTTTCACTACTTTGCCACACTTTTCAGTACTTTGCCACACTTTTCAGTGCTTTGCCACTACTTTGCCCCTACTTTTCAACACTTTGCCACTAATTTTCACTACTTTGCCACTATTTTTCAGCACTTTGCCACAACTTTTCAGTACTTTGCCATACTTTTCAGCACTTTGTCACTACTTTGCCACAACTTTTCAGTACTTTGCCACACTTTTCAGCACTTTGCCACTACTTTTTACTACTTTTCAGCACTTTGCCACTACTTTTAAGTACTTTTCCACACTTTTCTTTACTTTGCCACTTCATTGCCTCAACTTGTCACTACTTTGCCACTACTTTTCAGCACTTTGCCACAACTTTGCAGTACTTTGCCACACTTTTCAGTGCTTTGCCACTATTTTGCCACTATTTTTCAGCAATTTGCCACAACTTTTCACTACTTTGCCACTCCTTTTCAACACTTTGCACAACTTTTCTGTACTTTGCCATACTTTTCAGTACTTTGCTACTACTTTTCCACAACTTTTCAGTACTTTGCCACACTTTTTAGAACTCAAACACTTCTTTTCACTACTTTGCCACTACTTTTCAGCACTTTGCCACAACTTTTCAGTACTTTGCCACACTTTTCAGTACTTTGCCACACTTTTCAGTGCTTTGCCACTACTTTGACCCTACTTTTCAACACTTTGCCAGTACTTTTCAGTACTTTGCCACTACTTTTCAGCACTTTGCCACAACTTTTCAGTACTTTGCCAAACTTTTCAGTACTTTGCCACTACTTTGCCACAACTTTTCAGTACTATGCCACACTTTTCAGCACATTGCCACTACTTTTCACTGCTTTGCCACTACTTTTCAGTACTTTGCCACACCTTTCAGCACTTTGCCCCTACTTTTCAGTTCTTTTCCACTACTTTTCAGCACTTTGCCGCTACTTTTCACTACTTTTCAGCACTTTGCCACAACTTTTCAGTACTTTGCAACACTTTTCTTTACTTTGCCACTACTTTGCCACAACTTTTCAGTACTTTGTCACACTTTTTAGAACTCAAACACTGCTTTTCACTACTTTGCCACTACTTTTCAGTACTTTGCCACAACTTTTCAGTACTTTGCCAAACTTTTCAGTTCTTTGCCACTACTTTGCCACAACTTTTCAGTACTATGCCTCACTTTTCAGCACTTTGCCACTACTTTTCACTACTTTGCCACTACTTTTCAGTACTTTGCCACACCTTTCAGCACTTTGCCCCTACTTTTCAGTTCTTTTCCACTACTTTTCAGCACTTTGCCAAACTTTTCAGTGCTTTGCCACTACTTTGCGACAACTTTTCAGTACTTTGCCACACTTTTCAGCACTTTTCCACTACTTTTCACAACTTTGCCACAACTTTTCATTGCTTTGCCACACTTTTTAGCACTTTGCCACTACTTTTCACTACTTTGCCACTACTTTTCAGCACATTGCCACAACTTTTCAGTACTTTGCCATACTTTTCAGCACTTTGTCACTACTTTGCCACAACTTGTCAGTACTTTGCCACACTTTTCAGCACATTGCCACTACTTTTCACTACTTTTCAGCACTTTGCCACAACTTTTCAGTACTTTGCCACACTTTTCTTTACTTTGCCACACCTTTCAGCACTTTGCCCCTACTTTTCACTACTTTGCCACTACTTTTCAGCACTTTGCCACAACTTTTCAGTACTTTGCCAAACTTTTCAGTACTTTGCCACTACTTTGCCACAACTTTTTCAGTACTATGCCTCACTTTTCAGCACTTTGCCACTACTTTTCAGCACTTTGCCACCACTTTTCAGTACTTTGCCACTACTTTTCAGTACTTTGCCACACCTTTCAGCACTTTGCCCCTACTTTTCAGCACTTTGCCAAAACTTTTCATTACTTTGCCAAACTTTTCAGTACTTTACCACTACTTTGCCACAACTTGTCAGTACTTTGCCACACTTTACAGCACTTTGCCACTACTTTTCACTACTTTGCCACAACCTTTCAGTACTTTGCCACACTTTTTAGCACTTTGCCACTACTTTTCACTACTTTGCCACTACTTTTCAGCACTTTGCCACAACTTTTCAGTACTTTGCCATACTTTTCAGCACTTTGTCACTACTTTGCCACTACTTTTCAGCACTTTGCCACAACTTTTCAGTACTTTGCCACACTTTTCAGTGCTTTGCCACTACTTTGCCACTATTTTTCAGCAATTTGCCACTACTTTTCGCTACTTTGCCACTACTTTCCAGCACTTTGCCCCAACATTTCTGTACTTTGCCATACTTTTCAGTACTTTTGCTACTACTTTGCCACAACTTTTCAGTACTTTGCTACACTTTTTAGAACTCAAACACTGCTTTTCACTACTTTGCCACTACTTTTCAGCAATTTGCCACAACTTTTCACTACTTTGCCACACTTTTCAGTACTTTGCCACACTTTTCAGTGCTTTGCCACTACTTTGCCCCTACTTTTCAACACTTTGCCACTAATTTTCACTACTTTGCCACTATTTTTCAGCACTTTGCCACAACTTTTCAGTACTTTGCCATACTTTTCAGCACTTTGTCACTACTTTGCCACAACTTTTCAGTACTTTGCCACACTTTTCAGCACTTTGCCACTACTTTTTACTACTTTTCAGCACTTTGCCACAACTTTTAAGTACTTTTCCACACTTTTCTTTACTTTGCCACTTCATTGCCTCAACTTGTCACTACTTTGCCACTACTTTTCAGCACTTTGCCACAACTTTGCAGTACTTTGCCACACTTTTCAGTGCTTTGCCACTATTTTGCCACTATTTTTCAGCAATTTGCCACAACTTTTCACTACTTTGCCACTCCTTTTCAACACTTTGCACAACTTTTCTGTACTTTGCCATACTTTTCAGTACTTTGCTACTACTTTTCCACAACTTTTCAGTACTTTGCCACACTTTTTAGAACTCAAACACTTCTTTTCACTACTTTGCCACTACTTTTCAGCACTTTGCCACAACTTTTCAGTACTTTGCCACACTTTTCAGTACTTTGCCACACTTTTCAGTGCTTTGCCACTACTTTGCCCCTACTTTTCAACACTTTGCCAGTACTTTTCAGTACTTTGCCACTACTTTTCAGCACTTTGCCACAACTTTTCAGTACTTTGCCAAACTTTTCAGTACTTTGCCACTACTTTGCCACAACTTTTCAGTACTATGCCACACTTTTCAGCACATTGCCACTACTTTTCACTGCTTTGCCACTACTTTTCAGTACTTTGCCACACCTTTCAGCACTTTGCCCCTACTTTTCAGTTCTTTTCCACTACTTTTCAGCACTTTGCCGCTACTTTTCACTACTTTTCAGCACTTTGCCACAACTTTTCAGTACTTTGCAACACTTTTCTTTACTTTGCCACTACTTTGCCACAACTTTTCAGTACTTTGTCACACTTTTTAGAACTCAAACACTGCTTTTCACTACTTTGCCACTACTTTTCAGTACTTTGCCACAACTTTTCAGTACTTTGCCAAACTTTTCATTTCTTTGCCACTACTTTGCCACAACTTTTCAGTACTATGCCTCACTTTTCAGCACTTTGCCACTACTTTTCACTACTTTGCCACTACTTTTCAGTACTTTGCCACACCTTTCAGCACTTTGCCCCTACTTTTCAGTTCTTTTCCACTACTTTTCAGCACTTTGCCAAACTTTTCAGTGCTTTGCCACTACTTTGCGACAACTTTTCAGTACTTTGCCACACTTTTCAGCACTTTTCCACTACTTTTCACAACTTTGCCACAACTTTTCATTGCTTTGCCACACTTTTTAGCACTTTGCCACTACTTTTCACTACTTTGCCACTACTTTTCAGCACATTGCCACAACTTTTCAGTACTTTGCCATACTTTTCAGCACTTTGTCACTACTTTGCCACAACTTGTCAGTACTTTGCCACACTTTTCAGCACATTGCCACTACTTTTCACTACTTTTCAGCACTTTGCCACAACTTTTCAGTACTTTGCCACACTTTTCTTTACTTTGCCACACCTTTCAGCACTTTGCCCCTACTTTTCACTACTTTGCCACTACTTTTCAGCACTTTGCCATAACTTTTCAGTACTTTGCCAAACTTTTCAGTACTTTGCCACTACTTTGCCACAACTTTTTCAGTACTATGCCTCACTTTTCAGCACTTTGCCACTACTTTTCACTACTTTGCCACTACTTTTCAGTACTTTGCCACACCTTTCAGCACTTTGCCCCTACTTTTCACAACTTTGCCACAGCTTTTCATTGCTTTGCCACACTTTTTAGCACTTTGCCACTACTTTTCACTACTTTGCCACACTTTTCAGTACTTTGCCACACCTTTCAGCACTTTGCCACTACTTTTCACTACTTTGCCACTACTTTTCAGTACTTTGCCACACCTTTCAGCACTTTGCCCCTACTTTTCACAACTTTGCCACAGCTTTTCATTGCTTTGCCACACTTTTTAGCACTTTGCCACTACTTTTCACTACTTTGCCACTACTTTTCAGCACATTGCCACAACTTTTCAGTACTTTGCCACACTTTTTAATACTTTGCCACTACTTTTCAGTACTTTGCCACTACTTTTCAATACTTTGCCACTACTTTTCAGCACATTGCCACAACTTTTCAGTACTTTGCCACACTTTTTAGCACTTTGCCACTACTTTTCACTACTTTGCCACTACTTTTCAGCACATTGCCACAACATTTCACTACTTTTCAGCACTTTGCCACAACTTTTCAGTACTTTGCCACACTTTTCTTTACTTTGCCACACCTTTCAGCACTTTGCCCCTACTTTTCAGTTCTTTGCCACTACTTTTCAACACTTTGCCGCTACTTTTCACTACTTTTCAGCACTTTGCCACAACTTTTCAGTACTTTGCCACACTTTTCTTTACTTTGCCACTACTTTGCCACAACTTGTCAGTACTTTGTCACTTTGTCAGTAGCTTTGCCACTACTTTGCCCCTACTTTTCAACGCTTTGCCAGTACTTTTCATACTTTGCCACTACTTTTCAGCACTTTGCCACAACTTTTCAGTACTTTGCCAAACTTTTCAGTTCTTTGCCACTACTTTGCCACAACTTTTCAGTACTATGCCTCACTTTTCAGCACTTTGCCACTACTTTTCACTACTTTGCCACTACTTTTCAGTACTTTGCCACACCTTTCAGCACTTTGCCCCTACTTTTCAGTTCTTTTCCACTACTTTTCAGCACTTTGCCAAACTTTTCAGTGCTTTGCCACTACTTTGCGACAACTTTTCAGTACTTTGCCACACTTTTCAGCACTTTTCCACTACTTTTCACAACTTTGCCACAACTTTTCATTGCTTTGCCACACTTTTTAGCACTTTGCCACTACTTTTCACTACTTTGCCACTACTTTTCAGCACATTGCCACAACTTTTCAGTACTTTGCCATACTTTTCAGCACTTTGTCACTACTTTGCCACAACTTGTCAGTACTTTGCCACACTTTTCAGCACATTGCCACTACTTTTCACTACTTTTCAGCACTTTGCCACAACTTTTCAGTACTTTGCCACACTTTTCTTTACTTTGCCTCACCTTTCAGCACTTTGCCCCTACTTTTCACTACTTTGCCACTACTTTTCAGCACTTTGCCACAACTTTTCAGTACTTTGCCAAACTTTTCAGTACTTTGCCACTACTTTGCCACAACTTTTTCAGTACTATGCCACACCTTTCAGCACTTTGCCCCTACTTTTCACAACTTTGCCACAGCTTTTCAGTACTTTGCCACACTTTTTAGCACTTTGCCACTACTTTTCACTACTTTGCCACTACTTTTCAGCACATTGCCACAACATTTCACTACTTTTCAGCACTTTGCCACAACTTTTCAGTACTTTGCCACACTTTTCTTTACTTTGCCACACCTTTCAGCACTTTGCCCCTACTTTTCAGTTCTTTGCCACTACTTTTCAACACTTTGCCGCTACTTTTCACTACTTTTCAGCACTTTGCCACAACTTTTCAGTACTTTGCCACACTTTTCTTTACTTTGCCACTACTTTGCCACAACTTTTCAGTACTTTGTCACACTTTTCAGCACTTCATCACACTTTTCAGTTCTTGGCCACTACATTGCCACAACTGTTCAGTACTTTGCCACACTTTTCAGTACTTTGCCACTATTTTTCAATACTTTGCCACTACTTTTCAGCACTTTGCCACAACTTTTCAGTACTTTGCCACACTTTTCAGTGCTTTGCCGCTACTTTGCCACTATTTTTCAGCACTTGCCACTAGTTTTCACTACTTTGCCACTACTTTTCATCACTTTGCCACAACTTTTATGTACTTTGCCATACTTTTCAGTCCTTTTCTACTACTTTGCCACAACGTTTCTGTACTTTGCCACACTTTTTAGCACTTTGACACGACCTTTGACAACTTTGCCACTACTTTTCAGCTCTTTGCCACAACTTGTCAGTACTTTGCCATACTTTTCAGTGCTTTGCCACACTTTTCAGTGCTTTGCCACTACTTTGCCCCTAATTTTCAGCAGTTTGCCACAACTTTTCAGTACTTTGCCAAACTTTTCAGTACTTTGCCACTGCTTTGCCACAACTTTTCAGAACTTTGCCACACTTTTCAGCACTTTGCAACTAATTTTCACTACTTTGCCACTATTTTTCAATACTTTGCCACACATTTCAGCACTTTGCCCCTACTTTTCAGTTCTTTGCCACTACTTTTCAGCACTTTGCCACCACTTTTCAGTACTTTGCCACTACTTTTCAGTACTTTGCCACACCTTTCAGCACTTTGCCCCTACTTTTCAGCACTTTGCCAAAACTTTTCATTACTTTGCCAAACTTTTCAGTACTTTACCACTACTTTGCCACAACTTGTCAGTACTTTGCCACACTTTACAGCACTTTGCCACTACTTTTCACTACTTTGCCACAACCTTTCAGTACTTTGCCACACTTTTTAGCACTTTGCCACTACTTTTCACTACTTTGCCACTACTTTTCAGCACTTTGCCACAACTTTTCAGTACTTTGCCACACTTTTCTTTACTTTGCCACTACTTTGCCACAACTTTTCAGTACTTTGTCACACTTTTCAGCACTTCATCACACTTTTCAGTTCTTGGCCACTACATTGCCACAACTGTTCAGTACTTTGCCACACTTTTCAGTACTTTGCCACTATTTTTCAATACTTTGCCACTACTTTTCAGCACTTTGCCACAACTTTTCACTACTTTGCCACTACTTTTCAGTACTTTGCCACACCTTTCAGCACTTTGCCCCTACTTTTCAGTTCTTTTCCACTACTTTTCAGCACTTTGCCAAACTTTTCAGTGCTTTGCCACTACTTTGCGACAACTTTTCAGTACTTTGCCACACTTTTCAGCACTTTTCCACTACTTTTCACAACTTTGCCACAACTTTTCATTGCTTTGCCACACTTTTTAGCACTTTGCCACTACTTTTCACTACTTTGCCACTACTTTTCAGCACATTGCCACAACTTTTCAGTACTTTGCCATACTTTTCAGCACTTTGTCACTACTTTGCCACAACTTGTCAGTACTTTGCCACACTTTTCAGCACATTGCCACTACTTTTCACTACTTTTCAGCACTTTGCCACAACTTTTCAGTACTTTGCCACACTTTTCTTTACTTTGCCACACCTTTCAGCACTTTGCCCCTACTTTTCACTACTTTGCCACTACTTTTCAGCACTTTGCCACAACTTTTCAGTACTTTGCCAAACTTTTCAGTACTTTGCCACTACTTTGCCACAACTTTTTCAGTACTATGCCTCACTTTTCAGCACTTTGCCACTACTTTTCACTACTTTGCCACTACTTTTCAGTACTTTGCCACACCTTTCAGCACTTTGCCCCTACTTTTCACAACTTTGCCACAGCTTTTCATTGCTTTGCCACACTTTTTAGCACTTTGCCACTACTTTTCACTACTTTGCCACACTTTTCAGTACTTTGCCACACCTTTCAGCACTTTGCCACTACTTTTCACTACTTTGCCACTACTTTTCAGTACTTTGCCACACCTTTCAGCACTTTGCCCCTACTTTTCACAACTTTGCCACAGCTTTTCATTGCTTTGCCACACTTTTTAGCACTTTGCCACTACTTTTCACTACTTTGCCACTACTTTTCAGCACATTGCCACAACTTTTCAGTACTTTGCCACACTTTTTAATACTTTGCCACTACTTTTCAGTACTTTGCCACTACTTTTCAATACTTTGCCACTACTTTTCAGCACATTGCCACAACTTTTCAGTACTTTGCCACACTTTTTAGCACTTTGGCACTACTTTTCACTACTTTGCCACTACTTTTCAGCACATTGCCACAACATTTCACTACTTTTCAGCACTTTGCCACAACTTTTCAGTACTTTGCCACACTTTTCTTTACTTTGCCACACCTTTCAGCACTTTGCCCCTACTTTTCAGTTCTTTGCCACTACTTTTCAACACTTTGCCGCTACTTTTCACTACTTTTCAGCACTTTGCCACAACTTTTCAGTACTTTGCCACACTTTTCTTTACTTTGCCACTACTTTGCCACAACTTGTCAGTACTTTGTCACTTTGTCAGTAGCTTTGCCACTACTTTGCCCCTACTTTTCAACGCTTTGCCAGTACTTTTCATACTTTGCCACTACTTTTCAGCACTTTGCCACAACTTTTCAGTACTTTGCCAAACTTTTCAGTTCTTTGCCACTACTTTGCCACAACTTTTCAGTACTATGCCTCACTTTTCAGCACTTTGCCACTACTTTTCACTACTTTGCCACTACTTTTCAGTACTTTGCCACACCTTTCAGCACTTTGCCCCTACTTTTCAGTTCTTTTCCACTACTTTTCAGCACTTTGCCAAACTTTTCAGTGCTTTGCCACTACTTTGCGACAACTTTTCAGTACTTTGCCACACTTTTCAGCACTTTTCCACTACTTTTCACAACTTTGCCACAACTTTTCATTGCTTTGCCACACTTTTTAGCACTTTGCCACTACTTTTCACTACTTTGCCACTACTTTTCAGCACATTGCCACAACTTTTCAGTACTTTGCCATACTTTTCAGCACTTTGTCACTACTTTGCCACAACTTGTCAGTACTTTGCCACACTTTTCAGCACATTGCCACTACTTTTCACTACTTTTCAGCACTTTGCCACAACTTTTCAGTACTTTGCCACACTTTTCTTTACTTTGCCTCACCTTTCAGCACTTTGCCCCTACTTTTCACTACTTTGCCACTACTTTTCAGCACTTTGCCACAACTTTTCAGTACTTTGCCAAACTTTTCAGTACTTTGCCACTACTTTGCCACAACTTTTTCAGTACTATGCCACACCTTTCAGCACTTTGCCCCTACTTTTCACAACTTTGCCACAGCTTTTCAGTACTTTGCCACACTTTTTAGCACTTTGCCACTACTTTTCACTACTTTGCCACTACTTTTCAGCACATTGCCACAACATTTCACTACTTTTCAGCACTTTGCCACAACTTTTCAGTACTTTGCCACACTTTTCTTTACTTTGCCACACCTTTCAGCACTTTGCCCCTACTTTTCAGTTCTTTGCCACTACTTTTCAACACTTTGCCGCTACTTTTCACTACTTTTCAGCACTTTGCCACAACTTTTCAGTACTTTGCCACACTTTTCTTTACTTTGCCACTACTTTGCCACAACTTTTCAGTACTTTGTCACACTTTTCAGCACTTCATCACACTTTTCAGTTCTTGGCCACTACATTGCCACAACTGTTCAGTACTTTGCCACACTTTTCAGTACTTTGCCACTATTTTTCAATACTTTGCCACTACTTTTCAGCACTTTGCCACAACTTTTCAGTACTTTGCCACACTTTTCAGTGCTTTGCCGCTACTTTGCCACTATTTTTCAGCACTTGCCACTAGTTTTCACTACTTTGCCACTACTTTTCATCACTTTGCCACAACTTTTATGTACTTTGCCATACTTTTCAGTCCTTTTCTACTACTTTGCCACAACGTTTCTGTACTTTGCCACACTTTTTAGCACTTTGACACGACCTTTGACAACTTTGCCACTACTTTTCAGCTCTTTGCCACAACTTGTCAGTACTTTGCCATACTTTTCAGTGCTTTGCCACACTTTTCAGTGCTTTGCCACTACTTTGCCCCTAATTTTCAGCAGTTTGCCACAACTTTTCAGTACTTTGCCAAACTTTTCAGTACTTTGCCACTGCTTTGCCACAACTTTTCAGAACTTTGCCACACTTTTCAGCACTTTGCAACTAATTTTCACTACTTTGCCACTATTTTTCAATACTTTGCCACACATTTCAGCACTTTGCCCCTACTTTTCAGTTCTTTGCCACTACTTTTCAGCACTTTGCCACCACTTTTCAGTACTTTGCCACTACTTTTCAGTACTTTGCCACACCTTTCAGCACTTTGCCCCTACTTTTCAGCACTTTGCCAAAACTTTTCATTACTTTGCCAAACTTTTCAGTACTTTACCACTACTTTGCCACAACTTGTCAGTACTTTGCCACACTTTACAGCACTTTGCCACTACTTTTCACTACTTTGCCACAACCTTTCAGTACTTTGCCACACTTTTTAGCACTTTGCCACTACTTTTCACTACTTTGCCACTACTTTTCAGCACTTTGCCACAACTTTTCAGTACTTTGCCATACTTTTCAGCACTTTGTCACTACTTTGCCACAACTTTTCAGTACTTTGCCACACTTTTCAGCACTTTGCCACTGCTTTTTACTACATTTCAGAACTTTTTCCACAACTTTTAAGTACTTTGCCACACTTTTCTTTACTTTGCCACTACTTTGTCACAACTTTTCAGTACTTTGTCACACTTTTCAGTGCTTGGCCACTACATTGCCACAACTTGTCACCAATTTGTCACTACTTTTCAGCACTTTGCCACAACTTTTCAGTACTTTGCCACACTTTTCAGTGCTTTGCCACTACTTTGCCACTATTTTTCAGCAATTTGCCACTACTTTTCGCTACTTTGCCACTACTTTCCAGCACTTTGCCCCAACATTTCTGTACTTTGCCATACTTTTCAGTACTTTTGCTACTACTTTGCCACAACTTTTCAGTACTTTGCCACACTTTTTAGAACTCAAACACTGCTTTTCACTACTTTGCCACTACTTTTCAGCAATTTGCCACAACTTTTCACTACTTTGCCACACTTTTCAGTACTTTGCCACACTTTTCAGTGCTTTGCCACTACTTTGCCCCTACTTTTCAACACTTTGCCAGTACTTTTCATACTTTGCCACTACTTTTCAGCACTTTGCCACAACTTTTCAGTACT
This sequence comes from Saccoglossus kowalevskii, assembly GCF_978046115.1. Classification (NCBI taxonomy): domain Eukaryota; kingdom Metazoa; phylum Hemichordata; class Enteropneusta; family Harrimaniidae; genus Saccoglossus; species Saccoglossus kowalevskii. The sequence goes on along the minus strand of NC_140647.1, from coordinate 41,140,972 downwards.
TTGCCAAACTTTTCAGAACTTTGCCACTACTTTGCCACAACTTTTCAGTACTATGCCTCACTTTTCAGCACTTTGCCACTACTTTTCACTACTTTGCCACTACTTTTCAGTACTTTGCCACACCCTTCAGCACTTTGCCCCTACTTTTCAGTTCTTTTCCACTACTTTTCAGCACTTTGCCAAACTTTTCAGTGCTTTGCCACTACTTTGCGACAACTTTTCAGTACTTTGCCACACTTTTCAGCACTTTGCCACTACTTTTCACAACTTTGCCACAACTTTTCACTACTTTGCCATACTTTTCAGCACTTTGTCACTACTTTGCCACAACTTGTCAGTACTTTGCCACACTTTTCAGCACATTGCCACTACTTTTCACTACTTTTCAGCACTTTGCCACAACTTTTCAGTACTTTGCCACAATTTTCTTTACTTTGCCACACCTTTCAGCACTTTGCCCCTACTTTTCACTACTTTGCCACTACTTTTCAGCACTTTGCCACAACTTTTCAGTACTTTGCCAAACTTTTCAGTACTTTGCCACTACTTTGCCACAACTTTTCAGTACTATGCCTCACTTTTCAGCACTTTGCCACTACTTTTCACTACTTTGCCACTACTTTTCAGTACTTTGCCACACCTTTCAGCACTTTGCCCCTACTTTTCAGTTCTTTTCCACTACTTTTCAGCACTTTGCCAAACTTTTCAGTACTTTGCCACTACTTTGCCACAACTTTTCAGTACTTTGCCACACTTTTCAGCACTTTGCCACTACTTTTCACAACTTTGCCACAACTTTTCATTGCTTTGCCACACTTTTTAGCATTTTGCCTCTACTTTTCACTACTTTACCACTACTTTTCAGCACATTGCCACAACTTTTCAGTACTTTGCCATACTTTTCAGCACTTTGTCACTACTTTGCCACAACTTGTCAGTACTTTGCCACACTTTTCAGCACATTGCCACTACTTTTCACTACTTTTCAGCACTTTGCCACAACTTTTCAGTACTTTGCCACACTTTTCTGTACTTTGCCACACCTTTCAGCACTTTGCCCCTACTTTTCAGTTCTTTGCCACTACTTTTCAACACTTTGCCACTACTTTTCACTACTTTGCCACTACATTTCAGCACTTTGCCACTACTTTTCACTACTTTGCCACTACTTTTCAGCACTTTGCAACAACTTTTCAGTACTTTGCCAAACTTTTCAGTACTTTGCCAAACTTTTCAGTACTTTGCCATCCATTTCAGCACTTTGCCACTAATTTTCTTTACTTTGCCACACCTTTCAGCACTTTGCCCCTACTTTTCACTACTTTGCCACTACTTTTCAGCACTTTGCCACAACTTTTCAGTACTTTGCCAAACTTTTCAGTACTTTGCCACTACTTTGCCACAACTTTTCAGTACTATGCCTCACTTTTCAGCACTTTGCCACTACTTTTCACTACTTTGCCACTACTTTTCAGTACTTTGCCACACCTTTCAGCACTTTGCCCCTACTTTTCAGTTCTTTTCCACTACTTTTCAGCACTTTGCCAAACTTTTCAGTACTTTGCCACTACTTTGCGACAACTTTTCAGTACTTTGCCACACTTTTCAGCACTTTGCCACTACTTTTCACAACTTTGCCACAACTTTTCACTACTTTGCCACTACTTTTCAGCACATTGCCACAACTTTTCAGTACTTTGCCATACTTTTCAGCACTTTGTCACTACTTTGCCACAACTTGTCAGTACTTTGCCACACTTTTCAGCACATTGCCACTACTTTTCACTACTTTTCAGCACTTTGCCACAACTTTTCAGTACTTTGCCACAATTTTCTTTACTTTGCCACACCTTTCAGCACTTTGCCCCTACTTTTCACTACTTTGCCACTACTTTTCAGCACTTTGCCACAACTTTTCAGTACTTTGCCAAACTTTTCAGTACTTTGCCACTACTTTGCCACAACTTTTCAGTACTATGCCTCACTTTTCAGCACTTTGCCACTACTTTTCACTACTTTGCCACTACTTTTCAGTACTTTGCCACACCTTTCAGCACTTTGCCCCTACTTTTCAGTTCTTTTCCACTACTTTTCAGCACTTTGCCAAACTTTTCAGTACTTTGCCACTACTTTGCCACAACTTTTCAGTACTTTGCCACACTTTTCAGCACTTTGCCACTACTTTTCACAACTTTGCCACAACTTTTCATTGCTTTGCCACACTTTTTAGCATTTTGCCTCTACTTTTCACTACTTTACCACTACTTTTCAGCACATTGCCACTACTTTTCAGTACTTTGCCATACTTTTCAGCACTTTGTCACTACTTTGCCACAACTTGTCAGTACTTTGCCACACTTTTCAGCACATTGCCACTACTTTTCACTACTTTTCAGCACTTTGCCACAACTTTTCAGTACTTTGCCACACTTTTCTGTACTTTGCCACACCTTTCAGCACTTTGCCCCTACTTTTCAGTTCTTTGCCACTACTTTTCAACACTTTGCCACTACTTTTCACTACTTTGCCACTACATTTCAGCACTTTGCCACTACTTTTCACTACTTTGCCACTACTTTTCAGCACTTTGCAACAACTTTTCAGTACTTTGCCAAACTTTTCAGTACTTTGCCAAACTTTTCAGTACTTTGCCACCCATTTCAGCACTTTGCCACTAATTTTCTTTACTTTGCCACACCTTTCAGCACTTTGCCCCTACTTTTCACTACTTTGCCACTACTTTTCAGCACTTTGCCACAACTTTTCAGTACTTTGCCAAACTTTTCAGTACTTTGCCACTACTTTGCCACAACTTTTCAGTACTATGCCTCACTTTTCAGCACTTTGCCACTACTTTTCACTACTTTGCCACTACTTTTCAGTACTTTGCCACACCTTTCAGCACTTTGCCCCTACTTTTCAGTTCTTTTCCACTACTTTTCAGCACTTTGCCAAACTTTTCAGTACTTTGCCACTACTTTGCCACAACTTTTCAGTACTTTGCCACACTTTTCAGCACTTTGCACTACTTTTCACAACTTTGCCACAACTTTTCATTGCTTTGCCACACTTTTTAGCACTTTGCCACTACTTTTCACTACTTTACCACTACTTTTCAGCTCATTGCCACAACTTTTCAGTACTTTGCCTTACTTTTCAGCACTTTGTCACTACTTTGCCACAACTTGTCAGTACTTTGCCACACTTTTCAGCACATTGCCATTACTTTTCACTACTTTTCAGTACTTTGCCACAACTTTTCAGTACTTTGCCACACTTTTCTGTACTTTGCCACACCTTTCAGCACTTTGCCCCTACTTTTCAGTTCTTTGCCACTACTTTTCAACACTTTGCCACTACTTTTCACTACTTTGCCACTACATTTCAGCACTTTGCCACTACTTTTCACTACTTTGCCACTACTTTTCAGCACTTTGCAACAACTTTTCAGTACTTTGCCAAACTTTTCAGTACTTTGCCAAACTTTTCAGTACTTTGCCACCCATTTCAGCACTTTGCCACTAATTTTCACTACTTTGCCACTATTTTTCAATACTTTGCCACACATTTCAGCACTTTGCCCCTACTTTTCAGTTATTTTCCACTACTTTTCAACACTTTGCCACCACTTTTCAGTACTTTGCCAAACTTTTCAGTACTTTGCCACAACTTTTCAGAACTTTGCCACACATTTCAGCACTTTGCCACTAATTTTCACTACTTTGTCACTATTTTTCAATACTTTGCCACACATTTCAGCACTTTGCCCCTACTTTTCAGTTCTTTGCCACTACTTTTCAACACTTTGCCACCACTTTTCAGTACTTTGCCACTACTTTTCACTACTTTGCCACAACTTTTCAGTACTTTGCCATACTTTTCAGCACTTTGTCACTACTTTGCCACAACTTTTCAGTACTTTGCCACACTTTTCAGCACTTTGCCACTACTTTTCACTACTTTTCAGCACTTTGCCACAACTTTTCAGTACTTTGCCACAATTTTCTTTACTTTGCCACACCTTTCAGCACTTTGCCCCTACTTTTCACTACTTTGCCACTACTTTTCAGCACTTTGCCACAACTTTTCAGTACTTTGCCAAACTTTTCAGTACTTTGCCACTACTTTGCCACAACTTTTCAGTACTATGCCTCACTTTTCAGCACTTTGCCACTACTTTTCACTACTTTGCCTCTACTTTTCAGTACTTTGCCACACCTTTCAGCACTTTGCCCCTACTTTTCAGTTCTTTTCCACTACTTTTCAGCACTTTGCCAAACTTTTCAGTACTTTGCCACTACTTTGCCACAACTTTTCAGTACTTTGCCACACTTTTCAGCACTTTGCCACTACTTTTCACAACTTTGCCACAACTTTTCATTGCTTTGCCACACTTTTTAGCATTTTGCCACTACTTTTCACTACTTTACCACTACTTTTCAGCACATTGCCACAACTTTTCAGTACTTTGCCATACTTTTCAGCACTTTGTCACTACTTTGCCACAACTTGTCAGTACTTTGCCACACTTTTCAGCACATTGCCACTACTTTTCACTACTTTTCAGCACTTTGCCACAACTTTTCAGTACTTTGCCACACTTTTCTGTACTTTGCCACACCTTTCAGCACTTTGCCCCTACTTTTCAGTTCTTTGCCACTACTTTTCAACACTTTGCCACTACTTTTCACTACTTTGCCACTACATTTCAGCACTTTGCCACTACTTTTCACTACTTTGCCACTACTTTTCAGCACTTTGCAACAACTTTTCAGTACTTTGCCAAACTTTTCAGTACTTTGCCAAACTTTTCAGTACTTTGCCACCCATTTCAGCACTTTGCCACTAATTTTCTTTACTTTGCCACACCTTTCAGCACTTTGCCCCTACTTTTCACTACTTTGCCACTACTTTTCAGCACTTTGCCACAACTTTTCAGTACTTTGACAAACTTTTCAGTACTTTGCCACTACTTTGCCACAACTTTTCAGTACTATGCCTCACTTTTCAGCACTTTGCCACTACTTTTCACTACTTTGCCACTACTTTTCAGTACTTTGCCACACCTTTCAGCACTTTGCCCCTACTTTTCAGTTCTTTTCCACTACTTTTCAGCACTTTGCCAAACTTTTCAGTACTTTGCCACTACTTTGCCACAACTTTTCAGTACTTTGCCACACTTTTCAGCACTTTGCCACTACTTTTCACAACTTTGCCACAACTTTTCATTGCTTTGCCACACTTTTTAGCACTTTGCCACTACTTTTCACTACTTTACCACTACTTTTCAGCACATTGCCACAACTTTTCAGTACTTTGCCATACTTTTCAGCACTTTGTCACTACTTTGCCACAACTTGTCAGTACTTTGCCACACTTTTCAGCACATTGCCACTACTTTTCACTACTTTTCAGCACTTTGCCACAACTTTTCAGTACTTTGCCACACTTTTCTGTACTTTGCCACACCTTTCAGCACTTTGCCCCTACTTTTCAGTTCTTTGCCACTACTTTTCAACACTTTGCCACTACTTTTCACTACTTTGCCACTACATTTCAGCACTTTGCCACTACTTTTCACTACTTTGCCTCTACTTTTCAGCACTTTGCAACAACTTTTCAGTACTTTGCCAAACTTTTCAGTACTTTGCCAAACTTTTCAGTACTTTGCCACCCATTTCAGCACTTTGCCACTAATTTTCACTGCTTTGCCACTATTTTTCAATACTTTGCCACACATTTCAGCACTTTGCCCCTACTTTTCAGTTATTTTCCACTACTTTTCAACACTTTGCCACCACTTTTCAGTACTTTGCCACAACTTGTCAGTACTTTGCCACACTTTTCAGCACTTTGCCACTACTTTTCACTACTTTGCCACAACTTTTCAGTACTTTGCCACACTTTTTAGCACTTTGCCACTAATTTTCACTACTTTGCCACTACTTTTCAGCACTTTGCCACAACTTTTCAGTACTTTGCCATACTTTTCAGCACTTTGTCACTACTTTGCCACAACTTTTCAGTACTTTGCCACACTTTTCAGCACTTTGCCACTACTTTTTACTAGTTTTCAGCACTTTGCCACTATTTTTCAGCAATTTGCCACTACTTTTCACTACTTTGCCATTACTTTTCATCACTTTGCCACAACTTTTCTGTACTTTGCCATACTTTTCAGTACTTTGCTACTACTTTGCCACAACTTTTCAGTACTTTGCCACACTTTTTAGAACTCAAACACTACTTTTCACTACTTTGCCACTACTTTTCAGCACTTTGCCACAACTTTTCAGTACTTTGCCACACTTTTCAGTACTTTGCCCACTTTTCAGTGCTTTGCCACTACTTTGCCCCTACTTTTCAACACTTTGCCAGTACTTTTCACTACTTTGCCACTACTTTTCAGCACTTTGCCACAACTTTTCAGTACTTTGCCAAACTTTTCAGTACTTTGCCACTACTTTGACACAACTTTTCAGTACTATGCCACACTTTTCAGCACATTGCCACTACTTTTCAGTACTTTGCCACTACTTTTCAGTACTTTGCCACACATTTCAGCACTTTGCCCCTACTTTTCAGTTCTTTTCCACTACTTTTCAGCACTTTGCCAAACTTTTCAGTGCATTGCCTCTACTTTGCCACAACTTTTCAGTACTTTGCCACACTTTTCAGCACTTTGCCACTACATTTCACAACTTTGCCACAGCTGTTCAGTACTTTGCCACACTTTTTAGCACTTTGCCACTACTTTTCACTACTTTGCCTCTACTTTTCAGCACATTGCCACAACTTTTCAGTACTTTGCCATACTTTTCAGCACTTTGTCACTACTTTGCCACAACTTTTCAATACTTTGCCACACATTTCAGCACTTTTCCCCTACTTTTCAGTTCTTTGCCACTACTTTTCAACACTTTGCCACTACTTTTCACTACTTTGCCACTACATTTCAACACTTTGCCACTACTTTTCACTACTTTGCCACTACTTTTCAGCACTTTGCCACAACTTTTCACTACTTTGCCAAACTTTTCAGTACTTTGCCAAATTTTTCAGTACTTTGCCACACCTTTCAGCACTTTGCCCCTACTTTTCAGCACTTTGCCACAACTTTTCAGTACTTTGCCATACTTTTCAGCACTTTGTCACTACTTTGACACAACTTTTCAGTACTTTGCCACACTTTTCAGCACTTTGCCTCTACTTTTTACTACTTTTCAGCACTTTGCCACAACTTTTAAGTACTTTGCCACACTTTTCTTTACTTTGCCACTACTTTGTCACAACTTTTCAGTACATTGTCACACTTTTCAGCACTTTATCACACTTTTCAGTGCTTGGCCACTACATTGCCACAACTTGTCACTACTTTGCCACTACTTTTCAGCACTTTGCCACAACTTTTCAGTACTTTGCCACACTTTTCACTGCTTTGCCACTACTTTGCCACTATTTTTCAGCAATTTGCCACTACTTTTCACTACTTTGCCACTACTTTTCAGCACTTTGCCACTACTTTTCTGTACTTTGCCATACTTTTCAGTAATTTGCTTCTATTTTGCCACAACTTTTCAGTACTTTGCCACACTTTTTAGAACTCAAACACTACTTTTCACTACTTTGCCACTACTTTTCAGCACTTTGTCACAACTTTTCAGTACTTTGCCACACTTTTCAGTACTTTGCCACACTTTTCAGTGCTTTGCCACTACTTTGCCCCTACTTTTCAACACTTTGCCAGTACTTTTCACTAATTCGCCACTACTTGTCAGCACTTTGCCACAACTTTTCAGTACTTTGCCAAACTTTTCAGTACTTTGAAACTACTTTGCCACAACTTATCAGTACTATGCCACACTTTTGAGCACTTTGCCCCTACTTTTCAGTTCTTTTCCACTACTTTTCAGCACTTTGCCAAACTTTTCAGTACTTTGCCACTACTTTGCCACAACTTTTCAGTACTTTGCCACACTTTTCAGCACTTTGCAATTACTTTTCACAACTTTGCCACAACTTTTCAGTACTTTGCCACACTTTTTAGCACTTTGCAACTACTTTTCACTACTTTGCCACTACTTTTCAGCACATTGCCACAACTTTTCAGTACTTTGTCACACTTTTCTTTACTTTGCCACACCTTTCAGCACTTTGCCCCTACTTTTCAGTTCTTTGCCACTACTTTTCAACACTTTGTCACTACTTTTCACTACTTTGCCACTACATTTCAGCACTTTGCCACTACTTTTCACTACTTTGCCACTAATTTTCAGCACTTTGCCACAACTTTTCAGTACTTTGCCAAACTTTTCAGTACTTTGCCAAACTTTTCAGTACTTTGCCACTACTTGGCCACAACTTTTCAGAACTTTGCCACACTTTTCACCACTTTGCCACAAATTTTCACTACTTTGCCCCTACTTTTCAGTTCTTTGCCACTACTTTTCAGCACTTTGCCATCACTTGTCAGTACTTTGCCACTACTTAACAGTACTTTGCCACACCTTTCAGCACTTCGCCCCTACTTTTCAGCACTTTGCCACATCTTTTCAGTACTTTGCCAAACTTTTCAGTACTTTGCCACTACTTTGCCACAACTTGTCAGTTCTTTGCCACACTTTTCAGCACTTTGCCACTACTTTTCACTACTTTGCCACAAATGTTCAGTACTTTGCCACACTTTTTAGCACTTTGCCACTAATTTTCACTACTTTGCCACTATTTTTCAGCACTTTGCCACAACTTTTCAGTACTTTGCCATACTTTTCAGCACTTTGCCACTACTTTTTACTACTTTTCAGCACTTTGCCACAACTTTTCAGTACTTTTCCACACTTTTCAGCACTTTGCCACTACTTTTTACTACTTTTCAGCACTTTGTCACAACTTTTCAGTACTTTGTCACACTTTTCAGCACTTTATCACACTTTTCAGTGCTTGGCCACTACATTGCCACAATTTGTCACTACTTTGCCACTACTTTTCAGCACTTTGCCACACTTTTTAGAACTCAAACACTACTTTTCACTACTTTGCCACTACTTTTCAGCACTTTGCCACAACTTTTCAGTACTTTGCCACACTTTTCAGTACTTTGCCACACTTTTCAGTGCTTTGCCACTACTTTGCCCCTACTTTTCAACACTTTGCCAGTACTTTTCACTAATTTGCCACTACTTTTCAGCACTTTGCCACAACTTTTTAGTACTTTGCCAAACTTTTCAGTACTTTGAAACTACTTTGCCACAACTGTTCAGTACTATACCACACTTTTCAGCACTTTGCCCCTACTTTTCAGTTCTTTTCCACTACTTTTCAGCACTTTGCGAAACTTTTCAGTACTTTGCCACTACTTTGCCACAACTTTTCAGTACTTTGCACATTTTTCAGCACTTTGCAACTACTTTTCACAACTTTGCCACAACTTTTCAGTACTTTGCCACACTTTTTAGCACATTGCCACTACTTTTCAGCACTTTGCCACAACTTTTCAGTACTTTGCCACACGTTTCTTTACTTTGCCACACCTTTCAGCACTTTGCCCCTACTTTTCAGTTCTTTGCCACTACTTTTCAACACTTTGCCACTACTTTTCACTACTTTGCCACTATATTTCAGCACTTTGCCACTACTTTTCACTACTTTGCCACTACTTTTCAGCACTTTGCCACAACTTTTCAGTACTTTGCCAAACTTTTCAGTACTTTGCCAAACTTCTCAGTACTTTGCCACTACTTTGCCACAACTTTTCAGAACTTTGCCACACATTTCAGCACTTTGCCACTAATTTTCACTACTTTGCCCCTACTTTTCAGTTCTTTGCCACTACTTTTCAGCACTTTGCCATCACTTGTCAGTACTTTGACACTACTTTTCAGTACTTTGCCACACCTTTCAGCACTTTGCCCCTACTTTTCAGCACTTTGCAACATCTTTTCAGTAATTTGCCAAACTTTTCAGTACTTTGCCAGAACTTGTCAGTTCTTTGCCACACTTTTCAGCACTTTGTCACTACTTTTCACTACTTTGCCACAACTTTTCAGTACTTTGCCACACTTTTTAGCACTTTGCCACTCATTTTCACTACTTTGCCACTATTTTTCAACACTTTGCCACTACTTTTCACTACTTTGCCACTATATTTCAGCACTTTGCCACTACTTTTCACTACTTTGCCACTACTTTTCAGCACTTTGCCACAACTTTTCAGTACTTTGCCAAACTTTTCAGTACTTTGCCAAACTTCTCAGTACTTTGCCACTACTTTGCCACAACTTTTCAGAACTTTGCCACACATTTCAGCACTTTGCCACTAATTTTCACTACTTTGCCCCTACTTTTCAGTTCTTTGCCACTACTTTTCAGCACTTTGCCATCACTTGTCAGTACTTTGACACTACTTTTCAGTACTTTGCCACACCTTTCAGCACTTTGCCCCTACTTTTCAGCACTTTGCAACATCTTTTCAGTAATTTGCCAAACTTTTCAGTACTTTGCCAGAACTTGTCAGTTCTTTGCCACACTTTTCAGCACTTTGTCACTACTTTTCACTACTTTGCCACAACTTTTCAGTACTTTGCCACACTTTTTAGCACTTTGCCACTCATTTTCACTACTTTGCCACTATTTTTCAGCACTTTGTCACAACTTTTCAGTACTTTGCCATACTTTTCAGCACTTTGTCACTACTTTGCCACAACTTTTCAGTACTTTTCCACACTTTTCAGCACTTTGGAACTACTTTTTACTACTTTTCAGCACTTTGTCACAACTTTTCAGTACTTTGTCACACTTTTCAGCACTTTATCACACTTTTCAGTGCTTGGTCACTACATTGCCACAACTTGTCACTACTTTGCCACTACTTTTCAGCACTTTGCCACAACTTTTCAGTACTTTGCCACACTTTTCAGTGCTTTGCCACTACTTTGCCACTATTTTTCAGCAATTTGCCACAACTTTTCAGTACTTTGCCACACTTTTTAGAACTCAAACACTACTTTTCAGTACTTTGCCACTACTTTTCAGCACTTTGCCACAACTTTTCAGTGCTTTGCTACACTTTTCATTGCTTTGCCACTACTTTGCCCCTACTTTTCAACCATTTGCCAGTATTTTTCACTACTTTGCCACTACTTTTCAGCACTTTGCCACAACTTTTCAGTACTTTGCCAAACTTTTCAGTACTTTGCCACTACTTTGCCACAACTTGTCACTACTTTGCCACTAATTTTCAGCACTTTGCCACAACTTTTCAGTACTTTGCCACACTTTTCAGTGCTTTGCCACTACTTTGCCACTATTTTTCAGCAATTTGCCACTATTTTTCACTTCTTTGCCACTACTTTTCAGCACTTTGCCACAACTTTTCTGTACTTTGCCATACTTTTCAGTAATTTGCTACTACTTTGCCACAACTTTTCAGTACTTTGCCACACTTTTTAGAACTCCAACACTAATTTTCACTACTTTGCCACTACTTTTCAGCACTTTGTCACAACTTTTCAGTACTTTGCCACACTTTTCAGTACTTTGCCACACTTGTCAGTGCTTTGCCACTACTTTGCCCCTACTTTTCAGCACACTGCCACAACTTTTCAGTACTTTGTCACACTTTTCACTACTTTGCCACTACTTTTCAGCACACTGCCACAACTTTTCAGTACTTTGTCACACTTTTCACTACTTTGCCACTACATTTCAGCACTTTGCCACTACTTTTCACTACTTCGCCACTACTTTTCAGCACTTTGCCACAACTTTTCAGTACTTTGCCAAACTTTTCAGTACTTTGCCAAACTTTTCAGTACTTTGCCACTAATTTGCCACAACTTTTCAGAACTTTGCCAAACTTTTCAGCACTTTGCCACTAATTTTCACTACTTTGCCCCTACTTTTCAGTTCTTTGCCACTACTTTTAAGCACTTTGCCATAACTTGTCAGTACTTTGACACTACTTTTCAGTACTTTGCCACACCTTTCAGCACTTCGCCCATACTTTTCAGCACTTTGCCACATCTTTTCAGTACTTTGCCAAATTTTTCAGTACTTTGCCACTACTTTGCCACAACTTGTCAGTTTTTTGACACACTTTTCAGCACTTTGCCACTACTTTTCACTACTTTGCCACAACTTTTCAGTACTTTGCCACACTTTTTAGCACTTTGCCACTAATTTTCACTACTTTGCCACTATTTTTCAGCACTTTGCCACAACTTTTCAGTACTTTGTCACACTTTTCAGCACTTTGCCACTACGTTTTACTACTTTTCAGCATTTTGTCACAACTTTTCAGTACTTTGTCACACTTTTCAGCACTTTATCACACTTTTCAGTGCTTGGCCACTACATTGCCACAACTTGTCACTACTTTGCCACTACTTTTCAGCACTTTGCCACACTTTTTAGAACTCAAACACTACTTTTCACTACTTTGCCACTACTTTTCAGCACTTTGCCACAACTTTTCAGTACTTTGCCAAACTTTTCAGTACTTTGCCAAACTTTTCAGTACTTTGCCACACCTTTCAGCACTTTGCCCCTACTTTTCAGCACTTTGCCACAACTTTTCAGTATTTTGCCAAATTTTCGGTACTTTGCCACTACTTTGCCACAACTTGTCAGTACTTTGCCACACTTTTCAGCACTTTGCCACTACTTTTCACTACTTTGCCACAACTTGTCAGTACTTTGCCACACTTTTAGCACTTTGCCACTAATTTTCACTACGTTGCCACTACTTTTCAGCACTTTGCCACAGCTTTTCAGTACTTTGCCATACTTTTCAGCACTTTGTCACTACTTTGCCACAACTTTTCAGTACTTTGCCACACTTTTCAGCACTTTGCCTCTACTTTTTACTACTTTTCAGCACTTTGCCACAACTTTTAAGTACTTTGCCACACTTTTCTTTACTTTGCCACTACTTTGTCACAACTTTTCAGTACTTTGTCACACTTTTCAGCACTTTATCACACTTTTCAGTGCTTGGCCACTACATTGCCACAAGTTGTCACTACTTTGCCACTACTTTTCAGCACTTTGGCACAACTTTTCAGTACTTTGCCACACTTTTCAGTGCTTTGCCACTACTTTGCCACTATTGTTCAGCAATTTGCCACTACTTTTCACTACTTTGCCACTATTTTTCAGCACTTTGCCACAACTTTTCTGTACTTTGCCATACTTTTCAGTAATTTGCTACTACTTTGCCACAACTTTTCAGTACTTTGCCACACTTTTTAGAACTCAAACACTAATTTTCACTACTTTGCCACTACTTTTCAGCACTTTGTCACAACTTTTCAGTACTTTGCCACACTTTTCAGTACTTTGCCACACTTGTCAGTGCTTTGCCACTACTTTGCCCCTACTTTTCAAAACTTTGCCAGTACTTTTCACTAATTTGCCACTACTTGTCAGCACTTTGCCACAACTTTTCATTACTTTGCCACAACTTTTCAGTACTTTGCCACACTTTTCAGCACTTTGCAACTACTTTTCACAACTTTGCCACAACTTTTCAGTACTTTACCACACTTTTTAGCACTTTGCAACTACTTTTCACTACTTTGCCACTACTTTTCAGCACATTGCCACAACTTTTCAGTACTTTGCCACACTTTTTCTTTACTTTGCCACACCTTTCAGCACTTTGCCCCTACTTTTCAGTTCTTTGCCACTACTTTTCAACACTTTGCCACTACTTTTCACTACTTTGCCACTACATTTCAGCACTTTGCCACTACTTTTCACTACTTTGCCACTACTTTTCAGCACTTTGCCACAACTTTTCAGTACTTTGCCAAACTTTTCAGTACTTTGCCAAACTTTTCAGTACTTTGACACAACTTTTCAGAACTTTGCCACACTTTTCAGCACTTTGCCACTAATTTTCACTACTTTGCCCCTACTTTTCAGTTCTTTGCCACTACTTTTCAGCACTTTGCCATCACTTGTCAGTACTTTGCCACTACTTTTCAGTACTTTGCCACACCTTTCAGCACTTCGCCCCTACTTTTCAGCACTTTGCCACATCTTTTCAGTACTTTGCCAAACTTTTCAGTACTTTGCCACTACTTTGCCACAACTTGTCAGTTCTTTGCCACAATTTTCAGCACTTTGCCACTAATTTTCACTACTTTGCCACAACTTTTCAGTACTTTGCCACACTTTTTAGCACTTTGCCACTAATTTTCACTACTTTGCCACTATTTTTCAGCACTTTGCCACAACTTTTCAGTACTTTGCCATACTTTTCAGCACTTTGTCACTACTTTGCCACAACTTTTCAGTACTTTTCCACACTTGTCAGCACTTTGCCACTACTTTTTACTACTTTTCAGCACTTTGCCACAACTTTTCAGTACTTTTCCACACTTTTCAGCACTTTGCCACTACTTTTTACTACTTTTCAGCACTTTGTCACAACTTTTCAGTACTTTGTCACACTTTTCAGCACTTTATCACACTTTTCAGTGCTTGGCCACTACATTGCCACAACTTGTCACTACTTTGCCACTACTTTTCAGCACTTTGCCACACATTTTAGAACTCAAACACTACTTTTCACTACTTTGCCACTACTTTTCAGCACTTTGGTCTAACTTTTCAGTACTTTGCCACACTTGTCAGTGCTTTGCCACTACTTTGCCACTATTTTTCAGCAATTTGCCACTACTTTTCACTACTTTGCCACTACTTTTCAGCACTTTGCCACAACTTTTCTGTACTTTGCCATACTTTTCAGTATTTTGCTACTACTTTGCCACAACTTTTCAGTACTTTGCCACACTTTTTAGAACTCAAACACTAATTTTCACTACTTTGCCACTACTTTTCAGCACTTTGTCACAACTTTTCAGTACTTTGCCACACTTTTCAGTACTTTGCCACACTTTTCAGTGCTTTGCCACTACTTTGCCCCTACTTTTCGACACTTTGCCAGTACTTTTCACTGATTTGCCACTACTTGTCAGCACTTTGCCACAACTTTTCAGTACTTTGCCACAACTTTTTATTACTTTGCCACACTTTTCAGCACTTTGCAACTACTTTTCACAACTTTGCCACAACTTTTCAGTACTTTACCACACTTTTTAGCACTTTGCAACTACTTTTCACTACTTTGCCACTACTTTTCAGCACATTGCCACAACTTTTCAGTACTTTGCCACACTTTTTCTTTACTTTGCCACACCTTTCAGCACTTTGCCCCTACTTTTCAGTTCTTTGCCACTACTTTTCAACACTTTGCCACTACTTTTCACTACTTTGCCACTATATTTCAGCACTTTGCCACTACTTTTCACTACTTTGCCACTACTTTTCAGCACTTTGCCACAACTTTTCAGTACTTTGCCAAACTTTTCAGTACTTTGCCAAACTTTTCAGTACTTTGCCACAACTTTTCAGAACTTTGCCACACTTTTCAGCACTTTGCCATTAATTTTCACTACTTTGCCCCTACTTTTCAGTTCTTTGCCACTACTTTTCAGCACTTTGCCATCACTTGTCAGTACTTTGCCACTACTTTTCAGTACTTTGCCACACCTTTCAGCACTTCGCCCCTACTTTTCAGCACTTTGCCACATCTTTTCAGTACTTTGCCAAACTTTTCAGTACTTTGCCACTACTTTGCCACAACTTGTCAGTTCTTTGCCACACTTTTCAGCACTTTGCCAATACTTTTCACTACTTTGCCACAACTTTTCAGTACTTTGCCACACTTTTTAGCACTTTGCCACTAATTTTCACTACTTTGCCACTATTTTTCAGCACTTTGCCACAACTTTTCAGTACTTTGCCATACTTTTCAGCACTTTGTCACTAGTTTGCCACAACTGTTCAGTACTTTTCCACACTTGTCAGCACTTTGACACTACTTTTTACTACTTTTCAACACTTTGCCACAACTTTTCAGTACTTTTCCACACTTTTCAGCACTTTGCCACTACTTTTTACTACTTTTCAGCACTTTGTCACAACTTTTCAGTACTTTGTCACACTTTTCAGCACTTTATCACACTTTTCAGTGCTTGGCCACTACATTGCCTCAACTTGTCACTACTTTGCCACTACTTTTCAGCACTTTGCCACACATTTTAGAACTCAAACACTACTTTTCACTACTTTGCCACTACTTTTCAGCACTTTGGTACAACTTTTCAGTACTTTGCCACACTTTTCAGTGCTTTGCCACTACTTTGCCCCTACTTTTCAACACTTTGCCAGTACTTTTCACTAATTTGCCACTACTTTTCAGCACTTTGCCACAACTTTTTAGTACTTTGCCAAACTTTTCAGTATTTTGCCACTACTTTGCCACAACATTTCAGTACTTTGCACACTTTTCAGCACTTTGCAACTACTTTTCACAACTTTGCCACAACTTTTCAGTACTTTGCCACACTTTTTAGCACATTGCCACTACTTTTCACCACTTTTCAGCACTTTGCCACAACTTTTCAGTACTTTGCCACACTTTTCTTTACTTTGCCACACCTTTCAGCACTTTGCCCCTACTTTTCAGTTCTTTGCCACTACTTTTCAACACTTTGCCACTACTTTTCACTACTTTGCCACTACATTTCAGCACTTTGCCACTACTTTTCACTACTTTGCCACTACTTTTCAGCACTTTGCCACAACTTTTCAGTACTTTGCCAAACTTTTCAGTACTTTGCCAAACTTTTCAGTACTTTGCCACTACTTTTCAGTTCTTTGCCACTACTTTTCAGCACTTTGCCATCACTTGTCAGTACTTTGCCACAACTTTTCAGTACTTTGCCACACTTTTTAGCACTTTGCCACTAATTTTCACTACTTTGCCACTATTTTTCAGCACTTTGTCACAACTTTTCACTACTTTGCCATACTTTTCAGCACTTTGACACTACTTTGCCACAACTTTTCAGTACTTTTCCACACTTTTCAGCACTTTGCCACTACTTTTTACTACTTTTCAGCACTTTGCCACAACTTTTCAGTACTTTTCCACACTTTTCAGCACTTTGCCACTACTTTTTACTACTTTTCAGCACTTTGTCACAACTTTTCAGTACTTTGTCACACTTGTCAGCACTTTATCACACTTTTCAGTGCTTGGTCACTACATTGCCACAACTTGTCACTACTTTGCCACTACTTTTCAGCACTTTGCCACAACTTTTCAGTACTTTGCCACACTTTTCAGTGCTTTGACACTACTTTGCCACTATTTTTCAGCAATTTGTCCCTACTTTTCAGTTCTTTGCCACTACTTTTCAACACTTAGTCACTACTTTTCACTACTTTGCCACTACATTTCAGCACTTTGCCACTACTTTTCACTACTTTGCCACTACTTTTCAGCACATTGCCACAACTTTTCAGTACTTTGCCACACGTTTCAGTACTTTGCCACACTTTTCAGTGCTTTGCCACTACTTTGCCCCTACTTTTCAACCCTTTGCCAGTACTTTTCAATACTTTGCCACTACTTTTCAGCACTTTTCCACAACTTTTCAGTACTTTGCCAAATTTTTCAGTACTTTGGCACTACTTTGCCACAACTTGTCACTACTTTGCCCCTACTTTTCAGCACTTTGCCACAACTTTTCAGTACTTTGCCACACTTTTCAGTGCTTTGCCACTACTTTGCCACTATTTTTCAGCAATTTGCCACTACTTTTCACTTCTTTGCCACTACTTTTCAGCACTTTGTCACAACTTTTCAGTACTTTGCCACACTTTTCAGTACTTTGCCACACTTTTCAGTGCTTTGCCACTACTTTGCCCCTACTTTTCAACCCTTTGCCAGTACTTTTCACTGATTTGCCACTACTTGTCAGCACTTTGCCACAACTTTTCAGTACTTTGCCACAACTTTTCAGTACTTTGCCACACTTTTCAGCACTTTGCAACTACTTTTCACAACTTTGCCACAACTTTTCAGTACTTTACCACACTTTTTAGCACTTTGCAACTACTTTTCACTACTTTGCCACTACTTTTCAGCACATTGCCACAACTTTTCAGTACTTTGCCACACTTTTTCTTTACTTTGCCACACCTTTCAGCACTTTGCCCCTACTTTTCAGTTCTTTGCCACTACTTTTCAACACTTTGCCACTACTTTTCACTACTTTGCCACTATATTTCAGCACTTTGCCACTACTTTTCACTACTTTGCCACTACTTTTCAGCACTTTGCCACAACTTTTCAGTACTTTGCCAAACTTTTCAGTACTTTGCCAAACTTTTCAGTACTTTGCCACAACTTTTCAGAACTTTGCCACACTTTTCAGCACTTTGCCATTAATTTTCACTACTTTGCCCCTACTTTTCAGTTCTTTGTCACTACTTTTCAGTACTTTGCCACACCTTTCAGCACTTCGCCCCTACTTTTCAGCACTTTGCCACATCTTTTCAGTACTTTGCCAAACTTTTCAGTACTTTGCCACTACTTTGCCACAACTTGTCAGTTCTTTGCCACACTTTTCAGCACTTTGCCAATACTTTTCACTACTTTGCCACAACTTTTCAGTACTTTGCCACACTTTTTAGCACTTTGCCACTAATTTTCACTACTTTGCCACTATTTTTCAGCACTTTGCCACAACTTTTCAGTACTTTGCCATACTTTTCAGCACTTTGTCACTAGTTTGCCACAACTTTCCAGTACTTTTCCACACTTGTCACACTTTGCCACTACTTTTTACTACTTTTCAGCACTTTGCCACAACTTTTCAGTACTTTTCCACACTTTTCAGCACTTTGCCACTACTTTTTACTACTTTTCAGCATTTTGTCACAACTTTTCAGTACTTTGTCACACTTTTCAGCACTTTATCACACTTTTCAGTGCTTGGCCACTACATTGCCACAACTTGTCACTACTTTGCCACTACTTTTCAGCACTTTGCCACACATTTTAGAACTCAAACACTACTTTTCACTACTTTGCCACTACTTTTCAGCACTTTGGTACAACTTTTCAGTACTTTGCCACACTTTTCAGTGCTTTGCCACTACTTTGCCCCTACTTTTCAACACTTTGCCAGTACTTTTCACTAATTTGCCACTACTTTTCAGCACTTTGCCACAACTTTTTAGTACTTTGCCAAACTTTTCAGTACTTTGCCACTACTTTGCCACAACATTTCAGTACTTTGCACACTTTTCAGCACTTTGCAACTACTTTTCACAACTTTGCCACAACTTTTCAGTACTTTGCCACACTTTTTAGCACATTGCCACTACTTATCACCACTTTTCAGCACTTTGCCACAACTTTTCATTACTTTGCCACACTTTTCTTTACTTTGCCACACCTTTCAGCACTTCGCCCCTACTTTTCAGCACTTTGCCACATCTTTTCAGTACTTTGCCAAACTTTTCAGTACTTTGCCACTACTTTGCCACAACTTGTCAGTTCTTTGCCACACTTTTCAGCACTTTGCCAATACTTTTCACTACTTTGCCACAACTTTTCAGTACTTTGCCACACTTTTTAGCACTTTGCCACTAATTTTCACTACTTTGCCACTATTTTTCAGCACTTTGCCACAACTTTTCAGTACTTTGCCATACTTTTCAGCACTTTGTCACTAGTTTGCCACAACTTTTCAGTACTTTTCCACACTTGTCACACTTTGCCACTACTTTTTACTACTTTTCAGCACTTTGCCACAACTTTTCAGTACTTTTCCACACTTTTCAGCACTTTGCCACTACTTTTTACTACTTTTCAGCATTTTGTCACAACTTTTCAGTACTTTGTCACACTTTTCAGCACTTTATCACACTTTTCAGTGCTTGGCCACTACATTGCCACAACTTGTCACTACTTTGCCACTACTTTTCAGCACTTTGCCACACATTTTAGAACTCAAACACTACTTTTCACTACTTTGCCACTACTTTTCATCACTTTGGTACAACTTTTCAGTACTTTGCCACACTTTTCAGTGCTTTGCCACTACTTTGCCCCTACTTTTCAACACTTTGCCAGTACTTTTCACTAATTTGCCACTACTTTTCAGCACTTTGCCACAACTTTTTAGTACTTTGCCAAACTTTTCAGTACTTTGCCACTACTTTGCCACAACATTTCAGTACTTTGCACACTTTTCAGCACTTTGCAACTACTTTTCACAACTTTGCCACAACTTTTCAGTACTTTGCCACACTTTTTAGCACATTGCCACTACTTTTCACCACTTTTCAGCACTTTGCCACAACTTTTCAGTACTTTGCCACACTTTTCTTTACTTTGCCACACCTTTCAGCACTTTGCCCCTACTTTTCAGTTCTTTGCCACTACTTTTCATCACTTTGCTACTACTTTTCACTACTTTGCCACTACATTTCAGCACTTTGCCACTACTTTTCACTACTTTGCCAATACTTTTCAGCACTTTGCCACAACTTTTCAGTACTTTGCCAAACTTTTCAGTACTTTGCCAAACTTTTCAGTACTTTGCCACTACTTTTCAGTTCTTTGCCACTACTTTTCAGCACTTTGCCATCACTTGTCAGTACTTTGCCACAACTTTTCAGTACTTTGCCACACTTTTTAGCACTTTGCCACTAATTTTCACTACTTTGCCACTATTTTTCAGCACTTTGTCACAACTTTTCAGTACTTTGCCATACTTTTCAGCACTTTGTCACTACTTTGCCACAACTTTTCAGTACTTTTCCACACTTTTCAGCACTTTGCCACTACTTTTTACTACTTTTCAGCACTTTGCCACAACTTTTCAGTACTTTTCCACACTTTTCAGCACTTTGCCACTACTTTTTACTACTTTTCAGCACTTTGTCACAACTTTTCAGTACTTTGTCACACTTGTCAGCACTTTATCACACTTTTCAGTGCTTGGTCACTACATTGCCACAACTTGTCACTACTTTGCCACTACTTTTCAGCACTTTGCCACAACTTTTCAGTACTTTGCCACACTTTTTCTTTACTTTGCCCCACCTTTCAGCACTTTGCCCCTACTTTTCAGTTCTTTGCCACTACTTTTCAACACTTTGCCACTACTTTTCACTACTTTGCCACTATATTTCAGCACTTTGCCACTACTTTTCACTACTTTGCCACTACTTTTCAGCACTTTGCCACAACTTTTCAGTACTTTGCCAAACTTTTCAGTACTTTGCCAAACTTTTCAGTACTTTGCCACAACTTTTCAGAACTTTGCCACACTTTTCAGCACTTTGCCATTAATTTTCACTACTTTGCCCCTACTTTTCAGTTCTTTGCCACTACTTTTCAGCACTTTGCCATCACTTGTCAGTACTTTGCCACTACTTTTCAGTACTTTGCCACACCTTTCAGCACTTCGCCCCTACTTTTCAGCACTTTGCCACATCTTTTCAGTACTTTGCCAAACTTTTCAGTACTTTGCCACTACTTTGCCACAACTTGTCAGTTCTTTGCCACACTTTTCAGCACTTTGCCATTACTTTTCACTACTTTGCCACAACTTTTCAGTACTTTGCCACACTTTTTAGCACTTTGCCACTAATTTTCACTACTTTGCCACTATTTTTCAGCACTTTGCCACAACTTTTCAGTACTTTGCCATACTTTTCAGCACTTTGTCACTAGTTTGCCACAACTTTTCAGTACTTTTCCACACTTGTCAGCACTTTGCCACTACTTTTTACTACCTTTCAGCACTTTGCCACAACTTTTCAGTACTTTTCCACACTTTTCAGCACTTTGCCACTACTTTTTACTACTTTTCAGCACTTTGTCACAACTTTTCAGTACTTTGTCACACTTTTCAGCACTTTATCACACTTTTCAGTGCTTGGCCACTACATTGCCTCAACTTGTCACTACTTTGCCACTACTTTTCAGCACTTTGCCACACATTTTAGAACTCAAACACTACTTTTCACTACTTTGCCACTACTTTTCAGCACTTTGGTACAACTTTTCACTACTTTGCCATACTTTTCAGCACTTTGACACTACTTTGCCACAACTTTTCAGTACTTTTCCACACTTTTCAGCACTTTGCCACTACTTTTTACTACTTTTCAGCACTTTGCCACAACTTTTCAGTACTTTTCCACACTTTTCAGCACTTTGCCACTACTTTTTACTACTTTTCAGCACTTTGTCACAACTTTTCAGTACTTTGTCACACTTTTCAGCACTTTATCACACTTTTCAGTGCTTGGTCACTACATTGCCACAACTTGTCACTACTTTGCCACTACTTTTCAGCACTTTGCCACAACTTTTCAGTACTTTGCCACACTTTTCAGTGCTTTGACACTACTTTGCCACTATTTTTCAGCAATTTGTCCCTACTTTTCAGTTCTTTGCCACTACTTTTCAACACTTAGTCACTACTTTTCACTACTTTGCCACTACATTTCAGCACTTTGCCACTACTTTTCACTACTTTGCCACTACTTTTCAGCACATTGCCACAACTTTTCAGTACTTTGCCACACGTTTCAGTACTTTGCCACACTTTTCAGTGCTTTGCCACTACTTTGCCCCTACTTTTCAACCCTTTGCCAGTACTTTTCACTACTTTGCCACTACTTTTCAGCACTTTTCCACAACTTTTCAGTACTTTGCCAAATTTTTCAGTACTTTGGCACTACTTTGCCACAACTTGTCACTACTTTGCCCCTACTTTTCAGCACTTTGCAACAACTTTTCAGTACTTTGCCACACTTTTCAGTGCTTTGCCACTACTTTGCCACTATTTTTCAGCAATTTGCCACTACTTTTCACTTCTTTGCCACTACTTTTCAGCACTTTGTCACAACTTTTCAGTACTTTGCCACACTTTTCAGTACTTTGCCACACTTTTCAGTGCTTTGCCACTACTTTGCCCCTACTTTTCAACACTTTGCCAGTACTTTTCACTGATTTGCCACTACTTGTCAGCACTTTGCCACAACTTTTCAGTACTTTGCCACAACTTTTCAGTACTTTGCCACACTTTTCAGCACATTGCAACTACTTTTCACAACTTTGCCACAACTTTTCAGTACTTTACCACACTTTTTAGCACTTTGCAACTACTTTTCACTACTTTGCCACTACTTTTCAGCACATTGCCACAACTTTTCAGTACTTTGCCACACTTTTTCTTTACTTTGCCACACCTTTCAGCACTTTGCCCCTACTTTTCAGTTCTTTGCCACTACTTTTCAACACTTTGCCACTACTTTTCACTACTTTGCCACTATATTTCAGCACTTTGCCACTACTTTTCACTACTTTGCCACTACTTTTCAGCACTTTGCCACAACTTTTCAGTACTTTGCCAAACTTTTCAGTACTTTGCCAAACTTTTCAGTACTTTGCCACAACTTTTCAGAACTTTGCCACACTTTTCAGCACTTTGCCATTAATTTTCACTACTTTGCCCCTACTTTTCAGTTCTTTGTCACTACTTTTCAGTACTTTGCCACACCTTTCAGCACTTCGCCCCTACTTTTCAGCACTTTGCCACATCTTTTCAGTACTTTGCCAAACTTTTCAGTACTTTGCCACTACTTTGCCACAACTTTTCAGTACTTTGCCATACTTTTCAGCACTTTGTCACTAGTTTGCCACAACTTTTCAGTACTTTTCCACACTTGTCACACTTTGCCACTACTTTTTACTACTTTTCAGCACTTTGCCACAACTTTTCAGTACTTTTCCACACTTTTCAGCACTTTGCCACTACTTTTTACTACTTTTCAGCACTTTGTCACAACTTTTCAGTACTTTGTCACACTTGTCAGCACTTTATCACACTTTTCAGTGCTTGGTCACTACATTGCCACAACTTGTCACTACTTTGCCACTACTTTTCAGTACTTTGCCACACCTTTCAGCACTTCGCCCCTACTTTTCAGCACTTTGCCACATCTTTTCAGTACTTTGCCAAACTTTTCAGTACTTTGCCACTACTTTGCCACAACTTGTCAGTTCTTTGCCACACTTTTCAGCACTTTGCCATTACTTTTCACTACTTTGCCACAACTTTTCAGTACTTTGCCACACTTTTTAGCACTTTGCCACTAATTTTCACTACTTTGCCACTATTTTTCAGCACTTTGCCACAACTTTTCAGTACTTTGCCATACTTTTCAGCACTTTGTCACTAGTTTGCCACAACTTTCAGTACTTTTCCACACTTGTCAGCACTTTGCCACTACTTTTTACTACTTTTCAGCACTTTGCCACAACTTTTCAGTACTTTTCCACACTTTTCAGCACTTTGCCACTACTTTTTACTACTTTTCAGCACTTTGTCACAACTTTTCAGTACTTTGTCACACTTTTCAGCACTTTATCACACTTTTCAGTGCTTGGCCACTACATTGCCTCAACTTGTCACTACTTTGCCACTACTTTTAAGCACTTTGCCACACATTTTAGAACTCAAACACTACTTTTCACTACTTTGCCACTACTTTTCAGCACTTTGGTACAACTTTTCACTACTTTGCCATACTTTTCAGCACTTTGACACTACTTTGCCACAACTTTTCAGTACTTTTCCACACTTTTCAGCACTTTGCCACTACTTTTTACTACTTTTCAGCACTTTGCCACAACTTTTCAGTACTTTTCCACACTTTTCAGCACTTTGCCACTACTTTTTACTACTTTTCAGCACTTTGTCACAACTTTTCAGTACTTTGTCACACTTTTCAGCACTTTATCACACTTTTCAGTGCTTGGTCACTACATTGCCACAACTTGTCACTACTTTGCCACTACTTTTCAGCACTTTGCCACAACTTTTCAGTACTTTGCCACACTTTTTCTTTACTTTGCCCCACCTTTCAGCACTTTGCCCCTACTTTTCAGTTCTTTGCCACTACTTTTCAACACTTTGCCACTACTTTTCACTACTTTGCCACTATATTTCAGCACTTTGCCACTACTTTTCACTACTTTGCCACTACTTTTCAGCACTTTGCCACAACTTTTCAGTACTTTGCCAAACTTTTCAGTACTTTGCCAAACTTTTCAGTACTTTGCCACAACTTTTCAGAACTTTGCCACACTTTTCAGCACTTTGCCATTAATTTTCACTACTTTGCCCCTACTTTTCAGTTCTTTGCCACTACTTTTCAGCACTTTGCCATCACTTGTCAGTACTTTGCCACTACTTTTCAGTACTTTGCCACACCTTTCAGCACTTCGCCCCTACTTTTCAGCACTTTGCCACATCTTTTCAGTACTTTGCCAAACTTTTCAGTACTTTGCCACTACTTTGCCACAACTTGTCAGTTCTTTGCCACACTTTTCAGCACTTTGCCATTACTTTTCACTACTTTGCCACAACTTTTCAGTACTTTGCCACACTTTTTAGCACTTTGCCACTAATTTTCACTACTTTGCCACTATTTTTCAGCACTTTGCCACAACTTTTCAGTACTTTGCCATACTTTTCAGCACTTTGTCACTAGTTTGCCACAACTTTTCAGTACTTTTCCACACTTGTCAGCACTTTGCCACTACTTTTTACTACTTTTCAGCACTTTGCCACAACTTTTCAGTACTTTTCCACACTTTTCAGCACTTTGCCACTACTTTTTACTACTTTTCAGCACTTTGTCACAACTTTTCAGTACTTTGTCACACTTTTCAGCACTTTATCACACTTGTCAGTGCTTGGCCACTACATTGCCTCAACTTGTCACTACTTTGCCACTACTTTTCAGCACTTTGCCACACATTTTAGAACTCAAACACTACTTTTCACTACTTTGCCACTACTTTTCAGCACTTTGGTACAACTTTTCAGTACTTTGCCACACTTTTCAGTGCTTTGCCACTACTTTGCCCCTACTTTTCAACACTTTGCCAGTACTTTTCACTAATTTGCCACTACTTTTCAGCACTTTGCCATAACTTTTTAGTACTTTGCCAAACTTTTCAGTATTTTGCCACTATTTTGCCACAACATTTCAGTACTTTGCACACTTTTCAGCACTTTGCAACTACTTTTCACAACTTTGCCACAACTTTTCAGTACTTTGCCACACTTTTTAGCACATTGCCACTACTTTTCACCACTTTTCAGCACTTTGCCACAACTTTTCAGTACTTTGCCACACTTTTCTTTACTTTGCCACACCTTTCAGCACTTTGCCCCTACTTTTCAGTTCTTTGCCACTACTTTTCAACACTTTGCCACTACTTTTCACTACTTTGCCACTACATTTCAGCACTTTGCCACTACTTTTCACTACTTTGCCACTACTTTTCAGCACTTTGCCACAACTTTTCAGTACTTTGCCAAACTTTTCAGTACTTTGCCAAACTTTTCAGTACTTTGCCACTACTTTTCAGTTCTTTGCCACTACTTTTCAGCACTTTGCCATCACTTGTCAGTACTTTGCCACAACTTTTCAGTACTTTGCCACACTTTTTAGCACTTTGCCACTAATTTTCACTACTTTGCCACTGTTTTTCAGCACTTTGTCACAACTTTTCAGTACTTTGCCATACTTTTCAGCACTTTGTCACTACTTTGCCACAACTTTTCAGTACTTTTCCACACTTTTCAGCACTTTGCCACTACTTTTTACTACTTTTCAGCACTTTGCCACAACTTTTCAGTACTTTTCCACACTTTTCAGCACTTTGCCACTACTTTTTACTACTTTTCAGCACTTTGTCACAACTTTTCAGTACTTTGTCACACTTGTCAGCACTTTATCACACTTTTCAGTGCTTGGTCACTACATTGCCACAACTTGTCACTACTTTGCCACTACTTTTCAGCACTTTGCCACAACTTTTCAGTACTTTGCCACACTTTTCAGTGCTTTGCCACTACTTTGCCACTATTTTTCAGCAATTTGTCCCTACTTTTCAGTTCTTTGCCACTACTTTTCAACACTTTGTCACTACTTTTCACTACTTTGCCACTACATTTCAGCACTTTGCCACTACTTTTCACTACTTTGCCACTACTTTTCAGCACATTGCCACAACTTTTCAGTACTTTGTCACACTTTTCAGCACTTTATCACACTTTTCAGTGCTTGGCCACTACATTGCCTCAACTTGTCACTACTTTGCCACTACTTTTCAGCACTTTGCCACACATTTTAGAACTCAAACACTACTTTTCACTACTTTGCCACTACTTTTCAGCACTTTGGTACAACTTTTCAGTACTTTGCCACACTTTTCAGTGCTTTGCCACTACTTTGCCCCTACTTTTCAACACTTTGCCAGTACTTTTCACTAATTTGCCACTACTTTTCAGCACTTTGCCACAACCTTTTAGTACTTTGCCAAACTTTTCAGTATTTTGCCACTATTTTGCCACAACATTTCAGTACTTTGCACACTTTTCAGCACTTTGCAACTACTTTTCACAACTTTGCCACAACTTTTCAGTACTTTGCCACACTTTTTAGCACATTGCCACTACTTTTCACCACTTTTCAGCACTTTGCCACAACTTTTCAGTACTTTGCCACACTTTTCTTTACTTTGCCACACCTTTCAGCACTTTGCCCCTACTTTTCAGTTCTTTGCCACTACTTTTCAACACTTTGCCACTACTTTTCACTACTTTGCCACTACATTTCAGCACTTTGCCACTACTTTTCACTACTTTGCCACTACTTTTCAGCACTTTGCCACAACTTTTCAGTACTTTGCCAAACTTTTCAGTATTTTGCCAAACTTTTCAGTACTTTGCCACTACTTTTCAGTTCTTTGCCACTACTTTTCAGCACTTTGCCATCACTTGTCAGTACTTTGCCACAACTTTTCAGTACTTTGCCACACTTTTTAGCACTTTGCCACTAATTTTCACTACTTTGCCACTATTTTTCAGCACTTTGTCACAACTTTTCAGTACTTTGCCATACTTTTCAGCACTTTGTCACTACTTTGCCACAACTTTTCAGTACTTTTCCACACTTTTCAGCACTTTGCCACTACTTTTTACTACTTTTCAGCACTTTGCCACAACTTTTCAGTACTTTTCCACACTTTTCAGCACTTTGCCACTACTTTTTACTACTTTTCAGCACTTTGTCACAACTTTTCAGTACTTTGTCACACTTGTCAGCACTTTATCACACTTTTCAGTGCTTGGTCACTACATTGCCACAACTTGTCACTACTTTGCCACTACTTTTCAGCACTTTGCCACAACTTTTCAGTACTTTGCCACACTTTTCAGTGCTTTGCCACTACTTTGCCACTATTTTTCAGCAATTTGTCCCTACTTTTCAGTGCTTTGCCACTACTTTGCCCCTACTTTTCAACCCTTTGCCAGTACTTTTCACTACTTTGCCACTACTTTTCAGCACTTTTCCACAACTTTTCAGTACTTTGCCAAACTTTTCAGTACTTTGGCACTACTTTGCCACAACTTGTCACTACTTTGCCACTACTTTTCAGCACTTTGCCACAACTTTTCAATACTTTGCCACACTTTTCAGTGCTTTGCCACTACTTTGCCACTATTTTTCAGCAATTTGCCACTACTTTTCACTTCTTTGCCACTACTTTTCAGCACTTTGCCACAACTTTTCAGTACTTTGCCACAACTTTTCAGTACTTTGCCACACTTTTCAGCACTTTGCAACTACTTTTCACAACTTTGCCACAACTTTTCAGTACTTTACCACACTTTTTAGCACTTTGCAACTACTTTTCACTACTTTGCCACTACTTTTCAGCACATTGCCACAACTTTTCAGTACTTTGCCACACTTTTTCTTTACTTTGCCACACCTTTCAGCACTTTGCCCCTACTTTTCAGTTCTTTGCCACTACTTTTCAACACTTTGCCACTACTTTTCACTAATTTGCCACTATATTTCAGCACTTTGCCACTACTTTTCACTACTTGCCACTACTTTTCAGCACTTTGCCACAACTTTTCAGTACTTTGCCAAACTTTTCAGTACTTTGCCAAACTTTTCAGTACTTTGCCACAACTTTTCAGAACTTTGCCACACTTTTCAGCACTTTGCCATTAATTTTCACTACTTTGCCCCTACTTTTCAGTTCTTTGCCACTACTTTTCAGCACTTTGCCATCACTTGTCAGTACTTTGCCACTACTTTTCAGTACTTTGCCACACCTTTCAGCACTTCGCCCCTACTTTTCAGCACTTTGCCACATCTTTTCAGTACTTTGCCAAACTTTTCAGTACTTTGCCACTACTTTGCCACAACTTGTCAGTTCTTTGCCACACTTTTCAGCACTTTGCCAATACTTTTCACTACTTTGCCACTACTTTTCAGTACTTTGCCACACTTTTTAGCACTTTGCCACTAATTTTCACTACTTTGCCACTATTTTTCAGCACTTTGCCACAACTTTTCAGTACTTTGCCATACTTTTCAGCACTTTGTCACTAGTTTGCCACAACTTTTCAGTACTTTTCCACACTTGTCAGCACTTTGCCACTACTTTTTACTACTTTTCAGCACTTTGCCACAACTTTTCAGTACTTTTCCACACTTTTCAGCACTTTGCCACTACTTTTTACTACTTTTCAGCACTTTGTCACAACTGTTCAGTACTTTGTCACACTTTTCAGCACTTTATCACACTTTTCAGTGCTTGGCCACTACATTGCCACAACTTGTCACTACTTTGCCACTACTTTTCAGCACTTTGCCACACATTTTAGAACTCAAACACTACTTTTCACTACTTTGCCACTACTTTTCAGCACTTTGGTACAACTTTTCAGTACTTTGCCACACTTTTCAGTGCTTTGCCACTATTTTGCCCCTACTTTTCAACACTTTGCCAGTACTTTTCACTAATTTGCCACTACTTTTCAGCACTTTGCCACAACTTTTTAGTACTTTGCCAAACTTTTCAGTACTTTGCCACTACTTTGCCACAACATTTCAGTACTTTGCACACTTTTCAGCACTTTGCAACTACTTTTCACAACTTTGCCACAACTTTTCATTACTTTGCCACACTTTTTAGCACATTGCCACTACTTTTCACCACTTTTCAGCACTTTGCCACAACTTTTCAGTACTTTGCCACACTTTTCTTTACTTTGCCACACCTTTCAGCACTTTGCCCCTACTTTTCAGTTCTTTGCCACTACTTTTCAACACTTTGCTACTACTTTTCACTACTTTGCCACTACATTTCAGCACTTTGCCACTACTTTTCACTACTTTGCCACTACTTTTCAGCACTTTGCCACAACTTTTCAGTACTTTGCCAAACTTTTCAGTACTTTGCCAAACTTTTCAGTACTTTGCCACTACTTTTCAGTTCTTTGCCACTACTTTTCAGCACTTTGCCATCACTTGTCAGTACTTTGCCACAACTTTTCAGTACTTTGCCACACTTTTTAGCACTTTGCCACTAATTTTCACTACTTTGCCACTTTTTTTCAGCACTTTGTCACTACTTTTCAGTACTTTGCCACACTTTTTAGCACTTTGCCACTAATTTTCACTACTTTGCCACTATTTTTCAGCACTTTGCCACAACTTTTCAGTACTTTGCCATACTTTTCAGCACTTTGTCACTAGTTTGCCACAACTTTTCAGTACTTTTCCACACTTGTCAGCACTTTGCCACTACTTTTTACTACTTTTCAGCACTTTGCCACAACTTTTCAGTACTTTTCCACACTTTTCAGCACTTTGCCACTACTTTTTACTACTTTTCAGCACTTTGTCACAACTGTTCAGTACTTTGTCACACTTTTCAGCACTTTATCACACTTTTCAGTGCTTGGCCACTACATTGCCACAACTTGTCACTACTTTGCCACTACTTTTCAGCACTTTGCCACACATTTTAGAACTCAAACACTACTTTTCACTACTTTGCCACTACTTTTCAGCACTTTGGTACAACTTTTCAGTACTTTGCCACACTTTTCAGTGCTTTGCCACTATTTTGCCCCTACTTTTCAACACTTTGCCAGTACTTTTCACTAATTTGCCACTACTTTTCAGCACTTTGCCACAACTTTTTAGTACTTTGCCAAACTTTTCAGTACTTTGCCACTACTTTGCCACAACATTTCAGTACTTTGCACACTTTTCAGCACTTTGCAACTACTTTTCACAACTTTGCCACAACTTTTCAGTACTTTGCCACACTTTTTAGCACATTGCCACTACTTTTCACCACTTTTCAGCACTTTGCCACAACTTTTCAGTACTTTGCCACACTTTTCTTTACTTTGCCACACCTTTCAGCACTTTGCCCCTACTTTTCAGTTCTTTGCCACTACTTTTCAACACTTTGCTACTACTTTTCACTACTTTGCCACTACATTTCAGCACTTTGCCACTACTTTTCACTACTTTGCCACTACTTTTCAGCACTTTGCCACAACTTTTCAGTACTTTGCCAAACTTTTCAGTACTTTGCCAAACTTTTCAGTACTTTGCCACTACTTTTCAGTTCTTTGCCACTACTTTTCAGCACTTTGCCATCACTTGTCAGTACTTTGCCACAACTTTTCAGTACTTTGCCACACTTTTTAGCACTTTGCCACTAATTTTCACTACTTTGCCACTTTTTTTCAGCACTTTGTCACAACTTTTCAGTACTTTGCCATACTTTTCAGCACTTTGTCACTACTTTGCCACAACTTTTCAGTACTTTTCCACACTTTTCAGCACTTTGCCACTACTTTTTACTACTTTTCAGCACTTTGCCACAACTTTTCAGTACTTTTCCACACTTTTCAGCACTTTATCACACTTTTCAGTGCTTGGTCACTACATTGCCACAACTTGTCACTACTTTGCCACTACTTTTCAGCACTTTGCCACAACTTTTCAGTACTTTGCCACACTTTTCAGTGCTTTGACACTACTTTGCCACTATTTTTCAGCAATTTGTCCCTACTTTTCAGTTCTTTGCCACTACTTTTCAACACTTTGTCACTACTTTTCACTACTTTGCCACTACATTTCAGCACTTTGCCACTACTTTTCACTACTTTGCCACTACTTTTCAGCACATTGCCACAACTTTTCAGTACTTTGCCACACGTTTCAGTACTTTGCCACACTTTTCAGTGCTTTGCCACTACTTTGCCCCTACTTTTCAACCCTTTGCCAGTACTTTTCACTACTTTGCCACTACTTTTCAGCACTTTTCCACAACTTTTCAGTACTTTGCCAAACTTTTCAGTACTTTGGCACTACTTTGCCACAACTTGTCACTACTTTGCCACTACTTTTCAGCACTTTGCCACAACTTTTCAGTACTTTGCCACACTTTTCAGTGCTTTGCCACTACTTTGCCACTATTTTTCAGCAATTTGCCACTAATTTTCACTTCTTTGCCACTACTTTTCAGCACTTTGCCACAACTTTTCTGTACTTTGCCATACTTTTCAGTACTTTGCTACTACTTTGCCACAACTTTTCAGCACTTTGCCACAACTTTTCAGTACTTTGCCACACTTTTCAGTACTTTGCCACACTTTTCTTTACTTTGCCACACCTTTCAGCACTTTGTCCCTACTTTTCAGCACTTTGCCACAACTTGTCACTACTTTGCCACTACTTTTCAGCACTTTGCCACAACTTTTCAGTACTTTGCCAAACTTTTCAGTACTTTGCCAAACTTGTCAGTACTTTGCCACTACTTTGCCACAACTTTTCAGAACTTTGCCACACTTTTCAGCACTTTGCCACTAATTTTCACTACTTTGCCCCTACTTTTCAGTTCTTTGCCACTACTTTTCAGCACTTTGCCATCACTTGTCAGTTCTTTGCCACTACTTTTCAGTACTTTGCCACACCTTTCAGCACTTTGCCCCTAATTTTCAGCACTTTGCCACATCTTTTCTGTACTTTGCCAAACTTTTCAGTACTTTGCCACTACTTTGCCACAACTTGTCAGTTCTTTGCCACACTTTTCAGCACTTTGTCACTACTTTTCACTACTTTGCCACAACTTTTCAGTACTTTGCCACACTTTTTAGCACTTTGCCACTAATTTTCACTACTTTGCCACTATTTTTCAGCACTTTGCCACCACATCTTTTCAGTACTTTGCCACACTTTTTAGAACTCAAACACTACTTTTCACTACTTTGCCACTACTTTTCAGCACATTGCCACAACTTTTCTGTACTTTGCCACACGTTTCAGTACTTTGCCACACTTTTCAGTGCTTTGCCACTACTTTGCCCCTACTTTTCAACCCTTTGCCAGTACTTTTCACTACTTTGCCACTACTTTTCAGCACTTTTCCACAACTTTTCAGTACTTTGCCAAACTTTTCAGTACTTTGCCACTACTTTGCCACAACTTGTCACTACTTTGCCACTACTTTTCAGCACTTTGCCACAACTTTTCATTACTTTGCCACACTTTTCAGTGCTTTGCCACTAATTTGCCACTATTTTTCAGCAATTTGCCACTACTTTTCACTTCTTTGCCACTACTTTTCAGCACTTTGCCACAACTTTTCTGTACTTTGCCATACTTTTCAGTACTTTGCTACTACTTTGCCACAACTTTTCAGTACTTTGCCAAACTTTTTAGAACTCAAACACTACTTTTCACTACTTTGCCATTACTTTTCAGCACTTTGTCACAACTTTTCAGTACTTTGCCACACTTTTCAGTGCTTTGCCACAACTTTGCCCCTACTTTTCAACACTTTGCCAGTACTTTTCTCTAATTTGCCACTACTTTTCAGCACTTTGCCACAACTTTTCAGTACTTTGCCAAACTTTTCAGTACATTGCCACTACTTTGCCACAACTGTTCAGTACTTTGCCACACTTTTCAGCACTTTGCCACTACTTTTCACAACTTTGCCTCAACTGTTCAGTACTTTGCCACACTTTTTAGCACTTTGCCACTACTTTTCACTGCTTTGCCACTACTTTTCAGTACTTTGCCACACCTTTCAGCACTTTGCCCCTACTTTTCAGTTCTTTTCCACTACTTTTCAGCACTTTGCCAAACTTTTCAGTACTTTGCCACTACTTTGCCACAACTTTTCAGTACTTTGCCACACCTTTCAGCACTTCGCCCCTACTCTTCAGCACTTTGCCACATCTTTTCAGTACTTTGCCAAATTTTTCAGTACTTTGCCACTACTTTGCCACAACTTGTCAGTTCTTTGCCACACTTTTCAGCACTTTGCCACTAATTTTCACTACTTTGCCACTATTTTTCAGCACTTTGCCACAACTTTTCAGTACTTTGCCATACTTTTCAGCGCTTTGTCACTACTTTGCCACAACTTTTCAGTACTTTTCCACACTTGTCAGCACTTTGCCACTACTTTTTACTACTTTTCAGCACTTTGCCACAACTTTTCAGTACTTTTCCACACTTTTCAGCACTTTGCCACTACTTTTTACTACTTTTCAGCACTTTGTCACAACTTTTCAGAACTTTGTCACACTTTTCAGCACTTTATCACACTTTTCAGTGATTGGCCACTACATTGCCACAACTTGTCACTACTTTGCCACTACTTTTCAGCACTTTGCCACACTTTTTAGAACACAAACACTACTTATCACTACTTTGCCACTACTTTTCAGCACTTTGCCACAACTTTTCAGTACTTTGCCATACTTTTCAGTACTTTGCTACTACTTTGTCACAACTTTTCAGTACTTTGCCAAAATTTTAGAACTCAAACACTACTTTTCACTACTTTGCCACTACTTTTCAGCACTTTGTCACAACTTTTCAGTACTTTGCCACACTTTTCAGTACTTTGCCACACTTTTCAGTGCTTTGCCACAACTTTGCCCCTACTTTTCAACACTTTGCCAGTACTTTTCACTAATTTGCCACTACTTTTCAGCACTTTGCCACAACTTTTCAGTACTTTGCCAAACTTTTCAGTACTTTGAAACTACTTTGCAACAACTTTTTCATTACTATGCCACACTTTTCAGCACTTTGCCCCTACATTTCAGTTCTTTTCCACTACTTTTCAGCACTTTGCCAAACTTTTCAGTACTTTGCCACTACTTTACCACAACTTTTCAGTACTTTGCCACACTTTTCAGCACTTTGCAACTACTTTTCACAACTTTGCCACAACTTTTCAGTACTTTGCCACACTTTTTAGCACTTTGCCACTAATTTTCACTACTTTGCCCCTACTTTTCAGTTCTTTGCCACTACTTTTCAGCACTTTGCCACCACTTGTCAGTACTTTGCCACTACTTTTCAGTACTTTGCCACACCTTTCAGCACTTCGCCCCTACTTTTCAGCACTTTGCCACATCTTTTCAGTACTTTGCCAAACTTTTCAGTACTTTGTCACTACTTTGCCACAACTTGTCAGTTCTTTGCCACACTTTTCAGCACTTTGCCACTACTTTTCACTACTTTGCCACAACTTTTCAGTACTTTGCCACACTTTTTAGCACTTTGCCACTAATTTTCACTACTTTGCCACTATTTTTCAGCACTTTGCCACAACTTTTCAGTACTTTGCCATACTTTTCAGCACTTTGTCACTACTATGCCACAACTTTTCAGTACTTTTCCACACTTGTCAGCACTTTGCCACTACTTTTTACTACTTTTCAGCACTTTGCCACAACTTTTCAGTACTTTTCCACACTTTTCAGCACTTTGCCACTACTTTTTACTACTTTTCAGCACTTTGTCACAACTTTTCAGAACTTTGTCACACTTTTTAGAACTCAAACACTACTTTTCACTACTTTGCCACTACTTTTCAGCACTTTGCCACAACTTTTCAGTACTTTGCCACACTTTTCAGTACTTTGCCACACTTTTCAGTGCTTTGCCACTACTTTGCCCCTACTTTTCACACTTTGCTAGTAATTTTCACTAATTTGCAACTACTTTTCAGCACTTTGCCACAACGTTTTAGTACTTCGCCAAACTTTTCAGTACTTTGAAACTACTTTGCCACAACTTTTCAGTACTATGCCACACTTTTCAGCACTTTGCCCCTACTTTTCAATTCTTTTCCACTACTTTTCAGCACTTTGCGAAAATGTTCAGTACTTTGCCACTACTTTGCCACAACTTTTCAGTACTTTGCACACTTTTCAGCACTTTGCAACTACTTTTCACAACTTTGCCACAACTTTTCAGTACTTTGCCACACTTTTTAGCACATTGCCACTACTTTTCACCACTTTTCAGCACTTTGCCACAACTTTTCAGTATTTTGCCACACTTTTCTTTACTTTGCCACACCTTTCAGCACTTTGTCCCTACTTTTCAGTTCTTTGCCAATACTTTTCAGCACTTTGCCACCACTTGTCAGTACTTTGCCACTACTTTTCAGTACTTTGCCACACCTTTCAGCACTTCGCCCCTACTTTTCAGCACTTTGCCACATCTTTTCAGTACTTTGCCAAACTTTTCAGTACTTTGTCACTACTTTGCCACAACTTGTCAGTTCTTTGCCACACTTTTCAGCACTTTGCCACTACTTTTCACTACTTTGCCACAACTTTTCAGTACTTTGCCACACTTTTTAGCACTTTGCCACTAATTTTCACTACTTTGCCACTATTTTTCAGCACTTTGCCACAACTTTTCAGTACTTTGCCATACTTTTCAGCACTTTGTCACTACTATGCCACAACTTTTCAGTACTTTTCCACACTTGTCAGCACTTTGCCACTACTTTTTACTACTTTTCAGCACTTTGCCACAACTTTTCAGTACTTTTCCACACTTTTCAGCACTTTGCCACTACTTTTTACTACTTTTCAGCACTTTGCCACAACTTTTCAGTACTATGCCACACTTTTCAGCACTTTGCCCCTACTTTTCAATTCTTTTCCACTACTTTTCAGCACTTTGCGAAACTTTTCATTACTTTGCCACTACTTTGCCACAACTTTTCAGTACTTTGCACACTTTTCAGCACTTTGCAACTACTTTTCACAACTTTGCCACAACTTTTCAGTACTTTGCCACACTTTTTAGCACATTGCCACTACTTTTCACCACTTTTCAGCACTTTGCCACAACTTTTCAGTACTTTGCCACACTTTTCTTTACTTTGCCACACCTTTCAGCACTTTGTCCCTACTTTTCAGTTCTTTGCCACTACTTTTCAACACTTTGCCACTACTTTTCACTACTTTGCCACTACATTTCAGCACTTTGCCACTACTTTTCAGTACTTTGCCACTACTTTTCAGCACTTTGCCACAACTTTTCAGTACTTTGCCAAACTTTTCAGTACTTTGCCAAACTTTTCAGTACTTTGCCACTACTTTGCCACAACTTTTCAGAACTTTGCCACACTTTTCAGCACTTTGCCACTAATTTTCACTACTTTGCCCCTACTTTTCAGTTCTTTGCCACTACTTTTCAGCACTTTGCCATCACTTGTCAGTACTTTGCCACTACTTTTCAGTACTTTGCCACACCTTTCAGCACTTTGCCCCTAATTTTCAGCACTTTGCCACATCTTTTCAGTACTTTGCCAAACTTTTCAGTACTTTGCCACTACTTTGCCACAACTTGTCAGTTCTTTGCCACACTTTTCAGCACTTTGTCACTACTTTGCCACAACTTTTCAGTACTTTGCCACACTTTTTAGCACTTTGCCACTAATTTTCACTACTTTGCCACTATTTTTCAGCACTTTGTCACAACTTTTCAGTACTTTGCCATACTTTTCAGCACTTTGTCACTACTTTGCCACAACTTTTCAGTACTTTTCCACACTTTTCAGCACTTTGCCACTACGTTTTACTACTTTTCAGCACTTTGCCACAACTTTTCAGTACTTTTCCACACTTTTCAGCACTTTGCCACTACTTTTTACTACTTTTCAGCACTTTGTCACAACTTTTCAGTACTTTGTCACACTTTTCAGCACTTTATCACACTTTTCAGTGCTTGGCCACTACATTACCACAACTTGTCACTACTTTGCCACACTTTTCAGTGCTTTGCCACTACTTTGCCACTATTTTTCAGCAATTTGCCACAACTTTTCAGTACTTTGCCACACTTTTTAGAACTCAAACACTACTTTTCACTACTTTGCCACTACTTTTCAGCACATTGCCACAACTTTTCAGTACTTTGCCACACGTTTCAGTACTTTGCCACACTTTTCAGTGCTTTGCCACTACTTTGCCCCTACTTTTCAACCCTTTGCCAGTACTTTTCACTACTTTGCCACTACTTTTCATCACTTTTCCACAACTTTTCAGTACTTTGCCAAACTTTTCAGTACTTTGAAACTACTTTGCCACAACTTTTCAGTACTATGCCACACTTTTCAGCACTTTGCCCCTACTTTTCAATTCTTTTCCACTACTTTTCAGCACTTTGCGAAACTTTTCAGTACTTTGCCACTACTTTGCCACAACGTTTCAGTACTTTGCACACTTTTCAGCACTTTGCAACTACTTTTCACAACTTTGCCACAACTTTTCAGTACTTTGCCACACTTTTTAGCACATTGCCACTACTTTTCACCACTTTTCAGCACTTTGCCACAACTTTTCAGTACTTTGCCACACTTTTCTTTACTTTGCCACACCTTTCAGCACTTTGTCCCTACTTTTCAGTTCTTTGCCACTACTTTTCAACACTTTGCCACTACTTTTCACTACTTTGCCACTACATTTCAGCACTTTGCCACTACTTTTCACTACTTTGCCACTACTTTTCAGCACTTTGCCACAACTTTTCAGTACTTTGCCAAACTTTTCAGTACTTTGCCAAACTTTTCAGTACTTTGCCACTACTTTGCCACAACTTTTCAGAACTTTGCCACACTTTTCAGCACTTTGCCACTAATTTTCACTACTTTGCCCCTACTTTTCAGTTCTTTGCCACTACTTTTCAGCACTTTGCCATCACTTGTCAGTACTTTGCCACTACTTTTCAGTACTTTGCCACACCTTTCAGCACTTTGCCCCTAATTTTCAGCACTTTGCCACATCTTTTCAGTACTTTGCCAAACTTTTCAGTACTTTGCCACAACTTTGCCACAACTTGTCAGTTCTTTGCCACACTTTTCAGCACTTTGTCACTACTTTTCACTACTTTGCCACTATTTTTCAGCACTTTGTCACAACTTTTCAGTACTTTGCCATACTTTTCAGCACTTTGTCACTACTTTGCCACAACTTTTCAGTACTTTTCCACACTTTTCAGCACTTTGCCACTACTTTTTACTACTTTTCAGCACTTTGCCACAACTTTTCAGTACTTTTCCACACTTTTCAGCACTTTGCCACTACTTTTTACTACTTTTCAGCACTTTGTCACAACTTTTCAGTACTTTGTCACACTTTTCAGCACTTTATCACACTTTTCATTGCTTGGCCACTACATTACCACAACTTGTCACTACTTTGCCACTACTTTTCAGCACTTTGCCACAACTTTTCAGTACTTTGCCACACTTTTCAGTGCTTTGCCACTACTTTGCCACTATTTTTCAGCAATTTGCCACAACTTTTCAGTACTTTGCCACACGTTTTAGTACTTTGCCACACTTTTCAGTGCTTTGCCACTACTTTGCCCCTACTTTTCAACCCTTTGCCAGTACTTTTCACTACTTTGCCACTACTTTTCATCACTTTTCCACAACTTTTCAGTACTTTGCCAAACTTTTCAGTACTTTGCAACTACTTTGCCACAACTTGTCACTACTTTGCCACTACTTTTCAGCACTTTGCCACAACTTTTCAGTACTTTGCCACACTTTTCAGTGCTTTGCCACTACTTTGCCACTATTTTTCAGCAATTTGCCACTACTTTTCACTTCTTTGCCACTACTTTTCAGCACTTTGCCACAACTTTTCTGTACTTTGCCATACTTTTCAGTACTTTGCTACTACTTTGCCACAACTTTTCAGTACTTTGCCAAACTTTTTAGAACTCAAACACTAATTTTCACTACTTTGCCACTACTTTTCAGCACTTTGTCACAACTTTTCAGTACTTTGCCACACTTTTCAGTACTTTGCCACATTTTTCAGTGCTTTGCCACAACTTTGCCCCTACTTTTCAACACTTTGCCAGTACTTTTCACTAATTTGCCACTACTTTTCAGCACTTTGCCACAACTTTTCAGTACTTTGCCAAACTTTTCAGTACTTTGAAACTACTTTGCCACAACTTTTTCAGTACTATGCCACACTTTTCAGCACTTTGCCCCTACTTTTCAGTTCTTTTCCACTACTTTTCAGCACTTTTCCAAACTTTTCAGTACTTTGCCACTACTTTGCCACAACTTTTCAGTACTTTGCCACACTTTTTAGCACTTTGCCCTACTTTTCACTACTTTGCCACTACTTTTCAGCACATTGCCACAACTTTTCAGTACTTTGCCACACTTTTCTTTACTTTGCCACACCTTACAGCACTTTGCCCCTACTTTTCAGTTCTTTGCCACTACTTTTCAACACTTTGCCACTACTTTTCACTACTTTGCCCCTACTTTTCAGTTCTTTGCCACTACTTTTCAGCACTTTGCCATCACTTGTCAGTACTTTGCCACTACTTTTCAGTACTTTGCCACACCTTTCAGCACTTTGCCCCTAATTTTCAGCACTTTGCCACATCTTTTCAGTACTTTGCCAAACTTTTCAGTACTTTGCCACAACTTTGCCACAACTTGTCAGTTCTTTGCCACACTTTTCAGCACTTTGTCACTACTTTTCACTACTTTGCCACTATTTTTCAGCACTTTGTCACAACTTTTCAGTACTTTGCCATACTTTTCAGCACTTTGTCACTACTTTGCCACAACTTTTCAGTACTTTTCCACACTTTTCAGCACTTTGCCACTACTTTTTACTACTTTTCAGCACTTTGCCACAACTTTTCAGTACTTTTCCACACTTTTCAGCACTTTGCCACTACTTTTTACTACTTTTCAGCACTTTGTCACAACTTTTCAGTACTTTGTCACACTTTTCAGCACTTTATCACACTTTTCATTGCTTGGCCACTACATTACCACAACTTGTCACTACTTTGCCACTACTTTTCAGCACTTTGCCACAACTTTTCAGTACTTTGCCACACTTTTCAGTGCTTTGCCACTACTTTGCCACTATTTTTCAGCAATTTGCCACAACTTTTCAGTACTTTGCCACACGTTTTAGTACTTTGCCACACTTTTCAGTGCTTTGCCACTACTTTGCCCCTACTTTTCAACCCTTTGCCAGTACTTTTCACTACTTTGCCACTACTTTTCATCACTTTTCCACAACTTTTCAGTACTTTGCCAAACTTTTCAGTACTTTGCAACTACTTTGCCACAACTTGTCACTACTTTGCCACTACTTTTCAGCACTTTGCCACAACTTTTCAGTACTTTGCCACACTTTTCAGTGCTTTGCCACTACTTTGCCACTATTTTTCAGCAATTTGCCACTACTTTTCACTTCTTTGCCACTACTTTTCAGCACTTTGCCACAACTTTTCTGTACTTTGCCATACTTTTCAGTACTTTGCTACTACTTTGCCACAACTTTTCAGTACTTTGCCAAACTTTTTAGAACTCAAACACTAATTTTCACTACTTTGCCACTACTTTTCAGCACTTTGTCACAACTTTTCAGTACTTTGCCACACTTTTCAGTACTTTGCCACATTTTTCAGTGCTTTGCCACAACTTTGCCCCTACTTTTCAACACTTTGCCAGTACTTTTCACTAATTTGCCACTACTTTTCAGCACTTTGCCACAACTTTTCAGTACTTTGCCAAACTTTTCAGTACTTTGAAACTACTTTGCCACAACTTTTTCAGTACTATGCCACACTTTTCAGCACTTTGCCCCTACTTTTCAGTTCTTTTCCACTACTTTTCAGCACTTTTCCAAACTTTTCAGTACTTTGCCACTACTTTGCCACAACTTTTCAGTACTTTGCCACACTTTTTAGCACTTTGCCCTACTTTTCACTACTTTGCCACTACTTTTCAGCACATTGCCACAACTTTTCAGTACTTTGCCACACTTTTCTTTACTTTGCCACACCTTACAGCACTTTGCCCCTACTTTTCAGTTCTTTGCCACTACTTTTCAACACTTTGCCACTACTTTTCACTACTTTGCCACTACTTTTCAGCACTTTGCCACAACTTTTCAGTACTTTGCCAAACTTTTCAGTACTTTGCCAAACTATTCAGTACTTTGCCACTACTTTGCGACAACTTTTCATAACTTTGCCACACTTTTCAGCACTTTGCCACTACTTTTCACTACTTTGCCACAACTTTTCAGTACTTTGCCACACTTTTTAGCACTTTGCCACTATTTTTCACTACTTTGCTACTATTTTTCAGCACTTTGCCACAACTTTTCAGTACTTTTCCACACTTTTCAGCACTTTGCCACTACTTTTTACTACTTTTCAGCACTTTTCCACACTTTTCAGCACTTTTCCACTACTTTTTACTACTTTTCAGCACTTTGTCACAACTTTTCAGTACTTTGTCACATTTTTCAGCACTTTATCACACTTTTCAGTGATTGGCCACTACATTGCCACAACTTGTCACTACTTTGCCACTACTTTTCAGCACTTTGCCACACTTTTTAGAACTCAAACACTACTTTTCACTACTTTGCCACTACTTTTCAGCACTTTGTCACAACTTTTCAGTACTTTGTCACAATTTTCAGTACTTTGCCACACTTTTCAGTGCTTTGCCACTTCTTTGCCCCTACTTTTCAACAATTTGCCAGTACTTTTCACTAATTTGCCACTACTTTTCAGCACTTTGCCACAACTTTTTAGTACTTTGCCAAAATTTTCAGTACTTTGTCATTACTTTGCTACAACTTTTCAGTACTTTGCCACACTTTTCAGCACTTTGCAACTACTTTTCACACATTTGCCACAACTTTTCAGTACTTTGCCGCACTTTTTAGCACTTTGCCACTACTTTTCACTACTTTGCCACTACTTTTCAGCACTTTGCCACAACTTTTCAGTACTTTGCCACACTTTTCTTTACTTTGCCACACCTTTCAGCACTTTGCCCTTACTTTTCATTTCTTTGCCACTACTTTTCTACACTTTGCCACTACTTTTCACTACTTTGCCACTACATTTCAGCACTTTGCCACTACTTTTCACTACTTTGCCACTACTTTTCAGCACTTTGCCACAACTTTTCAGTACTTTGCCAAACTTTTCAGTATTTTGCCCCTACTTTTCAGTTCTTTGCCACTACTTTTCAGCACTTTGCCATCACTTGTCAGTACTTTGCCACTACTTTTCAGTACTTTGCCACACATTTCAGCACTTTGCCCCTACTTTTCAGCACTTTGCAACATCTTTTCAGTACTTTGCCAAACTTTTCAGTACTTTGCCAAACTTTTCAGTACTTTGCCACTACTTTGCCACAACTTGTCAGTTCTTTGCCACACTTTTCAGCACTTTGCCACTACTTTTCACTACTTTGCCACAACTTTTCACTACTTTGCAACACTTTTTAGCACTTTGCCACTAATTTTCACTACTTTGCCACTATTTTTCAGCACTTTGCCACAACTTGTCAGTACTTTGCCATACTTTTCAGCACTTTGTCACTACTTTGCCACAACTTTTCAGTACTTTTCCACACTTTTCAGCACTTTGCCACTACTTTTTACTACTTTTCAGCACTTTGCCACTACTTTTCACTACTTTGCCACAACTTTTCACTACTTTGCAACACTTTTTAGCACTTTGCCACTAATTTTCACTACTTTGCCACTATTTTTCAGCACTTTGCCACAACTTTTCAGTACTTTTCCACACTTTTCAGCACTTTGCCACTACTTTTTACTACTTTTCAGCACTTTGCCACAACTTTTCAGTACTTTTCCACACTTTTCAGCACTTTGCCACTACTTTGTATTACTTTTCAGCACTTTGTCACAACTTTTCAGTACTTTGTCACACTTTTCAGCACTTTATCACACTTTTCAGTGCTTGGCCACTACATTGCCACAACTTGTCACTACTTTGCCACTACTTTTCAGCACTTTGCCACAACTTTTCAGTACTTTGCCACACTTTTCAGTGCTTTGCCACTACTTTTCACAACTTTGCCACAACTTTTCAGTACTTTGCCACACTTTTTAGCACTTTGCCACTACTTTTCACTACTTTGCCACTACTTTTCAGCACATTGCCACAACTTTTCAGTACTTTGCCATACTTTTCAGCACTTTGTCACTACTTTGCCAAAACTTGACAGTACTTTGCCACACTTTTCAGCACATTGCCACTACTTTTCACTACTTTTCAGCACTTTGCCCCTACTTTTCAGTTCTTTGCCACTACTTTTCAACACTTTGCCACTACTTTGCCACTTTATTTCAGCACTTTGCCACTACTTTTCAGTACTTTGCCACTACTTTTCAGTACTTTGCCACAACTTTTCAGTACTTTGCCAAACTTTTCAGTACTTTGCCAAACTTTTCAGTACTTTGCCACTACTTTGCCACAACTTTTCAGAACTTTGCCACACTTTTCAGCACTTTGCCACTAATTTTCACTACTTTGCTCCTACTTTTCAGTTCTTTGCCACTACTTTTCAGCACTTTGTCATCACTTGTCAGTACTTTGCCAATACTTTTCAGTACTTTGCCACACCTTTCAGCACTTTGCCCCTACTTTTCAGCACTTTGCCACTAATTTTCACTACTTTGCCACAACTTTTCAGTACTTTGCCACACTTTTTAGCACTTTGCCACTAATTTTCACTACTTTGCCACTATTTTTCAGCACTTTGCCACAACTTTTCAATACTTTGCCATACTTTTCAGCACTTTGTCACTACTTTGCCAGAACTTTTCAGTACTTTTCCACACTTTTCAGCACTTTGCCACTACTTTTTACTACTTTTCAGCACTTTGCCACAACTTTTCAGTACTTTTCCACACTTTTCAGCACATTGCCACAACTTTTCAGTACTTTGCCATACTTTTCAGCACTTTGTCACTACTTTGCCAAACCATGTCAGTACTTTGCCACACTTTTCAGCACATTGTCACTACTTTTCACTACTTTTCAGCACTTTGCCACAACTTTTCA
The DNA here is from genome assembly GCF_978046115.1 of Saccoglossus kowalevskii. Lineage (NCBI taxonomy): Eukaryota > Metazoa > Hemichordata > Enteropneusta > Harrimaniidae > Saccoglossus > Saccoglossus kowalevskii. Next base: position 41,095,978 of record NC_140647.1, on the reverse strand, counting down.
GTACTTTGCCACACTTTTCTTTACTTTGCCACACCTTTCAGCACTTTGCCCTTACTTTTCATTTCTTTGCCACTACTTTTCTACACTTTGCCACTACTTTTCACTACTTTGCCACTACATTTCAGCACTTTGCCACTACTTTTCACTACTTTGCCACTACTTTTCAGCACTTTGCCACAACTTTTCAGTACTTTGCCAAACTTTTCAGTATTTTGCCAAACTTTTCAGTACTTTGCCACTACTTTGCCACAACTTTTCAGAACTTTGCCACACTTTTCAGCACTCTGCCACTAATTTTCACTACTTTGTCCCTACTTTTCAGTTCTTTGCCACTACTTTTCAGCACTTTGCCATCACTTGTCAGTACTTTGCCACTACTTTTCAGTACTTTGCCACACATTTCAGCACTTTGCCCCTACTTTTCAGCACTTTGCCACAACTTTTCAGTACTTTGCCAAACTTTTCAGTACTTTGCCACTACTTTGCCACAACTTGTCAGTTCTTTGCCACACTTTTCAGCACTTTGCCACTACTTTTCACTACTTTGCCACAACTTTTCACTACTTTGCAACACTTTTTAGCACTTTGCCACTAATTTTCACTAATTTGCCACTATTTTTCAGCACTTTGCCACAACTTGTCAGTACTTTGCCATACTTTTCAGCACTTTGTCACTACTTTGCCACAACTTTTCAGTACTTTTCCACACTTTTCAGCACTTTGCCACTACTTTTTACTACTTTTCAGCACTTTGCCACAACAACAAAAGTAGTGGCAAAGTGCTGAAATGTAGTGGCAAAGTAGTGAAAAGTGGTGGCAAAGTGTTGAAAGGTGTGGCAAAGTAAAGAAAAGTGTGGCAAAGTACTGAAAAGTTGTGGCAAAGTTCTAAAAAGTGTGGCAAAGTACTGAAAAGTTGTGGCAAAGTAGTAGCAATGTATTGAAAAGTATGGCAAAGTACAGAAAAGTTGTGGCAAAGTGCTGAAAAGTAGTGGCAAAGTAGTGAAAAGTAGTGGCAAATTGCTGAAAAATAGTGGCAAAGTAGTGGCAAAGCACTGACAAGTGTGGCAAAGTACTGAAAAGTTGTGGCAAAGTGCTGAAAAGTAGTGACAAAGTAGTGACAAATTGTGGCAATGTAGTGGCCAAGCACTGAAAAGTGTGATAAAGTGCTGAACAGTGTGACAAAGTACTGAAAAGTTGTGACAAAGTAGTGGCAAAGTAAAGAAAAGTGTGGCAAAGTAGTTAAAAGTAGTGGCAAAGTGCTGAAAAGTAGTAAAAAGTAGTGGCAAAGTGCTGAAAAGTGTGGCAAAGCACTGAAAAGTTGTGGCAAAGTAGTGACAAAGTGCTGAAAAGTATGGCAAAGTACTGAAAAGTTGTGGCAAAGTGCTGAAAAGTAGTGGCAAAGTAGTGAAAATTAGTGGCAAAGAGCTAAAAAGTGTGGCAAAGTACGGACAAGTTTTGGCAAAGTAGTGATAAAGTGCTGAAAAGTGTGTCAAAGTAATGAAAAGTTGTGGCAAAGTAGTGGCAAAGTAAAGAAAAGTATGGCAAAGTACTGAAAAGTTGTGGCAACATGCTGAAAAGTAGTGAAAAGTAGTGGCAAAGTGCTGAAAAGTGTGGCAAAGTACTGAAAAGTTTTGGCAAAGTAGTGACAAAGTGCTGAAAAGTATGGCAAATTACTGAAAAGTTGTGGCAATGTGCTGAAAAATAGTGACAAAGTAGTGAAAAGTAGTGGCAAAGTGCTGAAAAGTGTGGCAAAGTACTGAAAAGTTGTGGCAAAGTAGCGGCAATGTACTGAAAATTTTGGCAAAGTAATGAAAAGTTGTGGCAAAATGCTGAAAAGTAGTGGCAAAGCAGTGAAAAGTAGTGGCAAAGTGCTGAAATGTAGTGGCAAAGTAGTGAAAAGTAGTGGCAAAGTGTTGAAAAGTAGTGGCAAAAAACTGAAAAGTAGGGGCAAAGTGCTGAAAGGTGTGGCAAAGTAAAGAAAAGTGTGGCAAAGTACTGAAAAGTTGAGGCAAAGTGCTGAAAAGTGTGGCAAAGTACTGACAAGTTTTGGCAAAGTGGTGACAAAGTGCTGAAAAGTGTGGCAAAGTGCTGAAAAGTTGTGGCAAAGTAGTGGCAAAGTACTGAAAAGTAGTGGCAAAGTACTGAAAAGTGGTGGCAAAGTGCTGAAAAGTGTGGCATAGTACTGAAAAGTTGTGGCAAAGTAGTGGCGAAGTACTGAAAAGTTTGGCAAAGCACTGACAAGTTGTGGCAAAGTGCTGAAAAGTAGTGGCAAAGTAGTGAAAAGTACTGGCAAAGTGTTGAAAAGTAGGGGCAAAGTAGTGGCAAAGCACTGAAAAGTGTGGCAAAGTACTGAAAAGTGTGGCAAAGTACTGAAAAGTTGTGGCAAAGTGCTGAAAAGTAGTGGCAAAGTAGTGAAAAGTAGTGTTTGAGTTCTAAAAAGTGTGGCAAAGTACTGAAAAGTTGTGGCAAAGTAGTAGCAATGTACTGAAAAGTATGGTAAAATACTGAAAAGTTGTAGCAAAGTAGTGACAAAGTGCTGAAAAGTATGGCAAAGTACTGAAAAGTTGTGGCAAAGTGCTGAAAAGTAGTGGCAAAGTAGTGAAAAGTAGTGTTTGAGTTCTAAAAAGTGTGGCAAAGTACTGAAAAGTTGTGGCAAAGTAGTAGCAATGTACTGAAAAGTATGGTAAAATACTGAAAAGTTGTAGCAAAGTAGTGACAAAGTGCTGAAAAGTATGGCAAAGTACTGAAAAGTTGTGGCAAAGTGCTGAAAAGTAGTGGCAAAGTAGTGAAAATTAGTAGCAAAGTGCTAAAAAGTGTGGCAAAGTACTGACAAGTTGTGGCAAAGTAGTGGCAAAGTACTGAACAGTTTGGCAAAGTACTGAAAAGTTGTGGCAAAGTACTGAAAAGTAGTGGCAAAGTGCAGAAAAGTGTCGCAAAGTACTGACAAATTGTGGCAAAGTGCTGAAAAGTAGTGGCAAAGTACTGAAACGAGGGACAAAGTGCTGAAAGGTGTGGCAAAGTACTGAAAAGTAGTGGCAAAGTAGTCAAAAGTAGTGGCAAAGTACTGAAAAGTAGTGGCAAAGTACTGAAAAGTGGTGGCAAAGTGCTGAACAGTAGTGGCAAAGAACTGAAAAGTAGGGGCAAAGTGTTGAAATGTGTGGCAAAGTATTGAAAAATAGTGGCAAAGTAGTGAAAATTAGTGGCAAAGTGCTGAAAAGTGTGGCAAAGTTCTGAAAAGTTGTGGCAAAGTAGTGGCAAAGTACTGAAAAGTTTGGCAAAGTACTGAAAAGTTTGGCAAAGTACTGAAAAGGGTGGCAAAGTACTGAAAAGTTGTGGCAATGTAGTGGCCAAGCACTGAAAAGTGTGATAAAGTGCTCAAAAGTGTGACAAAGTACTGAAAAGTTGTGGCAAAGTGCTGAAAAGTAGTGGCAAAGTAGTGAAAAGTAGTGTTTGAGTTCTAAAAAGTGTGGCAAAGTACTGAAAAGTTGTGGCAAAGTAGTAGCAATGTACTGAAAAGTATGGTAAAATACTGTAAAGTTGTAGCAAAGTAGTGACAAAGTGCTGAAAAGTATGGCAAAGTACTGAAAAGTTGTGGCAAAGTGCTGAAAAGTAGTGGCAAAGTAGTGAAAAGTAGTGTTTGAGTTCTAAAAAGTGTGGCAAAGTACTGAAAAGTTGTGGCAAAGTAGTAGCAATGTACTGAAAAGAATGGTAAAATACTGAAAAGTTGTAGCAAAGTAGTGACAAAGTGCTGAAAAGTATGGCAAAGTACTGAAAAGTTGTGGCAAAGTGCTGAAAAGTAGTGGCAAAGTAGTGAAAATTAGTAGCAAAGAGCTAAAAAGTGTGGCAAAGTACTGACAAGTTGTGGCAAAGTAGTGGCAAAGTACTGAAAAGTTTGGCAAAGTACTGAAAAGTTGTGGCAAAGTACTGAAAAGTTGTGGCAAAGTAATGGCGAAGTACTGAAAAGTTTGGCAAAGCACTGACAAGTTGTGGTAAAGTGCGGAAAAGTAGTGGCAAAGTAGTGAAAAGTACTGGTAAAGTGTTGAAAAGTAGGGGCAAAGTAGTGGCAAAACACTGAAAAGTGTGGCAAAGTACTGAAAAGTGTGGCAAAGTACTGAAAAGTTGTGGCAAAGTGCTGAAAAGTAGTGGCAAAGTAGTGAAAAGTAGTGTTTGAATTCTAAAAAGTGTGGCAAAGTACTGAAAAGTTGGGCAAAGTAGTAGCAATGTACTGAAAAGTATGGTAAAATACTGAAAAGTTGTAGCAAAGTAGTGACAAAGTGCTGAAAAGTATGGCAAAGTACTGAAAAGTTGTGGCAAAGTGCTGAAAAGTAGTGGCAAAGTAGTGAAAAGTAGTGTTTGAGTTCTAAAAAGTGTGGCAAAGTACTGTAAAGTTGTGGCAAAGTAGTAGCAATGTACTGAAAAGTATGGTAAAATACTGAAAAGTTGTAGCAAAGTAGTGACAAAGTGCTGAAAAGTATGGCAAAGTACTGAAAAGTTGTGGCAAAGTGCTGAAAAGTAGTGGCAAAGTAGTGAAAATTAGTAGCAAAGTGCTAAAAAGTGTGGCAAAGTACTGACAAGTTGTGGCAAAGTAGTGGCAAAGTACTGAAAAGTTTGGCAAAGTACTGAAAAGTTGTGGCAAAGTACTGAAAAGTAGTGGCAAAGTGCAGAAAAGTGTCGCAAAGTACTGAAAAATTGTGGCAAAGTGCTGAAAAGTAGTGGCAAAGTACTGAAACGTAGGGACAAAGTGCTGAAAGGTGTGGCAAAGTACTGAAAAGTAGTGGCAAAGTAGTCAAAAGTAGTGGCAAAGTACTGAAAAGTAGTGGCAAAGTACTGAAAAGTGGTGGCAAAGTGCTGAACAGTAGTGGCAAAGAACTGAAAAGTAGGGGCAAAGTGCTGAAATGTGTGGCAAAGTATTGAAAAATAGTGGCAAAGTAGTGAAAATTAGTGGCAAAGTGCTGAAAAGTGAGGCAAAGTTCTGAAAAGTTGTGGCAAAGTAGTGGCAAAGTACTGAAAAGTTTGGCAAAGTACTGAAAAGTTTGGCAAAGTACTGAAAAGGGTGGCAAAGTACTGAAAAATTGTGGCAATGTAGTGGCCAAGCACTGAAAAGTGTGATAAAGTGCTCAAAAGTGTGACAAAGTACTGAAAAGTTGTGGCAAAGTGCTCAAAAGTAGTGGCAAAGTAGTGAAAAGTGGTGTTTGAGTTCTAAAAAGTGTGGCAAAGTACTGAAAAGTTGTGGCAAAGTAGTAGCAATGTACTGAAAAGTATGGTAAAATACTGAAAAGTTGTAGCAAAGTAGTGACAAAGTGCTGAAAAGTATGGCAAAGTACTGAAAAGTTGTGGCAAAGTGCTGAAAAGTAGTGGCAAAGTAGTGAAAAGTAGTGTTTGAGTTCTAAAAAGTGTGGCAAAGTACTGAAAAGTTGTGGCAAAGTAGTAGCAATGTACTGAAAATTATGGTAAAATACTGAAAAGTTGTAGCAATGTAGTGACAAAGTGCTGAAAAGTGTTTCAAAGTACTGAAAAGTTGTGGCAAAGTAGTGGCAAAGTACTGAAAAGTTTGGCAAAGTACTGAAAAATTGTGGCAAAGTGCAGAAAGTAGTGGCAAAGTACTGAACGTAGGGACAATCTGCTGAAAGGTGTGGCAAAGTACTGAAAAGTAGTGGCAAAGTAGTCAAAAGTAGTGGCAAAGTACTGAAAAGTAGTGGCAAAGTACTGAAAAGTGGTGGCAAAGTGCTGAACAGTAGTGGCAAAGAACTGAAAAGTAGGGGCAAAGTGCTGAAATGTGTGGCAAAGTATTGAAAAATAGTGGCAAAGTAGTGAAAATTAGTGGCAAAGTGCTGAAAAGTGTGGCAAAGTTCTGAAAAGTTGTGGCAAAGTAGTGGCAAAGTACTGAAAAGTTTGGCAAAGTACTGAAAAGTTTGGCAAAGTACTGAAAAGTTTGGCAAAGTACTGAAAAGGGTGGCAAAGTACTGAAAAGTTGTGGCAATGTAGTGGCAAAGTAAAGAAAAATGTGGCAAAGTACTGAAAAGTTGTGGCAAAGTGCTGAAAAGTAGTGAAAAGTAGTGGCAAAGTGCTGAAAAGTGTGGCAAAGTACTGAAAAGTTGTGGCAAAGTTGTGAAAAGTAGTGGCAAATTGCTGAAAAGTGTGGCAAAGTACAGAAAAGTTGTGGCAAAGTAGTGGCAAAGTACTGAAAAGTTTGGCAAAGTGCTGAAAAGTGTGGCATAGTACTGAAAAGTTGTGGCAAAGTAGTGGAGAAGTACTGAAAAGTTTGGCAAAGCACTGACAAGTTGTGGCAAAGTGCTGAAAAGTAGTGGCAAAGTAGTGAAAAGTACTGGCAAAGTGTGGAAAAGTAGGGGCAAAGTAGTGGCAAAGCACTGAAAAGTGTGGCAAAGTACTGAAAAGTGTGGCAAAGTACTGAAAAGTTGTGGCAAAGTGCTGAAAAGTAGTGGCAAAGTAGTTAAAAGTAGTGTTTGAGTTCTAAAAAGTGTGGCAAAGTACTGAAATGTTGTGGCAAAGTAGTAGCAATGTACTGACTAGTATGGTAAAGTACAGAAAAGTTGTGGCAAAGTGCTGAAAAGTAGTGGCAAAGTATTGAAAAGTAGTGGCAAATTGCTGAAAAATAGTGGCAAAGTAGTGACAAGTTGTGACAATGTAGTGGCTAAGCACTGAAAAGTGTGGTAAAGTGCTGAAAAGTGTGACAAAGTACTGAAAAGTTGTGACAAAGTAGTGGCAAAGTAAAGAAAAGTGTGGCAAAGTACTTAAAAGTTGTGGCAAAGTGCTGAAAAGTAGTGGCAAAGTAGTTAAAAGTAGTGTTTGAGTTCTAAAAAGTGTGGCAAAGTACTGAAATGTTGTGGCAAAGTAGTAGCAATGTACTGACTAGTATGGTAAAGTACAGAAAAGTTGTGGCAAAGCACTGAAAAGAGTGGCAAAGTACTGAAAAGTTGTGGCAAAGTGCTGAAAAGTAGTGGCAAAGTAGTGACAAGTTGTGACAATGTAGTGGCTAAGCACTGAAAAGTGTGGTAAAGTGCTGAAAAGTGTGGCAAAGTACTGAAAAGTTGTGGCAAAGTAGTGACAAAGTGCTGAAAAGTATGGCAAAGTACTGAAAAGTTGTGTCAAAGTGCTGAAAAGTAGTGGCAAAGTAGTGAAAATTAGTGGCAAAGTGCTAAAAAGTGTGGCAAAGTACTGACAAGTTTTGGCAAAATAGTGATAAAGTGCTGAAAGGTGTGACAATGTAATGAAAAGTTGTGGCAAAGTAGTGGCAAAGTAAAGAAAAGTATGGCAAAGTACTGAAAAGTGTGGCAAAGTACTGAAAAGTTGTGGCAAAGTGCTGAAAAGTAGTGGCAAAGTAGTTAAAAGTAGTGTTTGAGTTCTAAAAAGTGTGGCAAAGTACTGAAATGTTGTGGCAAAGTAGTAGCAATGTACTGACTAGTATGGTAAAGTACAGAAAAGTTGTGGCAAAGTGCTGAAAAGTAGTGGCAAAGTATTGAAAAGTAGTGGCAAATTGCTGAAAAATAGTGGCAAAGTAGTGACAAGTTGTGACAATGTAGTGGCTAAGCACTGAAAAGTGTGGTAAAGTGCTGAAAAGTGTGACAAAGTACTGAAAAGTTGTGACAAAGTAGTGGCAAAGTAAAGAAAAGTGTGGCAAAGTACTTAAAAGTTGTGGCAAAGTGCTGAAAAGTAGTGGCAAAGTAGTTAAAAGTAGTGTTTGAGTTCTAAAAAGTGTGGCAAAGTACTGAAATGTTGTGGCAAAGTAGTAGCAATGTACTGACTAGTATGGTAAAGTACAGAAAAGTTGTGGCAAAGCACTGAAAAGAGTGGCAAAGTACTGAAAAGTTGTGGCAAAGTGCTGAAAAGTAGTGGCAAAGTAGTGACAAGTTGTGACAATGTAGTGGCTAAGCACTGAAAAGTGTGGTAAAGTGCTGAAAAGTGTGACAAAGTACTGAAAAGTTGTGACAAAGTAGTGGCAAAGTAAAGAAAAGTGTGGCAAATTACTTAAAAGTAGTGGCAAAGTGCTGAAAAGTGTGGAAAAGTACTGAAAAGTTGTGGCAAAGTAGTGACAAAGTGCTGAAAAGTATGGCAAAGTACTGAAAAGTTGTGTCAAAGTGCTGAAAAGTAGTGGCAAAGTAGTGAAAATTAGTGGCAAAGTGCTAAAAAGTGTGGCAAAGTACTGACAAGTTTTGGCAAAGTAGTGATAAAGTGCTGAAAGGTGTGACAATGTAATGAAAAGTTGTGGCAAAGTAGTGGCAAAGTAAAGAAAAGTATGGCAAAGTACTGAAAAGTAGTGGCAAATTTCTGAAAAGTTTGGCAAAGTACTGAAAAGTGTGGCAAAGTACTGAAAAGTTGTGGCAATGTAGTGGCCAAGCACTGAAAAGTGTGATAAAGTGCTGAAAAGTGTGACAAAGTACTGAAAAGTTGTGGCAAAGTAGTGGCAAAGTAAAGAAAAGTGTGGCAAAGTACTGAAAAGTGTGGCAAAGTACTGAAAACTTGTGGCAAAGTGCTGAAAAGTAGTGAAAAGTAGTGAAAAGTAGTGGCAAATTGCTGAAAAGTGTGGCAAAGTACTGAAAAGTTGTGGCAAAGTAGTGGCAAAGTACTGAAAAGTTTGGCAAAGTGCTGAAAAGTAGTGGAAAAGAACTGAAAAGTAGTGGCAAAGTGCTGAAAAGTGTGGCATAGTACTGAAAAGTTGTGGCAAAGTAGTGGCGAAGTACTGAAAAGTTTGGCAAAGCACTGACAAGTTGTGGCAAAGTGCTGAAAAGTAGTGGCAAAGTAGTGAAAAGTACTGGCAAAGTGTTGAAAAGTAGGGGCAAAGTAGTGGCAAAGCACTGAAAAGTGTGGCAAAGTACTGAAAAGTGTGGCAAAGTACTGAAAAGTTGTGGCAAAGTGCTGAAAAGTAGTGGCAAAGTAGTGAAAAGTAGTGTTTGAGTTCTAAAAAGTGTGGCAAAGTACTGAAAAGTTGTGGCAAAGTAGTAGCAATGTACTGAAAAGTATGGTAAAATACTGAAAAGTTGTAGCAAAGTAGTGACAAAGTGCTGAAAAGTATGGCAAAGTACTGAAAAGTTGTTGCAAAGTGCTGAAAAGTAGTGGCAAAGTAGTGAAAAGTAGTGTTTGAGTTCTAAAAAGTGTGGCAAAGTACTGAAAAGTTGTGGCAAAGTAGTAGCAATGTACTGAAAAGTATGGTAAAATACTGAAAAGTTGTAGCAAAGTAGTGACAAAGTGCTGAAAAGTATGGCAAAGTACTGAAAAGTTGTGGCAAAGTGCTGAAAAGTAGTGGCAAAGTAGTGAAAATTAGTAGCAAAGTGCTAAAAAGTGTGGCAAAGTACTGACAAGTTGTGGCAAAGTAGTGGCAAAGTACTGAACAGTTTGGCAAAGTACTGAAAAGTTGTGGCAAAGTACTGAAAAGTAGTGGCAAAGTGCAGAAAAGTGTCGCAAAGTACTGACAAATTGTGGCAAAGTGCTGAAAAGTAGTGGCAAAGTACTGAAACGTAGGGACAAAGTGCTGAAAGGTGTGGCAAAGTACTGAAAAGTAGTGGCAAAGTAGTCAAAAGTAGTGGCAAAGTACTGAAAAGTAGTGGCAAAGTACTGAAAAGTGGTGGCAAAGTGCTGAACAGTAGTGGCAAAGAACTGAAAAGTAGGGGCAAAGTGCTGAAATGTGTGGCAAAGTATTGAAAAATAGTGGTAAAGTAGTGAAAATTAGTGGCAAAGTGCTGAAAAGTGTGGCAAAGTTCTGAAAAGTTGTGGCAAAGTAGTGGCAAAGTACTGAAAAGTTTGGCAAAGTACTGAAAAGTTTGGCAAAGTACTGAAAAGGGTGGCAAAGTACTGAAAAGTTGTGGCAATGTAGTGGCCAAGCACTGAAAAGTGTGATAAAGTGCTCAAAAGTGTGACAAAGTACTGAAAAGTTGTGGCAAAGTGCTGAAAAGTAGTGGCAAAGTAGTGAAAAGTAGTGTTTGAGTTCTAAAAAGTGTGGCAAAGTACTGAAAAGTTGTGGCAAAGTAGTAGCAATGTACTGAAAAGTATGGTAAAATACTGTAAAGTTGTAGCAAAGTAGTGACAAAGTGCTGAAAAGTATGGCAAAGTACTGAAAAGTTGTGGCAAAGTGCTGAAAAGTAGTGGCAAAGTAGTGAAAAGTAGTGTTTGAGTTCTAAAAAGTGTGGCAAAGTACTGAAAAGTTGTAGCAAAGTAGTAGCAATGTACTGAAAAGTATGGTAAAATACTGAAAAGTTGTAGCAAAGTAGTGACAAAGTGCTGAAAAGTATGGCAAAGTACTGAAAAGTTGTGGCAAAGTGCTGAAAAGTAGTGGCAAAGTAGTGAAAATTAGTAGCAAAGAGCTAAAAAGTGTGGCAAAGTACTGACAAGTTGTGGCAAAGTAGTGGCAAAGTACTGAAAAGTTTGGCAAAGTACTGAAAAGTTGTGGCAAAGTACTGAAAAGTTGTGGCAAAGTAATGGCGAAGTACTGAAAAGTTTGGCAAAGCACTGACAAGTTGTGGCAAAGTGCTGAAAAGTAGTGGCAAAGTAGTGAAAAGTACTGGCAAAGTGTTGAAAAGTAGGGGCAAAGTAGTGGCAAAACACTGAAAAGTGTGGCAAAGTACTGAAAAGTGTGGCAAAGTACTGAAAAGTTGTGGCAAAGTGCTGAAAAGTAGTGGCAAAGTAGTGAAAAGTAGTGTTTGAATTCTAAAAAGTGTGGTAAAATACTGAAAAGTTGTAGCAAAGTAGTGACAAAGTGCTGAAAAGTATGGCAAAGTACTGAAAAGTTGTGGCAAAGTGCTGAAAAGTAGTGGCAAAGTAGTGAAAAGTAGTGTTTGAGTTCTAAAAAGTGTGGCAAAGTACTGTAAAGTTGTGGCAAAGTAGTAGCAATGTACTGAAAAGTATGGTAAAATACTGAAAAGTTGTAGCAAAGTAGTGACAAAGTGCTGAAAAGTATGGCAAAGTACTGAAAAGTTGTGGCAAAGTGCTGAAACGTAGGGACAAAGTGCTGAAAGGTGTGGCAAAGTACTGAAAAGTAGTGGCAAAGTAGTCAAAAGTAGTGGCAAAGTACTGAAAAGTAGTGGCAAAGTACTGAAAAGTGGTGGCAAAGTGCTGAACAGTAGTGGCAAAGAACTGAAAAGTAGGGGCAAAGTGCTGAAATGTGTGGCAAAGTATTGAAAAATAGTGGCAAAGTAGTGAAAATAAGTGGCAAAGTGCTGAAAAGTGAGGCAAAGTTCTGAAAAGTTGTGGCAAAGTAGTGGCAAAGTACTGAAAAGTTTGGCAAAGTACTGAAAAGTTTGGCAAAGTAGTGACAAAGTGCTGAAAAGTATGGCAAAGTACTGAAAAGTTGTGGCAAAGTGCTGAAAAGTAGTGGCAAAGTAGTGAAAAGTAGTGTTTGAGTTCTAAAAAGTGTGGCAAAGTACTGAAAAGTTGTGGCAAAGTAGTAGCAATGTACTGAAAAGTATGGTAAAATACTGAAAAGTTGTAGCAAAGTAGTGACAAAGTGCTGAAAAGTATGGCAAAGTACTGAAAAGTTGTGGCAAAGTGCTGAAAAGTAGTGGAAAAGTAGTGAAAATTAGTAGCAAAGTGCTAAAAAGTGTGGCAAAGTACTGACAAGTTGTGGCAAAGTAGTGGCAAAGTACTGAACAGTTTGGCAAAGTACTGAAAAGTTGTGGCAAAGTACTGAAAAGTAGTGGCAAAGTGCAGAAAAGTGTCGCAAAGTACTGACAAATTGTGGCAAAGTGCTGAAAAGTAGTGGCAAAGTACTGAAACGTAGGGACAAAGTGCTGAAAGGTGTGGCAAAGTACTGAAAAGTAGTGGCAAAGTAGTCAAAAGTAGTGGCAAAGTACTGAAAAGTAGTGGCAAAGTACTGAAAAGTGGTGGCAAAGTAGTGAAAAGTGGTGTTTGAGTTCTAAAAAGTGTGGCAAAGTACTGAAAAGTTGTGGCAAAGTAGTAGCAATGTACTGAAAAGTATGGTAAAATACTGAAAAGTTGTAGCAAAGTAGTGACAAAGTGCTGAAAAGTATGGCAAAGTACTGAAAAGTTGTGGCAAAGTGCTGAAAAGTAGTGGCAAAGTAGTGAAAAGTAGTGTTTGAGTTCTAAAAAGTGTGGCAAAGTACTGAAAAGTTGTGGCAAAGTAGTAGCAATGTACTGAAAAGTATGGTAAAATACTGAAAAGTTGTAGCAAAGTAGTGACAAAGTGCTGAAAAGTGTTTCAAAGTACTGAAAAGTTGTGGCAAAGTGCTGAAAAGTAGTGGCAAAGTAGTGAAAATTAGTAGCAAAGTGCTAAAAAGTGTGGCAAAGTACTGACAAGTTGTGGCAAAGTAGTGGCAAAGTACTGAAAAGTTTGGCAAAGTACTGAAAAATTGTGGCAAAGTGCAGAAAGTAGTGGCAAAGTACTGAAACGTAGGGACAAACTGCTGAAAGGTGTGGCAAAGTACTGAAAAGTAGTGGCAAAGTAGTCAAAAGTAGTGGCAAAGTACTGAAAAGTGGTGTTTGAGTTCTAAAAAGTGTGGCAAAGTACTGAAAAGTTGTGGCAAAGTAGTAGCAATGTACTGAAAAGTATGGTAAAATACTGAAAAGTTGTAGCAAAGTAGTGACAAAGTGCTGAAAAGTATGGCAAAGTACTGAAAAGTTGTGGCAAAGTGCTGAAAAGTAGTGGCAAAGTAGTGAAAAGTAGTGTTTGAGTTCTAAAAAGTGTGGCAAAGTACTGAAAAGTTGTGGCAAAGTAGTAGCAATGTACTGAAAAGTATGGTAAAATACTGAAAAGTTGTAGCAAAGTAGTGACAAAGTGCTGAAAAGTGTTTCAAAGTACTGAAAAGTTGTGGCAAAGTGCTGAAAAGTAGTGGCAAAGTAGTGAAAATTAGTAGCAAAGTGCTAAAAAGTGTGGCAAAGTACTGACAAGTTGTGGCAAAGTAGTGGCAAAGTACTGAAAAGTTTGGCAAAGTACTGAAAAATTGTGGCAAAGTGCAGAAAGTAGTGGCAAAGTACTGAAACGTAGGGACAAACTGCTGAAAGGTGTGGCAAAGTACTGAAAAGTAGTGGCAAAGTAGTCAAAAGTAGTGGCAAAGTACTGAAAAGTAGTGGCAAAGTACTGAAAAGTGGTGGCAAAGTGCTGAACAGTAGTGGCAAAGAACTGAAAAGTAGGGGCAAAGTGCTGAAATGTGTGGCAAAGTATTGAAAAATAGTGGCAAAGTAGTGAAAATTAGTGGCAAAGTGCTGAAAAGTGTGGCAAAGTTCTGAAAAGTTGTGGCAAAGTAGTGGCAAAGTACTGAAAAGTTTGGCAAAGTACTGAAAAGTTTGGCAAAGTACTGAAAAGTTTGGCAAAGTATTGAAAAGGGTGGCAAAGTACTGAAAAGTTGTGGCAATGTAGTGGCCAAGCACTGAAAAGTGTGATAAAGTGCTCAAAAGTGTGAGAAAGTACTGAAAAGTTGTGGCAAAGTAGTGGCAAAGTAAAGAAAAATGTGGCAAAGTACTGAAAAGTTGTGGCAAAGTGCTGAAAAGTAGTGAAAAGTAGTGGCAAAGTGCTGAAAAGTGTGGCAAAGTACTGAAAAGTTGTGGCAAAGTAGTGGCAAAGTACTGAAAAGTTTGGCAAAGTGCTGAAAAGTGTGGCATAGTACTGAAAAGTTGTGGCAAAGTAGTGGAGAAGTACTGAAAAGTTTGGCAAAGCACTGACAAGTTGTGGCAAAGTGCTGAAAAGTAGTGGCAAAGTAGCGAAAAGTACTGGCAAAGTGTTGAAAAGTAGTGGCAAAGTAGTGGCAAAGCAATGAAAAGTGTGGCAAAGTACTGAAAAGTGTGGCAAAGTACTGAAAAGTTGTGGCAAAGTGCTGAAAAGTAGTGGCAAAGTAGTTAAAAGTAGTGTTTGAGTTCTAAAAAGTGTGGCAAAGTACTGAAATGTTGTGGCAAAGTAGTAGCAATGTACTGACTAGTATGGTAAAGTACAGAAAAGTTGTGGCAAAGTGCTGAAAAGTAGTGGCAAAGTATTGAAAAGTAGTGGCAAATTGCTGAAAAATAGTGGCAAAGTAGTGACAAGTTGTGACAATGTAGTGGCTAAGCACTGAAAAGTGTGGTAAAGTGCTGAAAAGTGTGACAAAGTACTGAAAAGTTGTGACAAAGTAGTGGCAAAGTAAAGAAAAGTGTGGCAAAGTACTTAAAAGTTGTGGCAAAGTGCTGAAAAGTAGTGGCAAAGTAGTTAAAAGTAGTGTTTGAGTTCTAAAAAGTGTGGCAAAGTACTGAAATGTTGTGGCAAAGTAGTAGCAATGTACTGACTAGTATGGTAAAGTACAGAAAAGTTGTGGCAAAGCACTGAAAAGAGTGGCAAAGTACTGAAAAGTTGTGGCAAAGTGCTGAAAAGTAGTGGCAAAGTAGTGACAAGTTGTGACAATGTAGTGGCTAAGCACTGAAAAGTGTGGTAAAGTGCTGAAAAGTGTGGCAAAGTACTGAAAAGTTGTGGCAAAGTAGTGACAAAGTGCTGAAAAGTATGGCAAAGTACTGAAAAGTTGTGTCAAAGTGCTGAAAAGTAGTGGCAAAGTAGTGAAAATTAGTGGCAAAGTGCTAAAAAGTGTGGCAAAGTACTGACAAGTTTTGGCAAAATAGTGATAAAGTGCTGAAAGGTGTGACAATGTAATGAAAAGTTGTGGCAAAGTAGTGGCAAAGTAAAGAAAAGTATGGCAAAGTACTGAAAAGTGTGGCAAAGTACTGAAAAGTTGTGGCAAAGTGCTGAAAAGTAGTGGCAAAGTAGTTAAAAGTAGTGTTTGAGTTCTAAAAAGTGTGGCAAAGTACTGAAATGTTGTGGCAAAGTAGTAGCAATGTACTGACTAGTATGGTAAAGTACAGAAAAGTTGTGGCAAAGTGCTGAAAAGTAGTGGCAAAGTATTGAAAAGTAGTGGCAAATTGCTGAAAAATAGTGGCAAAGTAGTGACAAGTTGAGACAATGTAGTGGCTAAGCACTGAAAAGTGTGGTAAAGTGCTGAAAAGTGTGACAAAGTACTGAAAAGTTGTGACAAAGTAGTGGCAAAGTAAAGAAAAGTGTGGCAAAGTACTTAAAAGTTGTGGCAAAGTGATGAAAAGTAGTGGCAAAGTAGTTAAAAGTAGTGTTTGAGTTCTAAAAAGTGTGGCAAAGTACTGAAATGTTGTGGCAAAGTAGTAGCAATGTACTGACTAGTATGGTAAAGTACAGAAAAGTTGTGGCAAAGCACTGAAAAGAGTGGCAAAGTACTGAAAAGTTGTGGCAAAGTGGTGAAAAGTAGTGGCAAAGTAGTGACAAGTTGTGACAATGTAGTGGCTAAGCACTGAAAAGTGTGGTAAAGTGCTGAAAAGTGTGACAAAGTACTGAAAAGTTGTGACAAAGTAGTGGCAAAGTAAAGAAAAGTGTGGCAAAGTACTTAAAAGTAGTGGCAAAGTGCTGAAAAGTGTGGAAAAGTACTGAAAAGTTGTGGCAAAGTAGTGACAAAGTGCTGAAAAGTATGGCAAAGTACTGAAAAGTTGTGTCAAAGTGCTGAAAAGTAGTGGCAAAGTAGTGAAAATTAGTGGCAAAGTGCTAAAAAGTGTGGCAAAGTACTGACAAGTTTTGGCAAAGTAGTGATAAAGTGCTGAAAGGTGTGACAATGTAATGAAAAGTTGTGGCAAAGTAGTGGCAAAGTAAAGAAAAGTATGGCAAAGTACTGAAAAGTTGTGGCAAAGTTCTGAAAATTAGTGAAAAGTAGTGGCAAAGTGCTGAAAAATGTGGCAAAGTACTGACAAGTTGTGGCAAAGTAGTGACAAAGTGCTGAAAAGTATGGCAAATTACTGAAAACTTGTGGCAATGTGCAGAAAAGTAGTGGCAAAGTAGTGAAAAGTAGTGGCAAAGTGCTAAAAAGTGTGGCAAAGTACTGAAAAGTTGTGGCAAAGTAGTGAAAAGTAGTGGCAAAATGCTGAAAAGTGTTTCAAAATACTGAAAAGTTGTGGCAAAGTAGCGGCAATGTACTGAAAAGTTTGGCAAAGTACTGAAAAGTTGTGGCAAAATGCTGAAAAGTAGTGGCAAAGCAGTGAAAAGTAGCGGCAAAGTGCTGAAATGTAGTGGCAAAGTAGTGAAAAGTAGTGGCAAAGTGTTGAAAGGTGTGGTAAAGTAAAGAAAAGTGTGGCAAAGTACTGAAAAGTTGTGGCAAAGTTCTAAAAAGTGTGGCAAAGTACTGAAAAGTTGTAGCAAAGTAGTAGCAATGTACTGAAAAGTATGGCAAAGTACAGAAAAGTTGTGGCAAAGTGCTGAAAAGTAGTGGCAAAGTAGTGAAAAGTAGTGGCAAATTGCTGAAAAATAGTGGCAAAGTAATGGCAAAGCACTGACAAGTGTGGCAAAGTACTGAAAAGTTGTGGCAAAGTGCTGAAAAGTAGTGGCAAAGTAGTGACAAGTTGTGGCAATGTAGTGGCCAAGCACTGAAAAGTGTGATAAAGTGCTGAAAAGTGTGACAAAGTACTGAAAAGTTGTGACAAAGTAGTGGCAAAGTAAAGAAAAGTGTGGCAAAGTAGTTAAAAGTAGTGGCAAAGTGCTGAAAAGTGGTAAAAAGTAGTGGCAAAGTGCTGAAAAGTGTGGCAAAGTACTGAAAAGTTGTGGCAAAGTAGTGACAAAGTGCTGAAAAGTATGGCAAAGTACTGACAAGTTGTGGCAAAGTGCTGAAAAGTAGTGGCAAAGTAGTGAAAATTAGTGGCAAAGAGCTAAAAAGTGTGGCAAAGTACGGACAAGTTTTGGCAAAGTAGTGATAAAGTGCTGAAAAGTGTGACAAAGTAATGAAAAGTTGTGGCAAAGTAGTGGCAAAGTAAAGAAAAGTATGGCAAAGTACTGAAAAGTTGTGGCAAAATGCTGAAAAGTAGTGAAAAGTAGTGGCAAAGTGCTGAAAAGTGTGGCAAAGTACTGAAAAGTTTTGGCAAAGTAGTGACAAAGTGCTGAAAAGTAGTGGCAAATTACTGAAAAGTTGTGGCAATGTGCTGAAAAGTAGTGGCAAAGTAGTGAAAAGTAGTGGCAAAGTGCTGAAAAGTGTGGCAAAGTACTGACAAGTTGTGGCAAAGTAGCGGCAATGTACTGAAAAGTTGTGGCAAAGTACTGAAAAGTAGTGGCAAAGAAGTGAAAAGTAGTGGCAAAGTGCTGAAATGTAGTGGTAAAGTAGTGAAAAGTAGTGGCAAAGTGTTGAAAAGTAGTGTCAGAGAACTGAAAAGTAGGGGCAAAGTGCTGAAAGGTGTGGCAAAGTAAAGAAAAGTGTGGCAAAGCACTGAAAAGTAGTGGCAAAGTACTGAAAAGCGGTGGCAAAGTGCTGAACAGTAGTGGCAAAGAACTGAAAAGTAGGGGCAAAGTGCTGAAATATGTGGCAAAGTATTGAAAAATAGTGGCAAAGTAGTGAAAGTTAGTGGCAAAGTGCTGAAAAGTGTGGCAAAGTTCTGAAAAGTTGTGGCAAAGTAGTGGCAAAGTACTGAAAAGTTTGGCAAAGTACTGAAAAGTTTGGCAAAGTACTGAAAAGTGTGGCAAAGTACTGAAAAGTTGTGGCAATGTAGTGGCCAAGCACTGAAAAGTGTGATAAAGTGCTGAAAAGTGTGACAAAGTACTGAAAAGTTGTGGCAAAGTAGTGGCAAAGTAAAGAAAAGTGTGGCAAAGTACTGAAAAGTGTGGCAAAGTACTGAAAAGTTGTGGCAAAGTGCTGAAAAGTAGTGAAAAGTAGTGGCAAATTGCTGAAAAGTGTGGCAAAGTACTGAAAAGTTGTGGCAAAGTAGTGGCAAAGTACTGAAAAGTTTGGCAAAGTGCTGAAAAGTAGTGGAAAAGAACTGAAAAGTAGGGGCAAAGTGCTGAAAGTTGTGGCAAAGTACTGAAAAGTAGTGGCAAAGTAGTGAAAAGTAGTGGCAAAGTGCTGAAAAGTGTGGCATAGTACTGAAAAGTTGTGGCAAAGTAGTGGCGAAGTACTGAAAAGTTTGGCAAAGCACTGACAAATTGTGGCAAAGTGCTGAAAAGTAGTGGCAAAGTAGTGAAAAGTACTGGCAAAGTGTTGAAAAGTAGGGGCAAAGTAGTGGCAAAGCACTGAAAAGGGTGGCAAAGTACTGAAAAGTGTGGCAAAGTACTGAAAAGTTGTGGCAAAGTGCTGAAAAGTAGTGGCAAAGTAGTGAAAAGTAGTGTTTGAGTTCTAAAAAGTGTGGCAAAGTACTGAAAAGTTGTGGCAAAGTAGTAGCAATGTACTGAAAAGTATGGTAAAGTAAAGAAAAGTTGTGGCAAAGTGCTGAAAAGTAGTGGCAAAGTATTGAAAAGTAGTGGCAAATTGCTGAAAAATAGTGGCAAAGTAGTGGCAAAGCACTGAAAAGTGTGGCAAAGTACTGAAAAGTTGTGGCAAAGTGATGAAAAGTAGTGGCAAAGTAGTGACAAGTTGTGACAATGTAGTGGCCAAGCACTGAAAAGTGTGGTAAAGTGCTGAAAAGTGTGACAAAGTACTGAAAAGTTGTGACGAAGTAGTGGCAAAGTACTGAAAAGTGAGGCAAAGTACTGAAAAGTTGTGGCAAAGTCGTGGCATAGTACTGATAAGTGTGGCAAAGTACTGAAAAGTAGTGGCAAAGTGCTGAAAAGTGTGGCAAAGTACTAAAAAGTTGTGGCAAAGTACTAAAAAGTGTGGCAAAGTAGTAGCAATTTGTGGCAAAGTCGTGGCAAAGTACTGATAAGGGTGGCAAAGTACTTAAAATTAGTGGCAAAGTGCTGAAAAGTGTGGCAAAGTACTGACAAGTTGTGGCAAAGTAGTGACAAAGTGCTGAAAAGTATGGCAAAGTACTGAAAAGTTGTGGCAAAGTGCTGAAAAGTAGTGGCAAAGTAGTGAAAATTAGTGGCAAAGTGCTAAAAAGTGTGGCAAAGTACTGACAAGTTTTGGCAAAGTAGTGATAAAGTGCTGAAAGGTGTGACAAAAGTAATGAAAAGTTGTGGCAAAGTAGTGGCAAAGTAAAGAAAAGTATGGCTAAGTACTGAAAAGTTGTGGCAAAGTTCTGAAAAGTAGTGAAAAGTAGTGGCAAAGTGCTGAAAAGTGTGGCAAAGTACTGACAAGTTGTGGCAAAGTAGTGACAAAGTGCTGAAAAGTATGGCAAATTACTGAAAAGTTGTGGCAAAGTGCTGAAAAGTAGTGGCAAAGTAGTGAAAAGTAGTGGCAAAGTGCTGAAAAGTGTGGCAAAGTACTGAAAAGTTGTGGCAAAGTAGCGGCAATGTACTGAAAAGTTTGGCAAAGTACTGAAAAGTTGTGGCAAAGTGCTGAAAAGTAGTGGCAAAGCAGTGAAAAGTAGTGGCAAAGTGCTGAAATGTAGTGGCAAAGTAGTGAAAAGTAGTGGCAAAGTGTTGAAAAGTAGTGGCAAAGAACTGAAAAGTAGGGGCATAGTGCTGAAAGGTGTGGCAAAGTAAAGAAAAGTGTGGCAAAGTACTGAAAAGTAGTGGCAAATTGCTGAAAAATAGTGGCAAAGTAGTGGCAAAGCACTGAAAAGTGTGGCAAAGTACTGAAAAGTTGTGGCAAAGTGCTGAAAATTAGTGGCAAAGTAGTGACAAGTTGTGACAATGTAGTGGCCAAGCACTGAAAAGTGTGGTAAAGTGCTGAAAAGTGTGACAAAGTACTGAAAAGTTGTGACGAAGTAGTGGCAAAGTAAAGAAAAGTGTGGCAAAGTACTTAAAATTAGTGGCAAAGTGCTGAAAAGTGTGGCAAAGTACTGACAAGTTGTGGCAAAGTAGTGACAAAGTGCTGAAAAGTATGGCAAAGTACTGAAAAGTTGTGGCAAAGTGCTGAAAAGTAGTGGCAAAGTAGTGAAAATTAGTGGCAAAGTGCTAAAAAGTGTGGCAAAGTACTGACAAGTTTTGGCAAAGTAGTGATAAAGTGCTGAAAGGTGTGACAAAAGTAATGAAAAGTTGTGGCAAAGTAGTGGCAAAGTAAAGGAAAGTATGGCTAAGTACTGAAAAGTTGTGGCAAAGTTCTGAAAAGTAGTGAAAAGTAGTGGCAAAGTGCTGAAAAGTGTGGCAAAGTACTGACAAGTTGTGGCAAAGTAGTGACAAAGTGCTGAAAAGTATGGCAAATTACTGAAAAGTTGTGGCAAAGTGCTGAAAAGTAGTGGCAAAGTAGTGAAAAGTAGTGGCAAAGTGCTGAAAAGTGTGGCAAAGTACTGAAAAGTTGTGGCAAAGTAGCGGCAATGTACTGAAAAATTTGGCAAAGTACTGAAAAGTTGTGGCAAAGTGCTGAAAAGTAGTGGCAAAGCAGTGAAAAGTAGTGGCAAAGTGCTGAAATGTAGTGGCAAAGTAGTGAAAAGTAGTGGCAAAGTGTTGAAAAGTAGTGGCAAAGAACTGAAAAGTAGGGGCAAAGTGCTGAAAGGTGTGGCAAAGTAAAGAAAAGTGTGGCAAAGTACTGAAAAGTTGTGGCAAAGTGCTGAAAAGTGTGGCAAAGTAGTGACAAGTTTTGGCAAAGTAGTGACAAAGTGCTGAATAGTGTGGCAAAGTACTGAAAAGTTGTGGCAAAGTAGTTGCAAAGTACTGAAAAGTTTTGCAAAGTGCTGAAAAGTAGTGGAAAAGAACTGAAAAGTAGGGGCAAAGTGCTGAAAGGTGTGGCAAAGTACTGACAAGTTTTGGCAAAGTAGTGATAAAGTGCTGAAAGGTGTGACAAAGTAATGAAAAGTTGTGGCAAAGTAGTGGCAAAGTAAAGACAAGTATTGCAAAGTACTGACAAGTTGTGGCAAAGTGACAAAGTGCTGAAAAGTATGGCATATTACAGAAAAGTTGTGGCAATGTGCTGAAAAGTAGTGGCAAAGTAGTGAAAAGTAATGGCAAAGTGCTAAAAAGTGTGGCAAAGTACTGAAAAGTTGTGGCAAAGTAGTGAAAAGTAGTGCCAAAGTGCTGAAAAGTGTGGCAAAGTACTGAAAAGTTGTGGCAAAGTAGCGGCAATGTACTGAAAAGTTTGGCAAAGTACTGAAAAGTTGTGGCAAAATGCTGAAAAGTAGTGGCAAAGCAGTGAAAAGTAGTGGCAAAGTGCTGAAATGTAGTGGCAAAGTAGTGAAAAGCAGTGGCAAAGTGTTGAAAGGTGTGGCAAAGTAAAGAAAAGTGTGGCCAAGTACTGAAAAGTTGTGGCAAAGTTCTAAAAAGTGTGGCAAAGTACTGAAAAGTATGGCAAAGTAGAGAAAAGTTGTGGCAAAGTGCTGAAAAGTAGTGGCAAAGTAGTGAAAAGTAGTGGCAAATTGCTGAAAAATAGTGGCAAAGTAGTGGCAAAGCACTGAAAAGTGTGGCAAAGTACTGAAAAGTTGTGGCAAAATGCTGAAAAGTAGTGGCAAAGTAGTTACAAGTTGTGGCAATGTAGTGGCCAAGCACTGAAAAGTGTGATAAAGTGCTGAAAAGTGTGACAAAGTACTGAAAAGTTGTGACAAATTAGTGGCAAAGTAAAGAAAAGTGTGGCAAAGTACTTAAAAGTAGTGGCAAAGTACTGACAAGTTTTGGCAAAGTAGTGATAAAGTGCTGAAAGGTGTGACAAAGTAATGAAAAGTTGTGGCAAATTAGTGGCAAAGTAAAGAAAAGTATTGCAAAGTAATGAAAAGTTGTGGCAAAGTTCTGAAAAGTAGTGAAAAGTAGTGGCAAAATGCTGACAAGTGTGGCAAAGTACTGACAAGTTGTGGCAAAGTAGTGACAAAGTGATGAAAAGTATGGCAAATTACTGAAAAGTTGTGGCAATGTGCTGAAAACTAGTGGCAAAGTAGTGAAAAGTAGTGGCAAAGTGCTAAAAAGTGTGGCAAAGTACTGAAAAGTTATGGCAAAGTAGTGAAAAGTAGAGGCAAAGTGCTGAAAAGTGTGGCAAAGTACTGAAAAGTTGTGGCAAAGTAACGGCAATGTACTGAAAAGTTTGGCAAAGTACTGAAAAGTTGTGGCAAAATGCTGAAAAGTAGTGGCAAAGCAGTGAAAAGTAGTGGCAAAGTGCTGAAATGTAGTGGCAAAGTAGTGAAAAGTAGTGGCAAAGTGTTGAAAGGTGTGGCAAAGTAAAGAAAAGTGTGGCAAAGTACTGAAAAGATGTGGCAAAGTTCTAAAAAGTGTGGCAAAGTACTGAAAAGTATGGCAAAGTACAGACAAGTTGTGGCAAAGTGCTGAAAAGTAGTGGCAAAGTAGTGAAAAGTAGTGGCAAATTGCTGAAAAATAGTGGCAAAGTAGTGGCAAAGCACTGAAAAGTGTGGCAAAGTACTGAACAGTTGTGGCAAAATGCTCAAAAGTAGTGGCAAAGTAGTTACAAGTTGTGGCAATGTAGTGGCCAAGCACTGAAAAGTGTGATAAAGTGCTGAAAAGTGTGACAAAGTACTGAAAAGTTGTGACAAAGTAGTGGCAAAGTAAAGAAAAGTGTGGCAAAGTACTTAAAAGTAGTGGCAAAGTACTGACAAGTTTTGGCAAAGTAGTGATAAAGTGATGAAAGGTGTGACAAAGTAATGAAAAGTTGTGGCAAAGTAGTGGCAAAGTAAAGAAAAGTATTGCAAAGTACTGAAAAGTTGTGGCAAAGTTCTGAAAAGTAGTGAAAAGTAGTGGCAAAGTGCTGAAAAGTTGTGGCAATGTGCTGAAAAGTAGTGGCAAAGTAGTGAAAAGTAGTGGCAAAGTGCTAAAAAGTGTGGCAAAGTACTGAAAAGTTGTGGCAAAGTAGTGAAAAGTAGAGGCAAAGTGCTGAAAAGTGTGGCAAAGTAATGAAAAGTGGTGGCAAAGTAGCGGCAATGTACTGAAAAGTTTGGCAAAGTACTGAAAAGTTGTGGCAAAATGCTGAAAAGTAGTGGCAAAGCAGTGAAAAGTAGTGGCAAAGTGTTGAAATGTAGTGGCAAAGTAGTGAAAAGTAGTGGCAAAGTGTTGAAAAGTGTGGCAAAGTAAAGAAAAGTGTGGCAAAGTACTGAAAAGATGTGGCAAAGTTCTAAAAAGTGTGGCAAATTACTGAAAAGTATGGCAAAGTACAGAAAAGTTGTGCAAAGTGCTGAAAAGTAGTGGCAAAGTAGTGAAAAGTAGTGGCAAATTGCTGAAAAATAGTGGCAAAGTAGTGGCAAAGCACTGAAAAGTGTGGCAAAGTACAGAAAAGTTGTGGCAAAATGCTGAAAAGTAGTGGCAAAGTAGTTACAAGTTGTGGCAATGTAGTGGAAAAGCACTGAAAAATGTGATAAAGTGCTGAAAAGTGTGGCAAAGTACTGAAAAGTTGTGGCAAAGTAGTGGCAAAGTAAAGAAAAGTGTGGCAAAGTACTTAAAAGTAGTGGCAAAGTGCTGAAAAGTAGTAAAAAGTAGTGGCAAAGTGCTGAAAAGTGTGGTAAAGTACTGAAAAGTTGTGGCAAAGTAGTGACACAGTGCTGAAAAGTATGGCAAAGTACTGAAAAGTTGTGGCAAAGTGCTGAAAAGTAGTGGCAAAGTAGTGAAAATTAATGGCAAAGTACTGAAAAGTTGTGGCAAAGTGCTGAAAAGTAGTGGCAAAGCAGTGAAAAGTAGAGGCAAAGTGCTGAAATGTAGTGGCAAAGTAGTGAAAAGTAGTGGCAAAGTGTTGAAAAGTAGTGGCAAAGAACTGAAAAGTAGGGGAAAAGTGCTGAAAGGTGTGGCAAAGTAAAGAAAAGTGTGGCAAAGTACTGAAAAGTTGTGGCAAAGTGCTGAAAAGTGTGGCAAAGTACTGACAAGTTTTGGCAAAGTAGTGACAAAGTGCTGAAAAGTGTGGCAAAGTACTGAAAAGTTTTGGCAAAGTAGTTGCAAAGTACTGAAAAGTTTGGCAAAGTGGTGAAAAGTAGTGGAAAAGAACTGAAAAGTAGGGGCAAAGTGCTGAAAGTTGTGGCAAAGTACTGAAAAGTAGTGGCAAAGTAGTGAAAAGTAGTGGCAAAGTGCTGAAAAGTGTGGCATAGTACTGAAAAGTTGTGGCAAAGTAGTGGCAAAGTACTGAAAAGTTGTAGCAAAGTAGTGACAAAGTGCTGAAAAGTATGGCAAAGTAGTGAAAAGTAGTGGCAAAGTGCTGAAACGTGTGGCAAAGTACTGACAAGTTGTGGCAAAGTAGTGGCAAAGTACTGAAAAGTTTGACAAAGTACTGAAAAGTTGTGGCAAAGTAGTGAAAATTAATGGCAAAGTACTGAAAAGTTGTGGCAAAGTGCTGAAAAGTAGTGGCAAAGCAGTGAAAAGTAGAGGCAAAGTGCTGAAATGTAGTGGCAAAGTAGTGAAAAGTAGTGGCAAAGTGTTGAAAAGTAGTGGCAAAGAACTGAAAAGTAGGGGAAAAGTGCTGAAAGGTGTGGCAAAGTAAAGAAAAGTGTGGCAAAGTACTGAAAAGTTGTGGCAAAGTGCTGAAAAGTGTGGCAAAGTACTGACAAGTTTTGGCAAAGTAGTGACAAAGTGCTGAAAAGTGTGGCAAAGTACTGAAAAGTTTTGGCAAAGTAGTTGCAAAGTACTGAAAAGTTTGGCAAAGTGGTGAAAAGTAGTGGAAAAGAACTGAAAAGTAGGGGCAAAGTGCTGAAAGTTGTGGCAAAGTACTGAAAAGTAGTGGCAAAGTAGTGAAAAGTAGTGGCAAAGTGCTGAAAAGTGTGGCATAGTACTGAAAAGTTGTGGCAAAGTAGTGGCAAAGTACTGAAAAGTTGTAGCAAAGTAGTGACAAAGTGCTGAAAAGTATGGCAAAGTAGTGAAAAGTAGTGGCAAAGTGCTGAAACGTGTGGCAAAGTACTGACAAGTTGTGGCAAAGTAGTGGCAAAGTACTGAAAAGTTTGACAAAGTACTGAAAAGTTGTGGCAAAGTGCTGAAAAGTAGGGGCAAAGTGCTGAAAGGTGTGGCAAAGAACTGAAAAGTAGTGGCAAAATACTGAAAAATGGTTGCAAAGTGCTGAACAGTAGTGGCAAAGAACTGAAAAATAGGGGCAAAGTGCTGAAATGTGTGGCAAAGTATTGAAAAATAGTGGCAAAGTAGTGAAAATTAGTGGCAAAGTGCTGAAAAGTGTGGCAAAAACCTGAAAAGTTGTGGCAAAGTAGTGGCAAAGTACTGAAAAGCTTGGCAAAATACAGAAAAGTTTGGCAAAGTACTGAAAAGTGAGGCAAAGTACTGAAAAGTTGTGGCAATGTAGTGGCCAAGCACTGAAAAGTGTGATAAAGTGCTGAAAAGTGTGACAAAGTACTGAAAAGTTGTGGCAAAGTAGTGGCAAAGTAAAGAAAAGTGTGGCAAAGTACTGAAAAGTTGTGGCAAAGTGCTGAAAAGTAGTGAAAAGTAGTGGCAACGTGCTGAAAAGTGTGGCAAAGTACTGACAAGTTGTGGCAAAGTAGTGACAAAGTGCTGAAAAGTATGGCAAATTACTGAAAAGTTGTGGCAATGTGCTGAAAAGTAGTGGCAAAGTAGTGAAAAGTAGTGGCAAAGTGCTAAAAAGTGTGGCAAAGTGCTGAAAAGTAGTGGCAAAATACTGAAAAATGGTGGCAAAGTGCTGAACAGTAGTGGCAAAGAACTGAAAAATAGGGGCAAAGTGCTGAAATGTGTGGCAAAGTATTGAAAAATAGTGGCAAAGTAGTGAAAATTAGTGGCAAAGTGCTGAAAAGTGTGGCAAAGTTCTGAAAAGTTGTGGCAAAGTAGTGGCAAAGTACTGAAAAGCTTGGCAAAGTACTGAAAAGTTTGGCAAAGTACTGAAAAGTGTGGCAAAGTAATGAAAATTTGTGGCAATGTAGCGGCAATGTACTGAAAAGTATGGCAAAGTACTGAAAAGTTGTGGCAAAGAACTGAAAAGTAGAGGCAAAGTAGTGAAAAGTAGTGGTAAAGTGCTGAAATGTAGTGGCAAAGTAGTGAAAAGTAGTGGCAAAGTGTTGAAAAGTAGTGGCAAAGAACTGAAAAGTAGGGGCAAAGTGCTGAAAGGTGTGGCAAAATAAAGAAAAGTGTGGCAAAGTACTGAAAAGTTGTGGCAAAGTGCTGAAAAGTAGTGAAAAGTAGTGGCAAAGTGCTGAAATGTGTGGCAAAGTACTGACAAGTTTTGGCAAAGTAGTGACAAAGTGCTGAAAAGTATGGCAAAGTACTGAAAAGTTGTGGCAATGTGTTGAAAAGTAGTGGCAAAGTAGTGAAAAGTAGTGGCAAAGTGCTAAAAAGTGTGGAAAAGTACTGAAAAGTTGTGGCAAACTAGTGGCAAAGTACTGAAAAGTTTGGCAAAGTGCTGAAAAGTATTGAAAAAGAACTGAAAAGTAGGGGCCAAGTGCTGAAAGGTGTGGCAAAGTAGTGAAAAGTAGTGGCAAAGTAGTGAAAAGTAGTGGCAAAGTGCTGAAAAGTGTGGCAAAGTACTGAAAAGTTGTGGCAAAGTAGTGACAAAGTGCTGAAAAGTAGTGGCAAAGTAGTGAAAAGTAGTGGCAAAGTGCTAAAAAGTGTGGCAAAGTACTGAAAAGTTGTGGCAAAGTAGTGAAAAGTAGTGGCAAATTGCTGAAAAATAGTGGCAAAGTAGTGGCAAGCACTGGAAAGTGTGGCAAAGTACTGACAAGTTGTGGCAAAGTGCTGAAAAGTAGTGGCAAAGTAGCGACAAGTTGTGGCAATGTAGTGGCCAAGCACTGAAAAGTGTGATAAAGTGCTGAAAAGTGTGACAAAGTACTGAAAAGTTGTGATAAAGTAGTGGCAAAGTAAAGAAAAGTGTGGCAAAGTACTGACAAGTTGTGGCAAAGTGCTGAAAAGTAGTGGCAAAGTAGCGACAAGTTGTGGCAATGTAGTGGCCAAGCACTGAAAAGTGTGATAAAGTGCTGAAAAGTGTGACAAAGTACTGAAAAGTTGTGATAAAGTAGTGGCAAAGTAAAGAAAAGTGTGGCAAAGTACTGACAAGTTGTGGCAAAGTGCTGAAAAGTAGTGGCAAAGTAGCGACAAGTTGTGGCAATGTAGTGGCCAAGCACTGAAAAGTGTGATAAAGTGCTAAAAAGTGTGACAAAGTACTGAAAAGTTGTGATAAAGTAGTGGCAAAGTGCTGAAAAGTGGGGCAAAGTACTGAAAAGTCGTGGCAAAGTAGTGACAAAGTGCTGAAAAGTATGGCAAAGTACTGAAAAGTTGTGGCAAAGTGCTGAAAAGTAGTGGCAAAGTAGTGATAATTAGTGGGAAAGTGCTAAAAAGTGTGGCAAAGTACTGAAAAGTTGTGGCAAAGTGCTGAAAAGTAGGGGCCAAGTGCTGAAAGGTGTGGCAAAGTACTGAAAAGTAGTGGCAAAGTGCTGAAATGTAGTGGCAAAGTAGTGAAAAGTAGTGGCAAAGTGATGAAAAGTAGTGGTAAAGAACGAAAAGTAGGGGCAAAGTGATGAAAGGTGTGGCAAAGTAAAGAAAAGTGTGGCAAAGTACTGAAAAGTTGTGGCAAAGTGCTGAAAAGTAGTGAAAAGTAGTGGCAAAGTGCTGAAAAGTGTGGCAAAGTACTGACAAGTTTTGGCAAAGTAGTGACAAAGTGCTGAAAAGTATGGCAAAGTACTGAAAAGTTGTGGCAAAGTGCTGAAAAGTAGTGGCAAAGTAGTGAAAATTAGTGGCAAAGTGTTGAAAAGTAGTGGCAAAGAATTGAAAAGTAGGGGCAAATTGCTGAAAGGTGTGGCAAAATAAAGTAAAGTGTGGCAAAGTACTGAAAAGTTGTGGCAAAGTGCTGAAAAGTAGGGGCAAAGTGCTGAAAGGTGTGGCAAAGTAGTGAAAAGTAGTGGCAAACTGCTGAAATGTAGTGGCAAAGTAGTGAAAAGTAGTGGCAAAGTGATGAAAAGTAGTGGTAAAGAACAAAAAGTAGGGGCAAAGTGCTGAACGGTGTGGCAAAGTAGTGAAAAGTAGTTGCAAACTGCTGAAATGTAGTGGCAAAGTAATGAAAAGTTGTGGCAAAGTGTTGAAAAGTAGTGGCAAAGTAGTGAAAAGTACTGGCAAAGTGTTGAAAAGTAGGGGCAAAGTAGTGGCAAAGCACTGAAAAGTGTAGCAAAGTACTGAAAAGTGTGGCAAAGTACTGAAAAGTTGTGGCAAAGTGCTGAAAAGTAGTGGCAAAGTAGTGAAAAGTAGTGTTTGAGTTCTAAAAAGTGTGGCAAAGTACTGAAAAGTTGTGGCAAAGTAGTAGCAAAGTACTGAAAAGTATGGCAAAGTACAGAAAAGTTGTGGCAAAGTGCTGAAAAGTAGTGGCAAAGTAGTGAAAAGTAGTGGCAAATTGCTGAAAAATAGTGGCAAAGTAGTGGCAAAGCACTGGAAAGTGTGGCAAAGTACTGAAAAGTTGTGGCAAAGTGCTGAAAAGTAGTGGCAAATTAGAGACAAGTTGTGGCAATGTAGTGGCCAAGCACTGAAAAGTGTGATAAAATGCCGAAAAGTGTGACAAAGTACTGAAAAGTTGTGACAAAGTAGTGGCAAAGTAAAGAAAAGTGTGGCAAAGTACTTAAAAGTTGCTACAAAGTGCTGAAATGTAGTAAAAAGTAGTGGCAAAGTGCTGAAAAGTGTGGCAAAGTACTGAAAAGTTGTGGCAAAGTAGTGACAAAGTGCTGAAAAGTATGGCAAAGTACTGAAAAGTTGTGGCAAAGTGCTGAAAAGTAGTGGCAAAGTAGTGAAAATTAGTGGCAAAGTGCTAAAAAGTGTGGCAAAGTACTGAAAAGTTGTGGCAAAGTAGTGAAAAGTAGTGGCAAAGTGCTGAAAAGTGTGGCAAAGTACTGACAAGTTGTGGCAAAGTAGTGGCAAAGTACTGAAAAGTTTGGCAAAGTACTGAAAAGTTGTGGCAAAGTGCTGAAAAGTAGGGGCTAAGTGCTGAAAGGTGTGGCAAAG
Source organism: Saccoglossus kowalevskii (assembly GCF_978046115.1). Classification (NCBI taxonomy): domain Eukaryota; kingdom Metazoa; phylum Hemichordata; class Enteropneusta; family Harrimaniidae; genus Saccoglossus; species Saccoglossus kowalevskii. Next base: position 41,067,336 of record NC_140647.1, on the reverse strand, counting down.
TACTGAAAAGTAGTGGCAAAGTGCTGAAATGTAGTGGCAAAGTAGTGAAAAGTAGTGGCAAAGTGATGAAAAGTAGTGGTAAAGAACGAAAAGTAGGGGCAAAGTGCTGAAAGGTGTGGCAAAGTAAAGAAAAGTGTGGCAAAGTACTGAAAAGTTTTGGCAAAGTAGTGACAAAGTGCTGAAAAGTATGGCAAAGTACTGAAAAGTTGTGGCAAAGTGCTGAAAAGTAGTGGCAAAGTAGTGAAAATTAGTGGCAAAGTGTTGAAAAGTAGTGGCAAAGAAATGAAAAGTAGGGGCAAAGTGCTGAAAGGTGTGGCAAAATAAAGAAAAGTGTGGCAAAGTACTGAAAAGTTGTGGCAAAGTGCTGAAAAGTAGGGGCAAAGTGCTGAAAGGTGTGGCAAAGTACTGAAAAGTAGTGGCAAACTGCTGAAATGTAGTGGCAAAGTAGTGAAAAGTAGTGGCAAAGTGATGAAAAGTAGTGGTAAAGAACGAAAAGTAGGGGCAAAGTGCTGAAAGGTGTGGCAAAGTAAAGAAAAGTGTGGCAAAGTACTGAAAAGTTGTGGCAAAGTAGTAGCAAAGTACTGAAAAGTATGGCAAAGTACAGAAAAGTTGTGGCAAAGTGCTGAAAAGTAGTGGCAAAGTAGTGAAAAGTAGTGGCAAATTGCTGAAAAATTGTGGCAAAGTAGTGGCAAAGCACTGGAAAGTGTGGCAAAGTACTGAAAAGTTGTGGCAAAGTGCTGAAAAGTAGTGGCAAAGTAGCGACAAGTTGTGGCAATGTAGTGGCCAAGCACTGAAAAGTGTGATAAAGTGCTGAAAAGTGTGACAAAGTACTGAAAGGTTGTGATAAAGTAGTGGCAAAGTAAAGAAAAGTGTGGCAAAGTAATTAAAAGTTGCGGCAAAGTGTTGAAAAGTAGTAAAAAGTAGTGGCAAAGTGCTGAAAAGTGTGGCAAAGCACTGAAAAGTTGTGGCAAAGTAGTGACAAAGTGCTGAAAAGTATGGCAAAGTAGTGAAAAGTAGTGGCAAAGTGCTGAAAAGTGTGGCATAGTACTGAAAAGTTGTGGCAAAGTAGTGGCAAAGTACTGAAAAGTATGGCAAAGTACTGAAAAGTTGTGGCAAAGTGCTGAAAAGTAGTGGCAAAGTAGTGAAAATTAGTGACAAAGTGCTAAAAAGTGTGGCAAAGTACTGAAAAGTTGTGGCAAAGTAGTGAAAAGTAGTGGCAAAGTGCTGAAAAGTGTGGCAAAGTACTGACAAGTTGTGGCAAAGTAGTGGCAAAGTACTGAAAAGTTTTGCAAAGTACTGAAAAGTTGTGGCAAAGTGCTGAAAAGTAGGGGCAAAGTGCTGAAAGGTGTGGCAAAGTACTGAAAAGTAGTGGCAAAGTGCTGAAATGTAGTGGCAAAGTAGTGAAAAGTAGTGGCAAAGTGATGAAAAGTAGTGGTAAAGAACGAAAAGTAGGGGCAAAGTGCTGAAAGGTGTGGCAAAGTAAAGAAAAGTGTGGCAAAGTACTGTAAAGTTGTGGCAAAGTGCTGAAAAGTAGTGAAAAGTAGTGGCAAAGTGCTGAAAAGTGTGGCAAAGTACTGACAAGTTTTGGCAAAGTAGTGACAAAGTGCTGAAAAGTATGGCAAAGTACTGAAAAGTTGTGGCAAAGTGCTGAAAAGTAGTGGCAAATTAGTGAAAATTAGTGGCAAAGTGTTGAAAAGCAGTGGCAAAGAACTGAAAAGTAGGGGCAAAGTGCTGAAAGGTGTGGCAAAATAAAGAAAAGTGTGGCAAAGTACTGAAAAGTTGTGGCAAAGTGCTGAAAAGTAGGGGCAAAGTGCTGAAAGGTGTGGCAAAGTACTGAAAAGTATTGGCAAAGTGCTGAAATGTAGTGGCAAAGTAGTGAAAAGTAGTGGCAAAGTGATGAAAAGTAGTGGTAAAGAACGAAAAGTAGGGGCAAAGTGCTGAAAGGTGTGGCAAAGTAAAGAAAAGTGTGGCAAAGTACTGAAAAGTTGTGGCAAAGTGCTGAAAAGTAGTGAAAAGTAGTGGCAAAGTGCTGAAAAGTGTGGCAAAGTACTGACAAGTTTTGGCAAAGTAGTGACAAAGTGCTGAAAAGTTGTGGCAAAGTGCTGAAAAGTAGTGGCAAAGTAGTGAAAATTACTGGCAAAGTGCTAAAAAGTGTGGCAAAGTACTAAAAAGTTGTGGCAAAGTTGTGAAAAGTAGTGGCAAAGTGCTGAAAAGTGTGGCAAAGTACTGAAAAGTTGTGGCAAAGTTGTGGCAAAGTACTGAAAAGTTTGGCAAAGTGCTGAAAAGTAGTGAAAAAGAACTGAAAAGTAGGGGCCAAGTGCTGAAAGGTGTGGCAAAGTACTGAAAAGTAGTGGCAAAGTAGTGAAAAGTAGTGGCAAAGTGCTGAAAAGTGTGGCATAGTACTGAAAAGTTGTGGCAAAGTAGTGGCAAAGTACTGAAAAGTTTGGCAAAGTACTGAAAAGTTGTGGCAAAGTGCTGAAAAGTACTGGCAAAGTAGTGAAAAGTACTGGCAAAATGTTGAAAAGTAGGGGCAAAGTAGTGGCAAAGCACTGAAAAGTGTGGTAAAGTACTGAAAAGTGTGGCAAAGTACTGAAAAGTTGTGGCAAAGTGCTGAAAAGTAGTGGCAAAGTAGTGAAAAGTAGTGTTTGAGTTCTAAAAAGTGTGGCAAAGTAATGAAAAGTTGTGGCAAATTGCTGAATAATAGTGGCAAAGTAGTGGCAAAGCACTGAAAAGTGTGGCAAAGTACTGAAAAGTTGTGTCAAAGTGCAGAAAAGTAGTGGCAAAGTAGTGACAAGTTATGGCAATGTATTGGCCAAGCACTGAAAAGTGTGATAAAGTGCTGAAAAGTGTGACAAAGTACTGAAAAGTTGTGACAAAGTAGTGGCAAAGTAAAGAAAAGTGTGGCAAAGTAATTAAAAGTTGTGGCAAAGTGTTGAAAAGTAGTAAAAAGTAGTGGCAAAGTGCTGAAAAGTGTGGCAAAGTACTGAAAAGTTGTGGCAATTTGGGACAAAGTGCTGAAAAGTGAGGCAAAGTACTGACAAGTTGTGGCAAAGTAGTGGCAAAGAACTGAAAAATTTGGCAAAGTACTGAAAAGTTGTGGCAAAGTGCTGAAAAGTAGGGGCAAAGTACTGACAAGTTGTGGCAAAGTAGTGGCAAAGAACTGAAAAATTTGGCAAAGTACTGAAAAGTTGTGGCAAAGTGCTGAAAAGTAGGGGCAAAGTGCTGAAAGATTTGACAAAGTGCTGAAAAGTATGGCAAAGTACTGAAAAGTTGTGGCAATGTGCTGAAAAGTAGTGGCAAAGTAGTGAAAAGTAGTGGCAAAGTGCTAAAAAGTGTGGCAAAGTACTGAAAAGTTGTGGCAAAGTAGTGAAAAGTAGTGGCAAAGTGCTGAAAAGAGTGGCAAAGTACTGACAAGTTGTGGCAAAGTAGTGGCAAAGTACTGAAAAGTTTGGCAAAGTAGTGAAAAGTTGTGGCAAAGTGCTGAAAAGTAGGGGCAAAGTGCTGAAAGGTGTGGCAAAGTACTGAAAAGTAGTGGCAAAGTGCTGAAATGTAGTGGCAAAGTAGTGAAAAGTAGTGGCAAAGTGATGAAAAGTAGTGGTAAAGAACGAAAAGTAGGGGCAAAGTGCTGAAAGGTGTGGCAAAGTAAAGAAAAGTGTGGCAAAGTACTGAAAAGTTGTGGCAAAGTGCTGAAAAGTAGTGAAAAGTAGTGGCAAAGTGCTGAAAAGTGTGGCAACGTACTGACATGTTTTGACAAAGTAGTGACAAAGTGCTGAAAAGTATGGCAAAGTACTGAAAAGTTGTGGCAATGTGCTGAAAAGTAGTGGCAAAGTAGTGAAAAGTAGTGGCAAAGTGCTAAAAAGCGTGGCAAAGTACTGAAAAGTTGTGGCAAAGTTGTGAAAAGTAGTGGCAAAGTGCTGAAAAGTGTGGCAAAGTACTGAACAGTTTTGGCAAAGTAGTGGCAAAGTACTGAAAAGTTTGGCAAAGTGCTGAAAAGTAGTGGAAAAGAACTGAAAAGTAGGGGCAAAGTGCTGAAAGGTGTGGCAAAGTACTGAAAAGTAGTGGCAAAGTAGTGAAAAGTAGTGTTTGAGTTGTAAAAAGTGTGGCAAAGTACTGAAAAGTTGTGGCAAATTGCTGAAAAATAGTGGCAAAGTAGTGGCAAAGCACTGAAAAGTGTGGCAAAGTACTGAAAGTATTAGAGCATTATTGGATAAGACTGAGTGTCTCTTCACCAGTCTAAGTACGAAACAACTAACAGAGATTGTTCAAACTATAAACAAGTAGAGCCACCCAGCGTTACACACTGGAATCGTATTTTTCCTGATTTTAATTATTCCGACATGTGGGAAGGAATATACAGTGGTTTTAAAGATAATTTTCTGGGCGACATAGACTATAAAATATCCCATAATGCAATTTTCACAAACGATAGACTGTTGAAGATGAAGTTTACTGAAAGTGCCTTATGCGACTTCTGTAATTTTAATGTAGAAAATGTATACCATATGATAGCCTTGTGTTATTCTGTTAAACCACTTTGGGAGTTTGTGTTCGAATTAATATACATAATAGAGAATCGTTCAATTATACAAACATAACTGAAACGTTCGTATACCATTTTTGGTTATTTCGAACCTACAAGTAAGCAGAAAAAAGAGTTAATCAACTATCTCTTATCTCTTGCACGTTATGTAATAGTATATCGTCGACGTCAATTCAAACAATCAAAACATCACATGAACCTTTTAGAAACTTATCAATACAAAATAAAATTTAAAATGAATACATATTTCAAAATTTGTAAATACAGATTTAACATCACCGCCTTCAAACAAAGATTTATTAATCTTGTAAGGGTTGACGGAGATACTTTCCAAACAAACTTTTGAGAGATTAAGCACGATTTCCAAATCTGTATAACTATATCTGCATTCATATATTTATAGTCTGAATTCAACATTGTGTTATAAACTTTGTTAAGCATTTACTCAATGTAATTTTTTCATGTAAATATTTTTAACAAGGCGAGCTAGTGGGCTCGTCTTTTAATAAAAGAAAAAAAAAACAGTTCACGTCCGATCACTGAAGTTAAGCTGCATCGGGCGTGGTTAGTACTTGCATGGGAAACCTGCTGGGAATACCACGTGCAGTAGGCTTATCAACATTTTTATTCCACCGTACATACTATCTTTTTCCCGTGATTTTTTGCCTAGCCGAAGCATTAATTGAAATCCAATTTCGACAAATATTCAGCCTACTGCCAAACCATTGCAGAATAAACCAGTTCTCGTCCGATCACTGAAGTTAAGCCCACCTGACGTGGTTAGTACTTGCATGGGAGACCGGCTGAGAATACCACATGCAGTAGGCTCATCAACATTTTTATTCCACCGTACATACTAAATTTTTCGCGGGATGTTTTCCTAGCCGAAGTATTAAACGACATACAATTCCGACGAATATTCAGCCTACTGCCAACACATTGCGGAATACACCAGTTATCGTCCGATCACTGAAGTTATGATGCATCGGGCGCGGTTAGTACTTGCATGGGAGAGCGGCTGGGAATACCACGTGCAGTAGGCTCATCAACATTTTTATTCCACATTACATACTAATTGTTTCCCTTGATTTTTTGCCTAGACGAAGCATTAAATGACATACAATTCGAAGGAATATTCAGCCTACTGCCAAACCATTGCAGAATACACCAGTTCTCGTCCGATCACTGAAGTTAAGCTGCATCGGGCGTGGTTAGAACTTGCATGGGAGACCTGCTGGGATTACCACGTGCAGTAGGCTTATCAACTTTTTTATTCCACCGTACATACCAAATTTTTGCCGGATTTTTTGCCTAGCCAAAGCGTTAAACGACATCCAATTCTGACGAATACTCAGCCTACTGCCAAACCATTGCAGAATACACCAGTTCTCGTCCGATCACTGATGTTAAGCTGCATCGGGCGAGGTTAGTACTTGCATGGGAAACCTGCTGTGAATACCACGTGCAGTAGGCTTATCAACATTTTTATTATACTGTACATACTATCTTTTTCCCGTGATTTTTTGCCTATCCGAAGCATTAATTGAAATCCAATTTCGACAAATATTCAGCCTACTGCCAAACCATTGCAGAATACATCAGTTCTCGTCCAATCACTGAAGTTAAGCTGCATCGGGCGTGGTTAGTATTTGCATGGTAGACTGGCTGGGAATACAACGTGCAGTAGGCTCATCAACATTTTTATTCCACCGTACATACTAACATTTTCCAGGGATTTTTTGCCTTGCCGAAGCATTAAATGTCATCCAATTCCGACGAATTTTCAGCCTACTGACAAACCATTGCAGAATACACCAGTTCTCGTCCGATCACTGAAGTTAAGCCCACCTGACGTGGTTAGTACTTGCATGGGAGACCGGCAGAGAATACCACATGCAGTAGGCTCATCAACATTTTTATTCCACCGTACATACTAAATTTTTCGCGGGATGTTTTCCTAGCCGAAGTATTAAACGACATACAATTCCGACGAATATTCAGCCTACTGACAACACATTGCAGAATACACCAGTTATCGTCCGATCACTGAAGTTATGGTGCATCGGGCGCGGTTAGTACTTGCATGGGAGAGCGGCTGGGAATACCACGTGCAGTAGGCTCATCAACATTTTTATTCCACATTACATACTAATTGTTTCCTTTGATTTTTTGCCTAGACGAAGCATTAAATGACATACAATTCGAAGGAATATTCAGCCTACTGCCAAACCATTGCAGAATACACCAGTTCTCGTCCGATCACTGAAGTTAAGCTGCATCGGGCGTGGTTAGTACTTGCATGGGAGACCGGCTGGGAATACCACGTGCAGTAGGCTGATTAACATTTTTATTCCACCGTACATACTATCTTTTTCCCGTTATTTTTTGCCTAGCCGAAGCATTAATTGAAATCCAATTTCGACAAATATTCAGCCTACTGCCAAACCATTGCAGAATACATCAGTTCTCGTCCAATCACTGATGTTAAGCTGCATCGGGCGAGGTTAGTACTTGCATGAGAAACATGCTGGGAATACCACGTGCAGTAGGCTTATCAACATTTTTATTCCACCGTACATACTATCTTTTTCCCGTTATTTTTTGCCTAGCCGAAGCATTAATTGAAATCCAATTTCGACAAATATTCAGCCTACTGCCAAACCATTGCAGAATACATCAGTTCTCGTCCAATCACTGAAGTTAAGCTGCATCGGGCGTGGTTAGTATTTGCATGGTAGACTGGCTGGGAATACAACGTGCAGTAGGCTCATCAACATTTTTATTCCACCGTACATACCAACTTTTTCCCGGAATTTTTGCCTAGCCAAAGAGTTAAACGACATCCAATTCTGACGAATACTCAGCCTACTGCCAAACTAAAGCAGAACACACCAGTTCTCGTCTGATCACTGAAGTTAAGCTGCATCGGACGTGGTTAGTACTTGCATGGGAGACCGGCTGGGAATACCTCGTGCAGAAGGCTCATCTACATTTTTATTCCACATTACATACTAACGTTTTTCTATGATGTTTTGCCTAGTCGTAGCATTAAATGACATCCAATTCCGACGAACATTCAGCCTACTGACAAATCATTGCAGAATACACCAGTTCTCATCCAATCACTGAAGTTAAGCTGCATCGGGCGTGGTTAGTACTTGCATGGGAGACTGGCTGGGAATACCACGTGCATTAGGCTCATCAACATTTTTATTCCACCGTACATACCAAATTTTTGCCGGATTTTTTGCCTAGCCAAAGCGTTAAACGACATCCAATTCTGACGAATACTCAGCCTACTGCCAAACCATTGCAGAATACACCAGTTCTCGTCCGATCACTGATGTTAAGCTGCATCGGGCGAGGTTAGTACTTGCATGGGAAACCTGCTGTGAATACCACGTGCAGTAGGCTTATCAACATTTTTATTCCACTGTACATACTATCTTTTTCCCGTGATTTTTTGCCTATCCGAAGCATTAATTGAAATCCAATTTCGACAAATATTCAGCCTACTGCCAAACCATTGCAGAATACATCAGTTCTCGTCCAATCACTGAAGTTAAGCTGCATCGGGCGTGGTTAGTATTTGCATGGTAGACTGGCTGGGAATACAACGTGCAGTAGGCTCATCAACATTTTTATTCCACCGTACATACTAACATTTTCCAGGGATTTTTTGCCTTGCCGAAGCATTAAATGTCATCCAATTCCGACGAATTTTCAGCCTACTGACAAACCATTGCAGAATACACCAGTTCTCGTCCGATCACTGAAGTTAAGCCCACCTGACGTGGTTAGTACTTGCATGGGAGACCGGCAGAGAATACCACATGCAGTAGGCTCATCAACATTTTTATTCCACCGTACATACTAAATTTTTCGCGGGATGTTTTCCTAGCCGAAGTATTAAACGACATACAATTCCGACGAATATTCAGCCTACTGACAACACATTGCAGAATACACCAGTTATCGTCCGATCACTGAAGTTATGGTGCATCGGGCGCGGTTAGTACTTGCATGGGAGAGCGGCTGGGAATACCACGTGCAGTAGGCTCATCAACATTTTTATTCCACATTACATACTAATTGTTTCCTTTGATTTTTTGCCTAGACGAAGCATTAAATGACATACAATTCGAAGGAATATTCAGCCTACTGCCAAACCATTGCAGAATACACCAGTTCTCGTCCGATCACTGAAGTTAAGCTGCATCGGGCGTGGTTAGTACTTGCATGGGAGACCGGCTAGGAATACCACGTGCAGTAGGCTGATTAACATTTTTATTCCACCGTACATACTATCTTTTTCCCGTTATTTTTTGCCTAGCCGAAGCATTAATTGAAATCCAATTTCGACAAATATTCAGCCTACTGCCAAACCATTGCAGAATACATCAGTTCTCGTCCAATCACTGATGTTAAGCTGCATCGGGCGAGGTTAGTACTTGCATGAGAAACATGCTGGGAATACCACGTGCAGTAGGCTTATCAACATTTTTATTCCACCGTACATACTATCTTTTTCCCGTTATTTTTTGCCTAGCCGAAGCATTAATTGAAATCCAATTTCGACAAATATTCAGCCTACTGCCAAACCATTGCAGAATACATCAGTTCTCGTCCAATCACTGAAGTTAAGCTGCATCGGGCGTGGTTAGTATTTGCATGGTAGACTGGCTGGGAATACAACGTGCAGTAGGCTCATCAACATTTTTATTCCACCGTACATACCAACTTTTTCCCGGATTTTTTGCCTAGCCAAAGAGTTAAACGACATCCAATTCTGACGAATACTCAGCCTACTGCCAAACTAAAGCAGAACACACCAGTTCTCGTCTGATCACTGAAGTTAAGCTGCATCGGACGTGGTTAGTACTTGCATGGGAGACCGGCTGGGAATACCTCGTGCAGAAGGCTCATCTACATTTTTATTCCACATTACATACTAACGTTTTTCTATGATGTTTTGCCTAGTCGTAGCATTAAATGACATCCAATTCCGACGAACATTCAGCCTACTGACAAATCATTGCAGAATACACCAGTTCTCATCCAATCACTGAAGTTAAGCTGCATCGGGCGTGGTTAGTACTTGCATGGGAGACTGGCTGGGAATACCACGTGCATTAGGCTCATCAACATTTTTATTCCACCGTACATACTAACTTTTTCCCCGGGATTTTTTGCCTAGCCGAAGTATTAAATTAAATCCAATTCCGACGAATATTCAGCCTTCTGACAAACCATTGCACAATACACAAGTTCTCGTCCGATCACAGAAGTTAAGCTGCATAGGGCGTGGTTAGTACTTGCATGGGAGACCGGCTGAGAATACCACGTGCAGTAGGCTTATCAACATTTTTATTCCACCGTACATACCAACTTTTTCCCGGGATTTTTTGCCTAGCCGAAGCGTTAAACGACATCTAATTCTGACGAATATTCAGCCTACTGCCAAACTATTGCAGAACACACCAGTTTTCGTCCGATCACTGAAGTTAAGCTGCATCGGGCGTAGATTTTTTGCCTAGCCAAAGCGTTAAATGACATCCAATTCCGACGAATATTCAGCCTACTGCCAAACTATTGCAGAATACACCAGTTCTCGTCCGATCACTGAAGTTAAGCTGCATCGGGCGTGGTTAGTACTTGCATGGGAGACCGGCTGGGAATACCATGTGCATTAGGCACATCAAAATTTTTATTCCACCATACATACTATCTTTTTCCCGGGATTTTTTGCCTAGCCGAAGCGTTAAACGACATCCAATTCCGACGAATATTCAGCTTACTGCCAAACTATTGCAGAATACACCAGTTCTCGTCCGATCACTGAAGTTAAGCTGCATCGGGCGTGGTTAGTACTTGCATGGGAGACCGGCTGGGAATACCATGTGCATTAGGCTCATCAAAATTTGTATTCCACCGTACATACTATCTTTTTCCCGGGATTTTTTGCCTAGCCGAAGTATTAAATTACATCCAATTCCGACGAATATTCAGCCTACTGCTAAACCATTGCACAATACACCAGTTCCGGTCCAATCACTGAAGTTAAGCTGCATCGGGCGTGGTTAGTACTTGCATGGGAGACCGGCTGAGAATACCACGTGCAGGAGGCTTATCAACATTTTTATTCCACCGTACATACAAAATTTTTCAGGGATTTTTTGCCTAGCCGAAGCGTTAAACGACATCCAATTCTGACGTATATTCAGCCTACTGCCAAACTATTGCAGAATACACCAGTTCTCGTCCGATCACTGAAGTTAAGCTGCATCGGGCGTGGTTAGTACTTGCATGGGAGACCGGCTGGGAATACCACGTGCAGTAGGCTTATCAACATTTTTATTCCACCGTACATACCAATTTTTTCCCGGGAATTTTTGCCTAGCCGAAGCGTTAAACGACATCCAATTCTGACGAATATTCAGCCTACTGCCAAACCATTGCACAATACACCAGTTCCCGTCCGATCACTGAAGTTAAGCTGCATCAGGCGTGCTTAGTACTTGCATGGGAGACTGGCTGGGAAGACCACGTGCATTAGGCTCATCAAAATTTTTATTCCACCGTACATACTAACTTTTTCCCGGGATTTTTTGCCTAGCCGAAGTATTAAATTAAATCCAATTCCGACGAATATTCAGCCTTCTGCCAAACCATTGCACAATACACCAGTTCTCGTCCGATCACTGAAGTTAAGCTGCATAGGGCGTGGTTAGTACTTGCATGGGAGACCGGCTGAGAATACCACGTGCAGTAGGCTTATCAACATTTTTATTCCATCATACATACCAACTTTTTCCCGGGATTTTTTGCCTAGCCGAAGCGTTAAACGACATCCAATTCTGACGAATATTCAGCCTACTGCCAAACTATTGCAGAACACACCAGTTTTCGTCCGATCACTGAAGTTAAGCTGCATTGGGCGTGGATATTTTGCCTAGCCAATGCGTTAAACGACATCCAATTCTGACGAATACTCAGCCTACTGCCAAACTATTGCAGAACACACCAGTTCTCGTCCGATCACTGAAGTTAAGCTGCATCAGGCGTGGTTAGTACTTGCATGGGAGACCGGCTGGGAATACCTCGTGCAGAAGGCTCATGTACATTTTTATTCCACATTACATACTAACGTTTTCCTATGATTTTTTGCCTTGTCGTAGCATTAAATGACATCCAATTCCGACGAACATTCAGCCTGCATCTAAATCTTTGCAGAATACACCAGTTCTCGTCCGATCACTGAAGTTAAGCTGCATCGGGCGTGGTTAGTACTTGCATGGGAGACTGGCTGGGAATACCACGTGCATTAGGCTCATCAAAATTTTTATTCCACCGTACATACTAACTTTTTCCCGGGATTTTTTGCCTAGCCGAAGTATTAAATTAAATCCAATTCCGACGAATATTCAGCCTTCTGCCAAACCATTGCACAATACACCAGTTCTCGTCCGATCACTGAAGTTAAGCTGCATAGGGCGTGGTTAGTACTTGCATGGGAGACCGGCTGAGAATACCACGTGCAGTAGGCTTATCAACATTTTTATTCCATCGTACATACCAACTTTTTCCCGGGATTTTTTGCCTAGCCGAAGCGTTAAACGACATCTAATTCTGACGAATATTCAGCCTACTGCCAAACTATTGCAGAACACACCAGTTTTCGTCCGATCACTGAAGTTAAGCTGCATCGGGCGTAGATTTTTTGCCTAGCCAAAGCGTTAAATGACATCCAATTCCGACGAATATTCAGCCTACTGCCAAACTATTGCAGAATACACCAGTTCTCGTCCGATCACTGAAGTTAAGCTGCATCGGGCGTGGTTAGTACTTGCATGGGAGACCGGCTGGGAATACCATGTGCATTAGGCACATCAAAATTTTTATTCCACCATACATACTATCTTTTTCCCGGGATTTTTTGCCTAGCCGAAGCGTTAAACGACATCCAATTCCGACGAATATTCAGCTTACTGCCAAACTATTGCAGAATACACCAGTTCTCGTCCGATCACTGAAGTTAAGCTGCATCGGGCGTGGTTAGTACTTGCATGGGAGACCGGCTGGGAATACCATGTGCATTAGGCTCATCAAAATTTGTATTCCACCGTACATACTATCTTTTTCCCGGGATTTTTTGCCTAGCCGAAGTATTAAATTACATCCAATTCCGACGAATATTCAGCCTACTGCTAAACCATTGCACAATACACCAGTTCCGGTCCAATCACTGAAGTTAAGCTGCATCGGGCGTGGTTAGTACTTGCATGGGAGACCGGCTGAGAATACCACGTGCAGGAGGCTTATCAACATTTTTATTCCACCGTACATACAAAATTTTTCAGGGATTTTTTGCCTAGCCGAAGCGTTAAACGACATCCAATTCTGACGTATATTCAGCCTACTGCCAAACTATTGCAGAATACACCAGTTCTCGTCCGATCACTGAAGTTAAGCTGCATCGGGCGTGGTTAGTACTTGCATGGGAGACCGGCTGGGAATACCACGTGCAGTAGGCTTATCAACATTTTTATTCCACCGTACATACCAATTTTTCCCGGGAATTTTTGCCTAGCCGAAGCGTTAAACGACATCCAATTCTGACGAATATTCAGCCTACTGCCAAACCATTGCACAATACACCAGTTCCCGTCCGATCACTGAAGTTAAGCTGCATCAGGCGTGCTTAGTACTTGCATGGGAGACTGGCTGGGAAGACCACGTGCATTAGGCTCATCAAAATTTTTATTCCACCGTACATACTAACTTTTTCCCGGGATTTTTTGCCTAGCCGAAGTATTAAATTAAATCCAATTCCGACGAATATTCAGCCTTCTGCCAAACCATTGCACAATACACCAGTTCTCGTCCGATCACTGAAGTTAAGCTGCATAGGGCGTGGTTAGTACTTGCATGGGAGACCGGCTGAGAATACCACGTGCAGTAGGCTTATCAACATTTTTATTCCATCATACATACCAACTTTTTCCCGGGATTTTTTGCCTAGCCGAAGCGTTAAACGACATCCAATTCTGACGAATATTCAGCCTACTGCCAAACTATTGCAGAACACACCTGTTTTCGTCCGATCACTGAAGTTAAGCTGCATTGGGCGTGGATATTTTGCCTAGCCAATGCGTTAAACGACATCCAATTCTGACGAATACTCAGCCTACTGCCAAACTATTGCAGAACACACCAGTTCTCGTCCGATCACTGAAGTTAAGCTGCATCAGGCGTGGTTAGTACTTGCATGGGAGACCGGCTGGGAATACCTCGTGCAGAAGGCTCATGTACATTTTTATTCCACATTACATACTAACGTTTTCCTATGATTTTTTGCCTTGTCGTAGCATTAAATGACATCCAATTCCGACGAACATTCAGCCTGCATCTAAATCTTTGCAGAATACACCAGTTCTCGTCCGATCACTGAAGTTAAGCTGCATCGGGCGTGGTTAGTACTTGCATGGGAGACTGGCTGGGAATACCACGTGCATTAGGCTCATCAAAATTTTTATTCCACCGTACATACTAACTTTTTCCCGGGATTTTTTGCCTAGCCGAAGTATTAAATTAAATCCAATTCCGACGAATATTCAGCCTTCTGCCAAACCATTGCACAATACACCAGTTCTCGTCCGATCACTGAAGTTAAGCTGCATAGGGCGTGGTTAGTACTTGCATGGGAGACCGGCTGAGAATACCACGTGCAGTAGGCTTATCAACATTTTTATTCCATCGTACATACCAACTTTTTCCCGGGATTTTTTGCCTAGCCGAAGCGTTAAACGACATCCAATTCTGACGAATATTCAGCCTACTGCCAAACTATTGCAGAACACATCAGTTTTCGTCCGATCACTGAAGTTAAGCTGCATTGGGCGTGGATTTTTTGCCTAGCCAAAGCGTTAAACGACATCCAATTCTGACGAGTACTCAGCCTACTGCCAAACTATTGCAGAACACACCAGTTCTCGTCCGATCACTGAAGTTAAGCTGCATCGGGCATGGTTAGTACTTGCATGGGAGACCGGCTGGGAATACCACGTGCAGTAGGCTGATTAACATTTTTATTCCACCATACATACCAACTTTTTCCCGGGATTTGTTGCCTAGCCGAAGTCTTAAATTACATCCAATTCCGACGAATATTCAGCCTACTGCCAAACTATTGCAGAATACACCAGTTCTCGTCCGATCACTGAAGTTAAGCTGCATCGCTCGTGGTTAGTACTTGCATGGGAGACTGGCTGGGAATACCACGTGCATTAGGCTCATCAAAATTTTTATTCCACCGTACATACTAACTTTTTCCCGGGATTTTTTGCCTAGCCTAAGTATTAAATTACATCCAATTCCGACTAATATTCAGCCTTCTGCCAAACCATTGTACAATACACCAGTTCTCGTCCGATCACTGAAGTTAAGCTGCATTGGGCGTGGTTAGTACTTGCATGGGAGACCGGCTGGGAATACCATGTGTATTAGGCTCATCAAAATTTTTATTCCACCGTACATACTATCTTTTTCCCGGGATTTTTTGCCTAGCCGAAGTATTAAATTACATCCAATTCCGACGAATATTCAGCCTACTGCCAAACCATTGCACAATACACCAGTTCCCGTCTGATCACTGAAGTTAAGCTGCATTGGGCGTGGTTAGTACTTGCACGGGAGACCTGCTGAGAATACCACGTGCAGTAGGCTTATCAACATTTTTATTCCATCGTACATACCAACTTTTTCCCGGGATTTTTTGCCTAGCCGAAGCGTTAAACAACATCCAATTCTAACGAATATTCAGCCTACTGCCAAACTATTGCAGAACACTCCAGTTTTCGTCCGATCACTGAAGTTAAGCTGCATTGGGCGTGAATTTTTTGCCTAGCCAAAGCGTTAAACGACATCCAATACTGACGAATACTCAGCCTACTGCCAAACTATTGCAGAACACATCAGTTCTCGTCCGATCACTGAAGTTAAGCTGCATCGGGCGTGGTTAGTACTTGCATGGGAGACCGGCTGGGAATACTCGTGCAGAAGGCTCATGTACATTTTTATTCCACATTACATACTAACGTTTTCCTATGATTTTTTGCCTAGTCGTAGCATTAAATGACATCCAATTCCGACGAACATTCAGCCTACTGCTAAATCATTGCAGAATACACCAGTTCTCGTCCGATCACTGACGTTAAGCTGCATCGGGCGTGGTTAGTACTTGCATGGGAGACCGGCTGAGAATACCACGTGCAGTAGGCTCATCAAAATTTTTATTCCACCGTACATACCAAATTTTTCCCGGGATTTTTTGCCTAGCCGAAGCGTTAAACGACATCCAATTCTGACGAATATTCAGCCTACTGCCAAACTATTGCAGAATACACCAGTTCTCGTCCGATCACTGAAGTTAAGCTGCATCGGGCGTGGTTAGTACTTGCATGGGAGACCGGCTGGGAATACCTCGTGCAGAAGGCTCATGTACATTTTTATTCCACATTACATACTAACGTTTTCCTATGATTTTTTGCCTAGTCGTAGCATTAAATGACATCCAATTCCGACGAACATTCAGCCTACTGCTAAATCATTGCAGAATACACCAGTTATCGTCCGATCACTGACGTTAAGCTGCATCGGGCGTGGTTAGTACTTGCATGGGAGACCGGCTGAGAATACCACGTGCAGTAGACTCATCAAAATTTTTATTCCACCGTACATACCAAATTTTTCCCGGGATTTTTTGCCTAGCCGAAGCGTTAAACGACATCCAATTCTGACGAATATTCAGCCTACTGCCAAACTATTGCAGAATACACCAGTTCTCGTCCGATCACTGAAGTTAAGCAGCATCGGGCGTGGTTAGTACTTGCATGGGAGACCGGCTGAGAATACCACGTGCAGTAGGCTTATCAACATTTTTATTCCACCGTACATACCAAATTTTTCCCGGGATTTTTTGCCTAGCCGAAGCGTTAAACGACATCCAATTCTGACGAATATTCAGCCTACTGCCAAACTATTGCAGAACACACCAGTTTTCGTCCGATCACTGAAGTTAAGCTGCATTGGGCGTGGATTTTTTGCCTAGCCAAAGCGTTAAACGACATCCAATTATGACGAATACTCAGCCTACTGCCAAACTATTGCAGAACACATCAGTTCTCGTCCGATCACTGAAGTTAAGCTGCATCGGGCGTGGTTTCTACTTGCATGGGAGACCGGCTGGGAATACCTCGTGCAGAAGGCTCAAGTACATTTTTATTCCACATTACATACTAACGTTTTCCTATGATTTTTTGCATAGTCGTAGCATTAAATGACATCCAATTCCGACGAACATTCAGCCTACTGCTAAATCATTGCTGAATACACCAGTTCTCGTCCGATCACTGACGTTAAGCTGCATCGGGCGTGGTTAGTACTTGCATGGGAGACCGGCTGAGAATACCACGTGCAGTAGGCTTATCAACATTTTTATTCCACCGTACATACCAAATTTTTCCCGGGATTTTTCGCCTAGCCGAAGCGTTAAACGACATCCAATTCTGACGAATATTCAGCCTACTGCCAAACTATTGCAGAATACACCAGTTCTCGTCCAATCACTGAAGTTAAGCTGCATCGGGCGTGTTAGTACTTGCATGGGAGACTGGCTGGGAATACCACGTGCATTAGGCTCATCAAAATTTTTATTCCACCGTACATACTAACTTTTTCCCGGGATTTTTTGCCTAGCCGAAGTATTAAATTAAATCCAATTCCGACGAATATTCAGCCTTCTGCCAAACCATTGCACAATACACCAGTTCTCGTCCGATCACTGAAGTTAAGCTGCATAGGGCGTGGTTAGTACTTGCATGGGAGACCGGCTGAGAATACCATGTGCATTAGGCTCATCAAACTTTTTATTCCACCGTACATACCAACTTTTTCCCGGGATTTTTTGCCTAGCCGAAGTATTAAATTAAATCCAATTCCGATGCGTTAAACGACATCCAATTCTGACGAATATTCAGCCTACTGCCAAACTATTGCAGAACACACCAGTTTTCGTCTGATCACTGAAGTTAAGCTGCATTGGGCGTGGATTTTTTGCCTAGCCAAAGCGTTAAACGACATCCAATTCTGACGAATACTCAGCCTACTGCCAAACTATTGCAGAACACACCAGTTCTCGTCCGATCACTGAAGTTAAGCTGCATCGGGCGTGGTTAGTACTTGCATGGGAGACCGGCTGGGAATACCTCGTGCAGAAGGCTCATGTACATTTTTATTCCACATTACATACTAACGTTTTCCTATGATTTTTTGCCTAGTCGTAGCATTAAATGACATCCAATTCCGACGAACATTCAGCCTGCTGCTTAATCTTTGCAGAATACACCAGTTCTCGTCCGATCACTGAAGTTAAGCTGCATCGGGCGTGGTTAGTACTTG
This sequence comes from Saccoglossus kowalevskii, assembly GCF_978046115.1. Lineage (NCBI taxonomy): Eukaryota > Metazoa > Hemichordata > Enteropneusta > Harrimaniidae > Saccoglossus > Saccoglossus kowalevskii. Next base: position 41,049,338 of record NC_140647.1, on the reverse strand, counting down.
CATGGGAGACTGGCTGGGAATACCACGTGCATTAGGCTCATCAAAATTTTTATTCCACCGTACATACTAACTTTTTCCCGGGATTTTTTGCCTAGCCGAAGTATTAAATTAAATCCAATTCCGACGAATATTCAGCCTTCTGCCAAACCATTGCACAATACACCAGTTCTCGTCCGATCACAGAAGTTAAGCTGCATAGGGCGTGGTTAGTACTTGCATGGGAGACCGGCTGAGAATACCACGTGCAGTAGGCTTATCAACATTTTTATTCCATCTACATACCAACTTTTTCCCGGGATTTTTTGCCTAGCCGAAGTATTAAATTAAATCCAATTCCGATGCGTTAAACGACATCCAATTCTGACGAATATTCAGCCTACTGCCAAACTATTGCAGAACACACCAGTTTTCGTCCGATCACTGAAGTTAAGCTGCATTGGGCGTGGATTTTTTGCCTAGCCAAAGCGTTAAACGACATCCAATTCTGACGAATACTCAGCCTACTGCCAAACTATTGCAGAACACACCAGTTCTCGTCCGATCACTGAAGTTAAGCTGCATCGGGCGTGGTTAGTACTTGCATGGGAGACCGGCTGGGAATACCTCGTGCAGAAGGCTCATGTACATTTTTATTCCACATTACATACTAACGTTTTCCTATGATTTTTTGCCTAGTCGTAGCATTAAATGACATCCAATTCCGACGAACATTCAGCCTACTGCTAAATCATTGCAGAATACACCAGTTCTCGTCCGATCACTGAAGTTAAGCTGCATCGCGCGTGGTTAGTACTTGCATGGGAGACCGGCTGGGAATACCACGTGCAGTAGGCTGATTAACATTTTTATTCCACCATACATACCAACTTTTTCCCGGGATTTGTTGCCTAGCCGAAGTCTTAAATTACATCCAATTCCGACGAATATTCAGCCTACTGCCAAACTATTGCAGAATACACCAGTTCTCGTCCAATCACTGAAGTTAAGCTGCATCGGGCGTGGTTAGTACTTGCATGGGAGACTGACTGGGAATACCACGTGCATTAGGCTCATCAAAATTTTTATTCCACCGTACATACTAACTTTTTCCCGGGATTTTTTGCCTAGCCTAAGTATTAAATTACATCCAATTCCGACTAATATTCAGCCTTCTGCCAAACCATTGCACAATACACCAGTTCTCGTCCGATCACTGAAGTTAAGCTGCATTGGGCGTGGTTAGTACTTGCATGGGAGACCGGCTGGGAATACCATGTGTATTAGGCTCATCAATTTTTTTATTCCACCGTACATACTATCTTTTTCCCGGGATTGTTTGCCTAGCCGAAGTATTAAATTACATCCATTTCCGACGAATATTCAGCCTACTGCCAAACCATTGCACAATACACCAGTTCCCGTCCGATCACTGAAGTTAAGCTGCATAGGGCGTGGTTAGTACTTGCATGGGAGACCGGCTGAGAATACCACGTGCAGTAGGCTTATCAACATTTTTATTCCATCATACATACCAACTTTTTCCCGGGATTTTTGCCTAGCCGAAGCGTTAAACGACATCCAATTCTGACGAATATTCAGCCTACTGCCAAACTATTGCAGAACACACCAGTTTTCGTCCGATCACTGAAGTTAAGCTGCATTGGGCGTGGATTTTTTGCCTAGCCAAAGCGTTAAACGACATCCAATTCTGACGAATACTCAGCCTACTGCCAAACTATTGCAGAACACACCAGTTCTCGTCCGATCACTGAAGTTAAGCTGCATCAGGCGTGGTTAGTACTTGCATGGGAGACCGGCTGGGAATACCTCGTGCAGAAGGCTCATGTACATTTTTATTCCACATTACATACTAACGTTTTCCTATGATTTTTTGCCTAGTCGTAGCATTAAATGACATCCAATTCCGACGAACATTCAGCCTACTGCTAAATCTTTGCAGAATACACCAGTTCTCGTCCGATCACTGAAGTTAAACTGCATCGGGCGTGGTTAGTACTTGCATGGGAGACTGGCTGGGAATACCACGTGCATTAGGCTCATCAAAATTTTTATTCCACCGTACATACTAACTTTTTTCCCAGGATTTTTTGCCTAGCCGAAGTATTAAATTAAATCCAATTCCGACGAATATTCAGCCTTCTGCCAAACCATTGCACAATACACCAGTTCTCGTCCGATCACTGAAGTTAAGCTGCATAGGGCGTGGTTAGTACTTGCATGGGAGACCGGCTGAGAATACCACGTGCAGTAGGCTTATCAACATTTTTATTCCATCGTACATACCAACTTTTTCCCGGGATTTTTTGCCTAGCCGAAGCGTTAAACGACATCCAATTCTGACGAATATTCAGCCTACTGCCAAACTATTGCAGAACACACCAGTTTTCGTCCGATCACTGAAGTTAAGCTGCATTGGGCGTGGATTTTTTGCCTAGCCAAAGCGTTAAACGACATCCAATTCTGACGAATACTCAGCCTACTGCCAAACTATTGCAGAACACACCAGTTCTCGTCCGATCACTGAAGTTAAGCTGCATCGGGCGTGGTTAGTACTTGCATGGGAGACCGGCTGGGAATACCTCGTGCAGAAGGCTCATGTACATTTTTATTCCACATTACATACTAACGTTTTCCAATGATTTTTTGCCTAGTCGTAGCATTAAATGACATCCAATTCCGACGAACATTCAGCCTACTGCTAAATCATTGCAGAATACACCAGTTCTCGTCCGATCACTGAAGTTAAGCTGCATCGCGCGTGGTTAGTACTTGCATGGGAGACCGGCTGGGAATACCACGTGCAGTAGGCTGATTAACATTTTTATTCCACCATACATACCAACTTTTTCCCGGGATTTGTTGCCTAGCCGAAGTCTTAAATTACATCCAATTCCGACGAATATTCAGCCTACTGCCAAACTATTGCAGAATACACCAGTTCTCGTCCAATCACTGAAGTTAAGCTGCATCGGGCGTGGTTAGTACTTGCATGGGAGACTGACTGGGAATACCACGTGCATTAGGCTCATCAAAATTTTTATTCCACCGTACATACTAACTTTTTCCCGGGATTTTTTGCCTAGCCTAAGTATTAAATTACATCCAATTCCGACTAATATTCAGCCTTCTGCCAAACCATTGCACAATACACCAGTTCTCGTCCGATCACTGAAGTTAAGCTGCATTGGGCGTGGTTAGTACTTGCATGGGAGACCGGCTGGGAATACCATGTGTATTAGGCTCATCAATTTTTTTATTCCACCGTACATACTATCTTTTTCCCGGGATTTTTTGCCTAGCCGAAGTATTAAATTACATCCAATTCCGACGAATATTCAGCCTACTGCCAAACCATTGCACAATACACCAGTTCCCGTCCGATCACTGAAGTTAAGCTGCATAGGGCGTGGTTAGTACTTGCATGGGAGACCGGCTGAGAATACCACGTGCAGTAGGCTTATCAACATTTTTATTCCATCATACATACCAACTTTTTCCCGGGATTTTTTGCCTAGCCGAAGCGTTAAACGACATCCAATTCTGACGAATATTCAGCCTACTGCCAAACTATTGCAGAACACACCAGTTTTCGTCCGATCACTGAAGTTAAGCTGCATTGGGCGTGGATTTTTTGCCTAGCCAAAGCGTTAAACGACATCCAATTCTGACGAATACTCAGCATACTGCCAAACTATTGCAGAACACACCAGTTCTCGTCCGATCACTGAAGTTAAGCTGCATCAGGCGTGGTTAGTACTTGCATGGGAGACCGGCTGGGAATACCTCGTGCAGAAGGCTCATGTACATTTTTATTCCACATTACATACTAACGTTTTCCTATGATTTTTTGCCTAGTCGTAGCATTAAATGACATCCAATTCCGACGAACATTCAGCCTACTGCTAAATCTTTGCAGAATACACCAGTTCTCGTCCGATCACTGAAGTTAAACTGCATCGGGCGTGGTTAGTACTTGCATGGGAGACTGGCTGGGAATACCACGTGCATTAGGCTCATCAACATTTTTATTCCATCGTACATACCAACTTTTTCCCGGGATTTTTTGCCTAGCCGAAGCGTTAAACGACATCCAATTCTGACGAATATTCAGCCTACTGCCAAACTATTGCAGAACACACCAGTTTTCGTCCGATCACTGAAGTTAAGCTGCATTGGGCGTGGATTTTTTGCCTAGCCAAAGCGTTAAACGACATCCAATTCTGACGAATACTCATCCTACTGCTAAATCATTGCAGAATACACCAGTTCTCGTCGGATCACTGAAGTTAAGCTGCATCGGGCATGGTTAGTACTTGCATGGGAGACCGGCTGGGAATACCACGTGCAGTAGGCTGATTAACATTTTTATTCCACCATACATACCAACTTTTTCCCGGGATTTGTTGCCTAGCCGAAGTCTTAAATTACATCCAATTCCGACGAATATTCAGCCTACTGCCAAACCATTGTACAATACACCAGTTCTCGTCCGATCACTGAAGTTAAGCTGCATCGGGCGTGGTTAGTACTTGCATGGGAGACTGGCTGGGAATACCACGTGCATTAGGCTCATCAACATTTTTATTCCACTGTACATACTAACTTTTTCCCGGGATTTTTTGCCTAGCCTAAGTATTAAATTACATCTAATTCCGACTAATATTCAGCCTTCTGCCAAACCATTGTACAATACACCAGTTCTCGTCCGATCACTGAAGTTAAGCTGCATCGGGCGTGGTTAGTACTTGCATGGGAGACCGGCTGGGAATACCATGTGTATTAGGCTCATCAAAATTTTTATTCCACCGTACATACTATCTTTTTCCCGGGATTTTTTGCCTAGCCGAAGTATTAAATTACATCCAATTCCGACGAATATTCAGCCTACTGCCAAACCATTGCACAATACACCAGTTCCCGTCCGATCACTGAAGTTAAGCTGCATTGGGCGTGGTTAGTACTTGCACGGGAGACCTGCTGAGAATACCACGTGCAGTAGGCTTATCAACATTTTTATTCCATCGTACATACCAACTTTTTCCCGGGATTTTTTGCCTAGCCGAAGCGTTAAACGACATCCAATTCTGACGAATATTCAGCCTACTGCCAAACTATTGCAGAACACTCCAGTTTTCGTCCGATCACTGAAGTTAAGCTGCATTGGGCGTGAATTTTTTGCCTAGCCAAAGCGTTAAACGACATCCAATTCTGACGAATACTCAGCCTACTGCCAAACTATTGCAGAACACATCAGTTCTCGTCCGATCACTGAAGTTAAGCTGCATCGGGCGTGGTTAGTACTTGCATGGGAGACCGGCTGGGAATACCTCGTGCAGAAGGCTCATGTACATTTTTATTCCACATTACATACTAACGTTTTCCTATGATTTTTTGCCTAGTCGTAGCATTAAATGACATCCAATTCCGACGAACATTCAGCCTACTGCTAAATCATTGCAGAATACACCAGTTCTCGTCCGATCACTGACGTTAAGCTGCATCGGGCGTGGTTACTACTTGCATGGGAGACCGGCCGGGAATACCACGTGCATTAGGCTCATCAAAATGTTTATTCCACCGTACATACTAACTTTTTCCCGGGATGTTTTGCCTAGCCGAAGTATTAAATTACATCCTATTCTGACGAATATTCAGCCTACTGCCAAACCATTGCACAATACACCAGTTCCCGTCCGATCACTGAAGTTAAGCTACATCGGGAGTGGTTAGTACTTGCATGGGAGACCGGCTGAGAATACCACGTGCAGTAGGCTTATCAACATTTTTATTCCACATTACATACTAACATTTTCCCATGATTTTTTGCCTAGCCGTAGCATTAAATGACATCCAATTCCGACGAGCATTCAGCCTACTGCCAAACCATTGCAGAATACATCAGTTCTCGTCCGATCACTGAAGTTAAGCTTCATTGGGCGTGGTTAGTACTTGCATGAGAGACCTGTTGGGAATACCACGTGCAGTAGGCTTATCAACATTTTAATTCCACCGTACATACTATCTTTTTCCCGTGATTTTTTGCCTAGCCGAAGCATTAATTGAAATGCAATTCCGACAAATATTCAGCCTACTGCCAAACCATTGCAGAATACACCAGTTCTCGTCCGATCACTGAAGTTAAGCCGCATCGGGCGTGGTTAGTACTTGCACTGGATACCGGCTGGGAATACCACGTGTAATAGGCTCATCAACATTTTTATTCCACCGTACATACTAACTTTTTCCCGGGATTTTTTGCCTAGCCGAAGTATTAAATTACATCCAATTCCGACAAATATTCAGTCTACTTCCAAACCATTGCAGAATACACAAGTTCTCGTCCAATCACTGAAGTTAAGCTGCATCGGGCGTGGTTAGTACTTGCATGAGAGACCTGTTGGGAATACCACGTGCACTAGGCGTTTCAACATTTTTATTCCACCGTACATACCATCTTTTTCCCGTGATTTTTTGCTTAGCCAAAGCATTAATTGAAATCCAATTCCGACAAATATTCAGCCTACGGCCAAACCATTGCAGAATAGACCAGTTCTCGTCCGATCACTGAAGTTAAGCTGCATCGGGCGTGGTTGGTACATGCATGGGAGACCGGCTGGGAATACCACGTGCATTAGGCTCATCAACATTTTTATTCCACCGTACATACTAACATTTTCCCGAGATTTTTTGCTTAGCCAAAGCATTAATTGAAATCCAATTCCGACAAATATTCAGCCTACTGCCAAACCATTGCAGAATACACCAGTTCTCGTCCGATCAATGAAGTTAAGCTGCATCGGGCGTGGTTAGTACTTGCATGGGAGACCGGCTGGGAATACCACGTGCATTAGGCTCATCAACATGTTTATTCCACATTACATACTAACATTTGCCCATGATTTTTTGACTAGCCGTTGCATTAAATGACATCCAATTCCGACGAGTATTCAGCCTACAGTCAAACCATTGCAGAATACATCAGTTCTCGTCCGATTATTGAAGTTTAGCCGCATCGTGCGTGGTTAGTACTTGCACTGGAGACCGGCTGGGAATACCACGTGTAGTAGGCTCATCAACATTTTTATTCCACCGTACATACTAACTTTTTCCCGGGATTTTTTTGTCTAGCCGAAGTATTAAATTACATCCAATTCCGACGAATATTCAGGCTACTGCCATACCATTGCAGAATACACAAGTTCTCGTCCAATCACTGAAGTTAAGCTGAATCGGGCGTGGTTAGTACTTGCATGGGAGACCGGCTGGGAATACCACGTGCATTAGGCTCATCAACATTTTTATTCCACCGTACATACTAACTTTTTCCCGGGATTTTTTGCTTAGCCGAAGCATTAATTGAAATCCAATTCCGACAAATATTCAGCCTACTGCCAAACCATTGCAGAATACACCAGTTCTTTTCCGATCACTGAAGTTAAGCTGCATCGGGCGTGGATAGTACTTGCATGAGAGACCGGCTGGGAATACCATGTGCATTAGGCTCATCAACATTTTTATTCCACCGTACAATACCAACTTTTTCCCGGGATTTTTTTCCTAGCCGAAGCGTTAAACAACATCCAATTCTCACGAATATTCAGCCTACTACCAAACCGTTGCAGAACACACCAGTTCTCGTCCGATCACTGAAGTTAAGCTGCATCGGGTGTGGTTAGTACTTGCATGGGAGACCGGCAGGGAATACCACGTGCAGTATGCTCATTCACATTGTTATTCCACATTACATACTAACATTTTCCCATGATTTTTTGCCTAGCCGTAGCATTAAATGACATCCAATTCCGACGAGTATTCAGCCTACTGCCAAACCATTGCAGAATACACCAGTTCTCGTCCGATCACTGAATTGGGCATGGTTAGTACTTGCATGGGAGACCGGCTGGGAATACCACGTGCAGTAGGCTTATCAACATTTTTATTCCACCGTACATTCCAACTTTTTCCCGGGATTTGTTGCCTTGCCGAAGTATTAAATTACATCCAATTCCGACGAATATTCAGCCTACTGCCAAACCATTGCAGAATACACCAGTTCTCGTCCGATCACTGAAGTTAATCTGCATCGGGCATGGTTAGTACTTGCATGAGAGACCCGCTGGGAATACCACGTGCAGTAGGCTTATCAACATTTTTATTCCACCGTACATACTATCTTTTCCCCGTGATTTTTTGCCTAGCCGAAGCATTAATTGAAATGCAATTCCGACAAATATTCAGCCTACTGCCAAACCATTGCACAATACACCAGTTCTCGTCCGATCACTGAAGTTAAGCCGCATCGGGCGTGGTTAGTACTTGCACGGGAGACCGGCTGGGAATACCACGTGCAGTAGGCTCATCAACATTTTTATTCCACATTACATAGTAACTTTTTCCCATGATTTTTTGCCTAGACGAAGCATTAAATGACATACAATTCGGACGAATATTCAGCCTACTGCTAAACCATTGCAGAATACACCAGTTCTCGTCTGATCAATGAAGTTAAGCTGCATCGGGCGTGGTTAGTACTTGCATGGGAGACCGGCTGGGAATACCACGTGCATTAGGCTCATCAACATTTTTATTCCACATTACATACTAACATTTGCCCATGATTTTTTTGCCTAGCCGATGCATTAAATGACATCCAATTCCGACGAGTATTCAGCCTACAGTCAAACCATTGCACAATACACCAGTTCTCGTCCGATCACTGAAGTTAAGCTGCATCGGGCGTGGTTAGTACTTGCATGGGAGACTGGCTGAGAATACCACGTGCATTAGGCTCATCAAAATTTTTATTCCACCGTACATACTAAATTTTTCCCGGGATTTTTTGCCTAGCCGAAGTATTAAATTAAATCCAATTCCGACGAATATTCAGCCTTCTGCCAAACCATTGCACAATACACCAGTTCTCGTCCGATCACTGAAGTTAAGCTGCATAGGGCGTGGTTAGTACTTGCATGGGAGACCGGCTGAGAATACCACGTGCAGTAGGCTTATCAACATTTTTATTCCATCGTACATACCAACTTTTTCCCGGGATTTTTTGCCTAGCCGAAGTATTAAATTAAATCCAATTCCGATGCGTTAAACGACATCCAATTCTGACGAATATTCAGCCTACTGCAAAACTATTGCAGAACACACCAGTTTTCGTCCGATCACTGAAGTTAAGCTGCATCGGGCGTGGTTAGTACTTGCATGGGAGACCGGCTGGGAATACCTCGTGCAGAAGGCTCATGTACATTTTTATTCCACATTACGTACTAACGTTTTCCTATGATTTTTTGCCTAGTCGTAGCATTAAATGACATCCAATTCCGACGAACATTCAGCCTACTGTTAAATCATTGCAGAATACACCAGTTCTCGTCCGATCACTGAAGTTAAGCTGCATCGGGCGTGGTTAGTACTTGCATGGGAGACAGGCTGGGAATACCACGTGCAGTAGGCTGATTAACATTTTTATTCCACCATACATACCAACTTTTTCCCGGGATTTGTTGCCTAGCCGAAGTATTAAATTACATCCAATTCCGACAAATATTCAGTCTACTTCCAAACCATTGCAGAATACACAAGTTCTCGTCCAATCACTGAAGTTAAGCTGCATCGGGCGTGGTTAGTACTTGCATGAGAGACCTGTTGGGAATACCACGTGCACTAGGCGTTTCAACATTTTTATTCCACCGTACATACTATCTTTTTCCCGTGATTTTTTGCTTAGCCGAAGCATTAATTGAAATCCAATTCCGACAAATATTCAGCCTACGGCCAAACCATTGCAGAATAGACCAGTTCTCGTCCGATCACTGAAGTTAAGCTGCATCGGGCGTGGTTGGTACATGCATGGGAGACCGGCTGGGAATACCACGTGCATTAGGCTCATCAACATTTTTATTCCACCGTACATACTAACATTTTCCCGGGATTTTTTGCTTAGCCAAAGCATTAATTGAAATCCAATTCCGACAAATATTCAGCCTACTGCCAAACCATTGCAGAATACACCAGTTCTCGTCCGTTCAATGAAGTTAAGCTGCATCGGGCGTGGTTAGTACTTGCATGGGAGACCGGCTGGGAATACCACGTGCATTAGGCTCATCAACATGTTTATTCCACATTACATACTAACATTTGCCCATGATTTTTTGACTAGCCGTTGCATTAAATGACATCCAATTCCGACGAGTATTCAGCCTACAGTCAAACCATTGCAGAATACATCAGTTCTCGTCCGATTATTGAAGTTTAGCCGCATCGGGCGTGGTTAGTACTTGCACTGGAGACCGGCTGGGAATACCACGTGTAGTAGGCTCATCAACATTTTTATTCCACCGTACATACTAACTTTTTCCCGGGATTTTTTGTCTAGCCGAAGTATTAAATTACATCCAATTCCGACGAATATTCAGGCTACTGCCATACCATTGCAGAATACACAAGTTCTCGTCCAATCACTGAAGTTAAGCTGAATCGGGCGTGGTTAGTACTTGCATGGGAGACCGGCTGGGAATACCACGTGCATTAGGCTCATCAACATTTTTATTCCACCGTACATACTAACTTTTTCCCGGGATTTTTTGCTTAGCCGAAGCATTAATTGAAATCCAATTCCGACAAATATTCAGCCTACTGCCAAACCATTGCAGAATACACCAGTTCTTTTCCGATCACTGAAGTTAAGCTGCATCGGGCGTGGATAGTACTTGCATGAGAGACCGGCTGGGAATACCATGTGCAATTAGGCTCATCAACATTTTTATTCCACCGTACATACTAACTTTTTCCCGGGATTTTTTGCTTAGCCGAAGCATTAATTGAAATCCAATTCCGACAAATATTCAGCCTACTGCCAAACCATTGCAGAATACACCAGTTCTTTTCCGATCACTGAAGTTAAGCTGCATCGGGCGTGGATAGTACTTGCATGAGAGACCGGCTGGGAATACCATGTGCATTAGGCTCATCAACATTTTTATTCCACCGTACAATACCAACTTTTTCCCGGGATTTTTTTCCTAGCCGAAGCGTTAAACAACATCCAATTCTCACGAATATTCAGCCTACTACCAAACCGTTGCAGAACACACCAGTTCTCGTCCGATCACTGAAGTTAAGCTGCATCGGGTGTGGTTAGTACTTGCATGGGAGACCTGTTGGGAATACCACGTGCAGTATGCTCATTCACATTGTTATTCCACATTACATACTAACATTTTCCCATGATTTTTTGCCTAGCCGTAGCATTAAATGACATCCAATTCCGACGAGTATTCAGCCTACTGCCAAACCATTGCAGAATACACCAGTTCTCGTCCGATCACTGAATTGGGCATGGTTAGTACTTGCATGGGAGACCGGCTGGGAATACCACGTGCAGTATGCTTATCAACATTTTTATTCCACCGTACATTCCAACTTTTTCCCGGGATTTGTTGCCTTGCCGAAGTATTAAATTACATCCAATTCCGACGAATATTCAGCCTACTGCCAAACCATTGCAGAACACACAAGTTCTCGTCCGATCACTGAAGTTAAGCTGCATCGGGCGTGGTTAGTACTAGCATGGGAGTCCTGCTGGGAATACCACGTGCAGTATGCTGATGAACATTTTTATTCCACCGTACATACTAACTTTTTTCCATGATTTTTTGCCTAACCGAAGCAATAAATGACATCCAATTGCGATGAGTATTCAGCCTACTGCCAAACCATTGCAGAATACACCAGTTCTCGTCCGATCACTGAAGTTAATCTGCATTGGGCATGGTTAGTACTTGCATGAGAGACCCGCTGGGAATACCACGTGCAGTAGGCTTATCAACATTTTTATTCCACCGTACATACTATCTTTTCCCCGTGATTTTTTGCCTAGCCGAAGCATTAATTGAAATGCAATTCCGACAAATATTCAGCCTACTGCCAAACCATTGCACAATACACCAGTTCTCGTCCGATCACTGAAGTTAAGCCGCATCGGGCGTGGTTAGTACTTGCACGGGAGACCGGCTGGGAATACCATGTGCATTAGGCTCATCAACATTTTTATTCCACATTACATACTAACATTTGCCCATGATTTTTTGCCTAGCCGATGCATTAAATGACATCCAATTCCGACGAGTATTCAGCCTACAGTCAAACCATTGCACAATACACCAGTTCTCGTCCGATCACTGAAGTTAAGCTGCATCGGGCGTGGTTAGTACTTACATGGGAGACTGGCTGAGAATACCACGTGCATTAGGCTCATCAAAATTTTTATTCCACCGTACATACTAAATTTTTCCCGGGATTTTTTGCCTAGCCGAAGTATTAAATTAAATCCAATTCCGACGAATATTCAGCCTTCTGCCAAACCATTGCACAATACACCAGTTCTCGTCCGATCACTGAAGTTAAGCTGCATAGGGCGTGGTTAGTACTTGCATGGGAGACCGGCTGAGAATACCACGTGCAGTAGGCTTATCAACATTTTTATTCCATCGTACATACCAACTTTTTCCCGGGATTTTTTGCCTAGCCGAAGTATTAAATTAAATCCAATTCCGATGCGTTAAACGACATCCAATTCTGACGAATATTCAGCCTACTGCAAAACTATTGCAGAACACACCAGTTTTCGTCCGATCACTGAAGTTAAGCTGCATCGGGCGTGGTTAGTACTTGCATGGGAGACCGGCTGGGAATACCTCGTGCAGAAGGCTCATGTACATTTTTATTCCACATTACGTACTAACGTTTTCCTATGATTTTTTGCCTAGTCGTAGCATTAAATGACATCCAATTCCGACGAACATTCAGCCTACTGTTAAATCATTGCAGAATACACCAGTTCTCGTCTGATCACTGAAGTTAAGCTGCATCGGGCGTGGTTAGTACTTGCATGGGAGACAGGCTGGGAATACCACGTGCAGTAGGCTGATTAACATTTTTATTCCACCATACATACCAACTTTTTCCCGGGATTTGTTGCCTAGCCGAAGTCTTAAATTACATCCAATTCCGACGAATATTCAGCCTACTGCCAAACTATTGCAGAATACACCAGTTCTCGTCCAATCACTGAAGTTAAGCTGCATCGGGCGTGGTTAGTACTTCCATGGGAGACTGGCTGGGAATACCACGTGCATTAGGCTCATCCAAATTTTTCTTCCACCGTACATACTAACTTTTTCCCGGGATTTTTTGCCTAGCCTAGGTATTAAATTACATCCAATTCCGACTAATATTCAGCCTTCTGCCAAACCATTGCACAATACACCAGTTCTCGTCCGATCACTGAAGTTAAGCTGCATTGGGCGTGGTTAGTACTTGCATGGGAGACCGGCTGGGAATACCATATGTATTAGGCTCATCAATTTTTTAATTCCACCGTACATACTATCTTTTTCCCGGGATTTTTTGCCTAGCCGATGTATTAAATTACATCCAATTCCGTCGAATATTCAGCCTACTGCCAAACCATTGCACAATACACCAGTTCCCGTCCGATCACTGAAGTTAAGCTGCATTGGGCGTGGTTAGTACTTGCATGGGAGACCTGCTGAGAATACCACGTGCAGTAGGCTTATCAACATTTTTATTCCATCGTACATACTAGCTTTTTCCCGGGATTTTTTGCCTAGCCGAAGCGTTAAACGACATCCAATTCTGACGAATATTCAGCCTACTGCCAAACTATTGCAGAACACTCCAGTTTTCGTCCGATCACTGAAGTTAAGCTGCATTGGGCGTGAATTTTTTGCCTAGCCAAAGCGTTAAACGACATCCAATTCTGACGAATACTCAGCCTACTGCCAAACTATTGCAGAACACACCAGTTCTCGTCCGATCACTGAAGTTAAGCTGCATCGGGCGTGGTTAGTACTTGCATGGGAGACCGGCTGGGAATACCTCATGTACATTTTTATTCCACATTACATACTAACGTTTTCCTATGATTTTTTGCCTAGTCGTAGCATTAAATGACATCCAATTCCGACGAACATTCAGCCTACTGCTAAATCATTGCAGAATACACCAGTTCTCGTCCGATCACTGAAGTTAAGCTGCATCGGGCGTGGTTAGTTCTTGCATGGGAGACCGGCTGGGAATACCATGTGCATTAGGCTCATCAAAAATTTTATTCCACCGTACATACTATCTTTTTCCCGGGATTTTTTGCCTAGCCGAAGTATTAAATTACATCCAATTCCGACGAATATTCAGCCTACTGCCAAACCATTGCCCAATACACCAGTTCTCGTCCGATCACTGAAGTTAAGCTACATCGGACGTGGTTAGTACTTGCATGGGAGACCGGATGAGAATACCACGTGCAGTAGGCTTACCAAATTTTTATTCCACCGTACATACCAAGTTTTTCCCGTATTTTTTGCCTAGCCAAAGCGTTAAACGACATCCAATTCTGACGAATACTCAGCCTACTGCCAAACTATTGCAGAACACACCAGTTCTCGTCCGATCACTGAAGTTAAGCTGCATCGGGCGTGGTTAGTACTTGCATGGGAGACCGGCAGGGAATACCACGTGCAGTAGGCTGATTAACATTTTTATTCCACCATACATACCAACTTTTTCCCGGGATTTGTTGCCTAGCCGAAGTCTTAAATTACATCAAATTCCGACGAATATTCAGCCTACTGACAAACCATTGCAGAGTACACCAGTTCTTGTCCGATCACTGAAGTTAAGCTGCATCTGGCGTGGTTAGTACTTGCATGGGAGACCTGCTGGGAATACCATGTGCAGTAGGCTCATCAACATTTTTATTCCACATTACATACCAACTTTTTCCCATGATTTTTTGCCTAGACGAATCATTAAATAACATACAATTCGGACCAATGTTCAGCCTACTGCCAAACTATTGCAGAATACACCAGTTCTCTCCGATCACTGAAGTTAAGCTGCATCGGGCGTGGTTACTACTTGCATGGGAGACCGGCTGGGAATACCACGTGCATTAGGCTCATCAAAATGTTTATTCCACCGTACATACTAACTTTTTCCCGGGATGTTTTGCCTAGCCGAAGTATTAAATTACATCCTATTCTGACGAATATTCAGCCTACTGCCAAACCATTGCACAATACACCAGTTCCCGTCCGATCACTGAAGTTAAGCTACATCGGGAGTGGTTAGTACTTGCATGGGAGACCGGCTGAGAATACCACGTGCAGTAGGCTTATCAACATTTTTATTCCACATTACATACTAACATTTTCCCATGATTTTTTGCCTAGCCGTAGCATTAAATGACATCCAATTCCGACGAGCATTCAGCCTACTGCCAAACCATTGCAGAATACATCAGTTCTCGTCCGATCACTGAAGTTAAGCTTCATTGGGCGTGGTTAGTACTTGCATGAGAGACCTGTTGGGAATACCACGTGCAGTAGGCTTATCAACATTTTAATTCCACCGTACATACTATCTTTTTCCCGTGATTTTTTGCCTAGCCGAAGCATTAATTGAAATGCAATTCCGACAAATATTCAGCCTACTGCCAAACCATTGCAGAATACACCAGTTCTCGTCCGATCACTGAAGTTAAGCCGCATCGGGCGTGGTTAGTACTTGCACTGGATACCGGCTGGGAATACCACGTGTAATAGGCTCATCAACATTTTTATTCCACCGTACATACTAACTTTTTCCCGGGATTTTTTGCCTAGCCGAAGTATTAAATTACATCCAATTCCGACAAATATTCAGTCTACTTCCAAACCATTGCAGAATACACAAGTTCTCGTCCAATCACTGAAGTTAAGCTGCATCGGGCGTGGTTAGTACTTGCATGAGAGACCTGTTGGGAATACCACGTGCACTAGGCGTTTCAACATTTTTATTCCACCGTACATACTATCTTTTTCCCGTGATTTTTTGCTTAGCCGAAGCATTAATTGAAATCCAATTCCGACAAATATTCAGCCTACGGCCAAACCATTGCAGAATAGACCAGTTCTCGTCCGATCACTGAAGTTAAGCTGCATCGGGCGTGGTTGGTACATGCATGGGAGACCGGCTGGGAATACCACGTGCATTAGGCTCATCAACATTTTTATTCCACCGTACATACTAACATTTTCCCGGGATTTTTTGCTTAGCCGAAGCATTAATTGAAATCCAATTCCGACAAATATTCAGCCTACTGCCAAACCATTGCAGAATACACCAGTTCTCGTCCGATCAATGAAGTTAAGCTGCATCGGGCGTGGTTAGTACTTGCATGGGAGACCGGCTGGGAATACCACGTGCATTAGGCTCATCAACATGTTTATTCCACATTACATACTAACATTTGCCCATGATTTTTTGACTAGCCGTTGCATTAAATGACATCCAATTCCGACGAGTATTCAGCCTACAGTCAAACCATTGCAGAATACATCAGTTCTCGTCCGATTATTGAAGTTTAGCCGCATCGGGCGTGGTTAGTACTTGCACTGGAGACCGGCTGGGAATACCACGTGTAGTAGGCTCATCAACATTTTTATTCCACCGTACATACTAACTTTTTCCCGGGATTTTTTGTCTAGCCGAAGTATTAAATTACATCCAATTCCGACGAATATTCAGGCTACTGCCATACCATTGCAGAATACACAAGTTCTCGTCCAATCACTGAAGTTAAGCTGAATCGGGCGTGGTTAGTACTTGCATGGGAGACCGGCTGGGAATACCACGTGCATTAGGCTCATCAACATTTTTATTCCACCGTACATACTAACTTTTTCCCGGGAATTTTTGCTTAGCCGAAGCATTAATTGAAATCCAATTCCGACAAATATTCAGCCTACTGCCAAACCATTGCAGAATACACCAGTTCTTTTCCGATCACTGAAGTTAAGCTGCATCGGGCGTGGTTAGTACTTGCATGAGAGACCGGCTGGGAATACCATGTGCATTAGGCTCATCAACATTTTTATTCCACCGTACAATACCAACTTTTTCCCGGTATTTTTTTCCTAGCCGAAGCGTTAAACAACATCCAATTCTCACGAATATTCAGCCTACTACCAAACCGTTGCAGAACACACCAGTTCTCGTCCGATCACTGAAGTTAAGCTGCATCGGGTGTGGTTAGTACTTGCATGGGAGACCGGCAGGGAATACCACGTGCAGTATGCTCATTCACATTGTTATTCCACATTACATACTAACATTTTCCCATGATTTTTTGCCTAGCCGTAGCATTAAATGACATCCAATTCCGACGAGTATTCAGCCTACTGCCAAACCATTGCAGAATACACCAGTTCTCGTCCGATCACTGAATTGGGCATGGTTAGTACTTGCATGGGAGACCGGCTGGGAATACCACGTGCAGTAGGCTTATCAACATTTTTATTCCACCGTACATTCCAACTTTTTCCCGGGATTTGTTGCCTTGCCGAAGTATTAAATTACATCCAATTCCGACGAATATTCAGCCTACTGCCAAACCATTGCAGAACACACAAGTTCTCGTCCGATCACTCAAGTTAAGCTGCATCGGGCGTGGTTAGTACTAGCATGGGAGTCTTGCTGGGAATACCACGTGCAGTATGCTGATGAACATTTTTATTCCACCGTACATACTAACTTTTTTCCATGATTTTTTGCCTAACCGAAGCAATAAATGACATCCAATTGCGATGAGTATTCAGCCTACTGCCAAACCATTGCAGAATACACAGTTCTCGTCCGATCACTGAAGTTAATCTGCATCGGGCATGGTTAGTACTTGCATGAGAGACCTGCTGGGAATACCACGTGCAGTAGGCTTATCAACATTTTTATTCCACCGTACATACTATCTTTTCCCCGTGATTTTTTGCCTAGCCGAAGCATTAATTGAAATGCAATTCCGACAAATATTCAGCCTACTGCCAAACCATTGCACAATACACCAGTTCTCGTCCGATCACTGAAGTTAAGCCGCATCGGGCGTGGTTAGTACTTGCACGGGAGACCGGCTGGGAATACCACGTGCAGTAGGCTCATCAACATTTTTATTCCACATTACATAGTAACTTTTTCCCATGATTTTTTGCCTAGACGAAGCATTAAATGACATACAATTCGGACGAATATTCAGCCTACTGCTAAACCATTGCAGAATACACCAGTTCTCGTCTGATCAATGAAGTTAAGCTGCATCGGGCGTGGTTAGTACTTGCATGGGAGACCGGCTGGGAATACCACGTGCATTAGGCTCATCAACATTTTTATTCCACATTACATACTAACATTTGCCCATGATTTTTTGCCAAGCCGATGCATTAAATGACATCCAATTCCGACGAGTATTCAGCCTACAGTCAAACCATTGCAGAATACATCAGTTCTCGTCCGATCATTTAAGTTTAGTCTCATCGGGCGTGGTTAGTACTTGCACGGGAGACGGCTGGGAATACCACGTGCAGTAAGCTCATCAACAATTTTATTCCACCGTACATGCTAAATTTTTCCCGGGATTTTTTGCCTAGCCGAAGCGTTAAACGACATCCAATTTCGACGAATATTCAGCCTACTACCAAACCATTGCAGAATACGCCAGTTCTCATCCGATCACTGAAGTTAAGATGCATTGGGCGTGGTTAGTACTTGCATGGGAGACCGGCTGAGAATATCACGTGCAGTAGGCACATTAACATTTTTATTCCACCGTACATACTAACTTTTTCCCAGGATTGTTTGCCTAGCCGAAGCATTAAATGGCATCCAATTCCAACGAATTTTCAGCCTACTGACAAACCATTGCACAATACACCAGTTCGCGACCGATCACTGAAGTGAAGCTGCATCGGGCGTGGTCAGTACTTGCATGGGAGACCGGCTGAGAATATCACGTGCAGTAGGCACATTAACACTTTTATTCCACCGTACATACTAATTTTTTCCCGGGATTTTTTGCCTAGCCGTAGCATTAAATGACATCCCATTCCAACGAATATTCAGCCTACTGCCAAACCATTGCAGAATACACCAGTTCTCGTCCCATCACTGAAGTTAAGCTGCATCGGGCGTGGTTAGTACTTGCGTGGGATCCCGGCTGGGAATACCACGTGCAGTAGGCTCATCAAAAAATTATTCTGCAGTACATAGTAACATTTTTCCTGGTTTCTTTGCCTAGCCGAAGCATTAAATGACATCCAATTCCGACGACAATTCAGCCTACTGCCAATCCGTTGCAGAATACACCAGTTCTCGTCCGATCACTGAAGTTAAGCTGCATCGGGCGTGGTTAGTACTTGCATGAGAGACCGGCTGGGAATATCACGTGCAGTAGGCACATTAACATTTTTATTCCACCGTACATACTAACTTTTTCCCGGAATTTTTTGCCTAGCCGAAGTATTAAATGTTAACCAATTCCGACGAATTTTCAGCCTACTGACAAACCATTGCAGAATATACCAGTTCTCGTCCGATCACTGAAGATAAGCTGCATCGGGCGTGGTTAGTACTTGCATTGGAGACCGGCTGGGAATACCACGTGCAGTAGGCTGATGAACATTATTATTCCACCGTACACACTAATTTTTTTCCATGATTTTTTGCCTAGACGAAGCATTAAATGTCATCCAATTCCGACGAATATTCAGCCTACTGCCAAACCATTGCAGAATACAACAGTTCTCGTCCGATCACTGAAGATAAGCTGCATCGGGCGTGGTTAGTACTTGCATTGGAGACCGGCTGGGAATACCACGTGCAGTAGGCTGATGAACATTTTTATTCCACCGTACACACTAATTTTTTTCCAAGATTTTTTGCCTAGCTGAAGCATTAAATGTCATCCAATTCCGAGGAATTTTCAGTCTACTGACAAACCATTGCAGAATACACCATTTCTCGTCTCATCACTGAAGTTAAGCTGCATTGGGCGTGGTTAGTACTTGCATGGGAGACCGGCTGAGAATATCACGTGCAGTAGGCACATTAACATTTTTATTCCACCTTACATACTAACTTTTTCCCAGGATTGTTTGCCTAGCCGAAGCATTAAATGGCATCCGATTCCGACGAATTTTCAGCCTACTGACAAACCATTGCAGAATACACCAGTTCGCGACCGATCATTGAAGTTAAGCTGCATCGGGCGTGGTTAGTACTTGCATGGGAGACCGGCTGGGAATACCACGTGCAGTAGACTTATCAACATTTTTATTCCACCGTACATACTAATTTTTTTCCGCGATTTTTTGTCTAGCCGAATCGTTAAACGACATCCAATTTCGACGAATATTCAGCCTACTGCCAAACCATTGCAGAATACGCCAGTTCTCATCCGATTACTGAAGTTAAGATGCATTGGGCGTGGTTAGTACTTGCATGGGAGACCGGCTGAGAATATCACGTGCAGTAGGCACATTAACATTTTTATTCCACCGTACATACTAAGTTTTTCCCAGGATTGTTTGCCTAGCCGAAGCATTAAATGGCATCCAATTCCGACGAATTTTCAGCCTACTGACAAACCATTGCAGAATACACCAGATCGCGACCGATCACTGAAGTTAAGCTGCATCGGGCGTGGTTAGTACTTGCATGGGAGACCGGCTGGGAATACCACGTGCAGTAGGCTTATCAACATTTTTATTCCACCGTACATACTAAATTTTTCCCGGGATTTTTTGCCGAGCCGAAGCTTTAAATGGCATCCAATTCCGACGAATTTTCAGCCTACTGACAAACCATTGCAGAATACACCAGTTCTCGACCGATCACTGAAGTTAAGCTCACCGGACGTGGTTAGTACTTGCATGGCAGACCGGCTGAGAATATCACGTGCAGTAGGCACATTAACACTTTTATTCCACCGTACACACTAAATTTTTCCCGGGATTTTTTGCCTAGCCGTAGCATTAAATGACATCCCATTCCAACGAATATTCAGCCTACTGCCAAACCATTGCAGAATACACCAGTTCTCGTCCCATCACTGAAGTTAAGCTGCATCGGGCGTGGTTAGTACTTGCGTGGGAGACCGGCTGGGAATACCACGTGCAGTAGGCTCATCAAAAAAATTATTCCGCAGTACATAGTAACATTTTTCCTGGTTTCTTTGCCTAGCCGAATCATTAAATGACATCCAATTCCGACGACAATTCAGCCTACTGCCAATCCGTTGCAGAATACACCAGTTCTCGTCCGATCACTGAAGTTAAGCTGCATCGGGCGTGGTTAGTACTTGCATGAGAGACTGGCTGGGAATATCACGTGCAGTAGGCACATTAACATTTTTATTCCACCGTACATACTAACTTTTTCCCGGAATTTTTTGCCTAGCCGAAGTATTAAATGTTAACCAATTCCGACGAATTTTCAGCCTACTGACAAACCATTGCAGAATACACCGGTTCTCGTCCGATCACTGAAGTTAAGCTGCATCGGGCGTGGTTAGTACTTGCATGGGAGACCGGCTGAGAATACCACGTTCTTTAAATAAATATATAGTATTGCGGTAATTACAAATATTAAAATCTGTTGTAAGTTTACTTCTCATTTTTTTTTTAAATGTAAGAACTATTTTAATGTGTTGTTTCTCATTTTTATATAATCTGCGACGATGTATTATAATAAAACGTGCTAATGAAAGTAAATAATTAATCAGTTTCACTTTATCTCTTTCATCGTGCTCGTAATAACCAAATATCATGCACACAGGCTTGTCAGTATTGTGTATTGTAGTCCCGTTTAAAATCTTAGATATAAGGCTGAAGACAAAGTTCCAGAGCGGTTTCACTGTACTGCAGAGTGTTAACATATGTACAATATTTTCTATATGAATATGGCAGAAATCACAGATGTTGCTAACAGATGGGTCTATTTTGTGTATGATATCGTTTGTGAAAACGGCATTATGAACAAATTTGTAGTCGATATCGCCTAAAAAATTGTTTTTAATTCCGCCATATATTCTACTCCAAATTGCATTGAAGTCCAAATCAGAGAAATAGCGCCCCCAATATGCCATGCATGAAGACTCTATTTTTTTATGGACCTTACGAGTTGTGTTAATTGTTTCGTGCTGAGGCTAGTAATAGTGAATGTCGCGTCACTGATTTGTACTTTTATTGTTGAGCTTTCATTTTCTTCGTTTTCTGGGATTCGTAATTTATATTCAGGTAGCCAATCGTTAGGTATACAGTGAAATAGAGTATCAATTTGACTATTCACATTACAAGCCTGTGGTTCAGATACGTTACTCAGTATTTCAGCAATGGCATGTCGAGAAAGGACACCTGGAACTACCTCGTATAATAGGTCTTTGACTTGGCGTATGCCAGCATCTATGAAATTACGAAAGAACAATGGCTTACCATTTCTAAGTACAAGTTTGTTACAGAATAAAGGCTGGTTGTAAATGTCACGTAATGTCTGTGGTGTCGTGTCCAGTACTGGTGAGATTTGGCTCCAGGACATTAACAACTCAGTGTAAAAACTTGGTACATGCAATATTTTTCGGGGATCGATTTCTATTTTAAATGTATCTGTTCCCAAATTAAGACCGCGGTACTTATTAATATAGTATAACATCATGTATTTGAGCTTGTGATTAAAAGTTGTATCTAGCAGTTTTTTTATCCATTTTCGTCTAAATGCATTTCTTTTTGTTTTTAGATCACCGAGGTTGAGACCACCCAAAATGACTGCACTGGTGATAGTATCATAATTTACAAGATGTTTACGACAGTCCCAAAAAAAGTATGTGACAATGTGCTTAAATCTGGTTATAATATTTTCACAAATTGGTGCGACTGAGAGGAGATAATATAGTGAGGAAGAAACCAAGGAATTTACAACAATAACTTTACCGTTGAATGAAAGTTTTCTTCGTCTCCATTGGATAAGAATTTTTTCACATTTTGTTATTTTGTTGTTCCAGTTGGATTCCATAGTAGTGTTTTCGTTGTTGCCTACAGTGACGCCAAGAATAGTAATATGGTCATTGTGATATTTTGCTAGAATTGGAGTGTCGAGTCGACCTTGGTTGCTTCCAATCCATAACATTTCCGTTTTGCTTATATTTATTTTGGCACCTGATATGTTTCCTTAATTTTTAAAGGTTGTGATACATTCTTGTATTGAGTTATCATCAGACAAGGTAAGAGTTGTGTCATCCGCATGTTGGTACATAAGAGATGTTTCTTCCGTGTCTGGTAGCGGAATACCTCTTATTTGTGGATTGGCCTTGATGGCGCTGTTCAGAGGTTCTATCGATATTACATATAACATGGCAGATAGAGGGCAGCCTTGTCTCACACTTCGAGGTATAGAAAATGGATCCGAAATGAAACATTACATTTAACAACATTTTGTATATTGTGATAAAGAATAGTGATCCATTTTATAAATGTAGGACCGAAATTGAAAGCTTTCATTACATCGAATAGATAATTGTGATCAACCCTGTCGAATGCCTTTATTTGGTCCAATTTCAATATTACGCCAGTTTGATTTGTTTCATTTGTGTAAGAAACGACATCCCGGATGCATGACATATTATCGGCGATGTCTCTACCGGGTACACAGCAAGACTGATCTTGAGATATTGTCGTTCCTATAACGGATCTTAATCGCGATGACAGATATTTGGATATAATTTTATAATCAACATTGAGGAGTGATATGGGTCGCCAGTTTTTAATAAACCGTTTGTGAGTGTTCTTTTTAGGAACTAATGTAATGATTCCCTTATGGAGACTATCAGGTAACATGCCCACATTAAAAATATGAATAATAAGATCTAAAATATCCCCTGAAATGTCATTCCAAAAATATTTATACCACTCGACTGTCAATCCGTCCGAGCCTGGTGATTTCCCGTTCACCATTTCAGAGAGCACGTTATTCAATTCTTCCTTCGTTGGTTTCTCTTCTAGATAGCTTTTATTTTTATCTGATAATTTTGTTTTCACTAATTGTTGAACATAGTCTGGGTTGCCATTAGTCGGTTCGTTAGAAAATAAGTTGGAATAAAACTGGGTAATGTTAGGAATTATCTTTTCAGATGTGTCTAATGTTTCGTCACGTTCATTTATTATTGTTTTTATGGTTTTATTATTTTGTTTAATTTTTTCAAGGTTTAAAAAATATTTTGTATTTTTTTCTCCTTCTTCGATGAATTGGATTTTACTGCGGATTGCGGCTCCCCTTGTTTCGGTAATAGTTATGAAATCAAGTTCATCTTTTAGTCTGTGGAGGTTTGAACAACAGTAATCTGAAAATTTTGCTGATTTTTCATATTCATATTTGATTTTTTTTTCTCGTATTTTTTTCCCTTTTCGCATAATTTTAGACTTGCGTTTCGAGATACGTATACTAACATTTTTAATATCGGACTTTAATTGTTCCCACCAGGTAAATTTATTTTCCCTGTGAATCGGCTGCTCACGGGCACTATTAATCAACTTTTTAATTTCTAACGTGTAACTGGGATCTTTCAACATGTTATTGTTAAATTTCCAGACTCCTGGTCCTCGTATAACCTGAGAGAAATCGAACCTAAAAATATAGCGTCGTGATCACTAAAAGGAAAGTTTTTGATCGAGCTATCAGTACAGTAGTGTGCATATTCTAATGATAATAAGCAATAGTCGATGCGACTCTGTAACAGTCGACTGCTGACTGAGCGCCGCCAGGTGAATTCACGATTAGACGGGTGTTAGGAACGCCAAATATCAATTAGGGAATTGTGGTTAATAAATTCTCTTAGGTAGTTTCTTGAATGGTCTCTATAGTGAACCACACTATGAGATTTATCAAGGTTAGTGTCTAACACACAATTAAAATCGCCAATAATTAAATTCATGTTATTGGGGTCTAAGTAGTCGCCAATAAGCTGAACAAACTGGCGGCGCTCATTAATATTATTGGGTGCATATATGTTAATTATATTTATATTCTTATCATCAACCTCAACAGTAGCTTGTATCAACCTTCCGGGATATCTACGGCAATCGGAGAAGGATGATACGGAAATACCTGATTTTTTAGAGAATAGAAGGGCAACCCCTCGCATTCCGCTGTCACACTGTTCTCCATAATTACTAGTGATTATTTCACCATCCCAATAGTTTTTAATATTCGAAAAGGTCGAGTCTTGCCAAAATGTTTCTTGAATGGCGATTATATCAATTTTGTGGCTTTTAAAATAATGCAGGGTGTTGGATATCTTGTCATAATTACGTAAGTCATTCGCATTCATGGAGATCAGGGAAACCATCAGTACAATAAAAGAATAGAAGAAGTTACATAACAGAGCCATTAACCTTATTTAGATATGTCTGTTGCGTCATCACATGTGTCCTCAGATTTCTTCTTTTCGTTCATAGATTTGGGGGTAAAGTTACTACGAGAGTGTTTAACGTTTGGTTTTGTTGACATTCTTTTACGTCGTTGAGGGGATTTGTCGTCACGTTCGGTTTCAGTGTTGCTATTTGTGGATTCATGCTGGCGCTTTGAAGGTGTTGATGAGTTCGTATCCATATCAGCTGTCTCTGTGTAGCTTTTTGATTCTTCTTTTTCAGGGTCTGTCAAAATGGGCACGTCAACTGTATTTTCGGTGGCAATAATATTACTGATTTCCGGAGTGGGGTTTGGCTCAGTAATTTTGGACTTACCATCTTCTTTGCAATCATCGGTTGTCATATTTTGCGTATCATTTTCAGTTTCCGTGGTTGGAGTCGTGTCATCATTGGGTTGTGGACGGGTGCGTTGTTTATCTTGAATATCGGAAAGACAGTCCCTTGCCGTGTGTCCAAACTGTCCACAACTGAAGCATTTACGGGTCTGGCAACGTCTTTCAGTATGCCCTTGTTCTTTGCAAATTTTACACTCGTAATCAGGACATTCATGAATTGTGTGTGAGTCTTTTAGACAGTGGTTACATACTTTTTGTTGGTTATTATGTAGTAATCTGGTATAAGGTCTATTTTCTTCAAATTTGACGGCATAGGGGAGCGATTTTACAGTGGATGGGAGTTCAACAGGGACGAATCGCGTCCCGTTCTCAATGTCCGATGCCTCACTATAATGTTTGCGAAAAACAGCACTTCGGATTTCACATCCAAAGTTTTCAAGCTTTATTTTAACGTCCTCGTCCCTTATATAGGCAGGAAGACTGAAAAATGACACGGTTACAAGGTGTCTACTCACGCCACGGACTTCATAGTTCTTGTCATTGATAATCAGGCCCTGTTGTAGTAGTAGGTCGGCCTTCTCCTGTGCTTGCAACGAAACTTTCCATATTCCATTTATGTTTACTCACGCGAGAACACTGTTATCACCCGCAGTTGCGTGAACACCGTTGATGACATCTATAGCAGAAAAATGGTCGTCAATAACTGTGACTGTGTTTTCTTTCCGAGGCGAAAGTCGCCGAGCCTGGGTGGCCGCCATATTGGCTAGCGCACCCAGTTGGTGGAAAAGTACGCCGAAAAAACACTTGTCCGCAAAAGTTCAAACAAAAATAGACGTCTAGCTTAGAAGCTAGACAGACAGGCTTCCTATACGGAAGAAATTGCGAATAAATGTCAAAACTCACCGGACGTGGATTGTACTTGCATGGGAGACCGGCTGAGAATATCACGTGCAGTAGGCACATTAACATTTTTATTCCACTGTACATACTAACTTTTTCCCGGGATTTTTTGCCTAGCCGAAGAATTAAATGACATCCAATTCCGACGAAATTTCAGCCTACAGACAAACCATTGCAGAATACGCAGTGCAAGTACTAACCACGCCCGATGTAGCTTAACTTCAGTGATCGGACGAGAACTGGTGTATTCTGCAATGGTTTGACAGTAGTCTGAATATTCGTCGGAATTGGATGCCATTTAATGCTTCGGCTAGGCAAAAAATCATGGGAAAAAGTTAGTATGTACGGTGAAATAAAAATGTTGATGAGCCTACTGGACGTGATATTCTTAGCCGGTCTCCCATGCAAGTACTAACCACGTCCGGTGAGCTTAACTTCAGTGATCGGACGAGAACTGGTGTATTCTGCAATGGTTTGTCAGTAGGCTGAAAATTCGTCGGAATTGGTTAACATTTAATGCTTCGGCTAGGCGAAAAATTCCGGGAAAAAGTTAGTATGTACGGTGGAATAAAAATGTTAATGTGCCTACTGCACGTGATATTCCCAGCCGGTCTCTCATGTAAGTACTAACCACGCCTGATGCAGCTTAACTTCAGTGATCGGACGAGAACTGGTGTATTGTGCATTGGTTTGGCAGCAGGCTGAATATTAGTCGCAATTGAATGTTATTTAATGCTTCGGCTAGGCAAAAAATCAAGGAAAAATTTTACTATGTAGTGCGGAATAAAATTGTTCATCAGCCTACTTCACGTCGTATTCCCAGCCGGTCTCCCATGCAAGTACTATCCACGCCCGATTCAGCTTAACTTCAGTGATCGGACGAGAACTGGTGTGTTCTGCAATGGTTGGGCAGTAGGCTGAATATTCGTCGGAATTGGATGTCATTTAATGCTACAGCTAGGCAAAAAATCATGGAAAAAAGTTAGTATGTAATGTGGAATAAAAATGTTGATGAGCCTACTGCACGTGATATTCTCAGCCGGTCTCCCATGCAAGTACTA
Organism: Saccoglossus kowalevskii; assembly: GCF_978046115.1. Lineage (NCBI taxonomy): Eukaryota > Metazoa > Hemichordata > Enteropneusta > Harrimaniidae > Saccoglossus > Saccoglossus kowalevskii. Next base: position 41,021,726 of record NC_140647.1, on the reverse strand, counting down.
ACCACGTCCGGTGAGCTTAACTTCAGTGATCGGTCGAGAACTGGTGTATTCTGCAATGGTTTGCCAGAAGGCTGAATATTCGTCAGAATTGGATGTCGTTTAATGCGTCGACTGGGGCAAAAAATCCCGGGAAAATGTTAGGATGATCGGTGGAATAAAAATGTTGATGAGCCTACTGAACGTGGTATTCCCAGCTGGTCTCCCATGCAAGTACTAACCACGCCCGATGCAGCTTAACTTCAGTGATCGGACGAGAAGCGGAGTACTCTGTAATGGTTTGGCAGTAGGCTGAATATTCGTCCGTATTGTATGTCATTTAATGCTTCGTCTAGTCAAAAAATCATGGAAAAATGTTATTATGTAATGTGGAATAAAAATGTTGATGAGCCTGCTGCACGTGGTATTCCCAGCCGGTCTCCCATGCAAGTACTAACCACGCCCAATGCAGCTTAACTTCAGTGATCAGACGAGAACTGGTGTATTCTGCAATGGGTTGGCAGTAGGCTGAATATTCGTCGGAATTGGATGTCGTTTAATGCTTCGGCTATGCAAAAAATTCCGCGAAAAAGTTAGTATGTACGGTGCAATAAAAATGTTGATGAGCCTTCTGCATGTAGTATTCTCAGCCGGTCTCCTATGCAAGTACTAACCACGTCCGGTGGGCTTAACTTCAGTGATCGGACGAGAACTGGTGTATTCTGCAATGGTTTTTCAGTAGGCTGAATATTCGTCAGAATTGAATGAAATTTAATACTTCGTCTAGGCAACAAATCCCGGGAAAATGTTGGTATGTACGGTGGAATAAAAAATGTTGATAAGCCTACTGCACGTGGTAATCCCAGCCAGTCTCCAATGCAAGTACTAACCACGCCCGATGCAGCTTAATTTCAGTGATCGGACAAGAACTGGTGTATTCTGCAATGGTTTGGCAGTAGGCTAAATATTCGTCCGAATTGTATGTCATTTTATGCTTCGTCTAGGCAAAAAAATCATGGGAAAAAGTTAGTATATAATGTGCAATACATATGTTGATGTGCCCACTGCACGTGGTATTCCCAGCCGATCTCCCGTGCAAGTACTAACCACGCCCGATGCGGCTTAACTTCAGTGATCGGACGAGAACTGGTGTATTCTGCAATGGTTTGGCAGTAGGCTGAATGTTTGTCAGAATTGGATATAATTTAATACTTCGGCTAGTCAAAACATCCTGGGAAAAAGATAGTATGTATGGTGGAACAAAAATGTTGATGAGCCTAATGCACGTGGTCACTCCCAGCCGGTCTCCCATGCAAGTACTAACCACGCCCAATAAAGCTTAACTTCAGTGATCGGACGCGAACTGCAGTATTCTGCAATGGTTTGTCAGTAGGCTGAATATTCGTCCGAATTGTATGTCATTTAATGCTTCGTCTAGGCAAAAAATCATGGGAAAAATATAGTATGTAATGTGGAATGAAAATGTTGATGAGCCTACTGCACGTGGTATTCCCAGCCGGTCTCCCATGCAAGTACTAACCACGCCCGATGCAGCTTAACTTCAGTGATCGGACGAGAACTGGTGTATTCTGCAATGGGTTGGCAGTAGGCTGAATAATCGTCGGAATTGGATGTCGTTTAATGCTTCGGCAATGCAAAAAATCCCGCGAAAAATTTAGTATGTTCGGTGGAATAAAAATGTTGATGAGCACGGCATGAAATCGCGTGTTTCCAGTATGGTTACACAACTGTTACATGGCGGTTATGCAGTAAATCCGCCGCGTAACCATCGCGTAACCGTCGGACTATGGGGGTGGCATATCCGTCGCGTAACCGTCAGCCGGAAATGCTACGTTTGTCCTCCATTCAGTCCAACGTAAATCAACGTTAATTTCTGAAAAACCGCAGATTTACGTTCAACGTTTATAACGTATACTTTTAAATAACCGCTGATTAAGTTGGATGGAAGAAACTTCAATGCAGATATATACGCCAATTTACGTTGAAACTGAAACAACATATACAGCTGGGTAACCGATCATTACGTGAACGGTTTCCGGCGTATTCTTGTGTTCTTCCACGTCATGTACGCAGAGTACGCCCATTGTAAATTACATTTATTTTGACGTTTTCCGGAAATGCCTTATAATATTTATCCTTACATGGTGTGTATAACCGTTTACAATTTAAATGTGCTTTAGCAAATATAATACAATTATTCCATATTCGTATATAGCGCCCTCGTTCGGCTTGTTTTGAAATTGCTTGTTAAGTACAATTACTCCCGCGTAATGATCCTGCCATCAACGACAAACACAGTCGTGGCTTGAGGATTGATGTACCCCCAGACGTGCTTAGCTCCAATACATCACGCTTCTTGTACGTCTTTATCAGTTCAATTTCATGACATCTCAAAAATCTAAAGAAAAGTCTAGTATGATAGAACGAAGTTCCGTCATATTTTGCGTTTTGGAAATAAAAAACGTGTAAGCGGCTGCACTTGAACTCTGCCAAGACAGCTCACACTTGTTTGTTAATACATTGTTTATAATCACGTGTGTTACTTCTACAACAAAAGAGGTGTTACCACTGTGGCATCAAGTGATGTTTGTTTTGTCTGATGTGACTGAACCACGGTTACTAAAACCGTGACTGAACTTATAAACATACTGTTGATTAACCTATAATTAAAACACACAATGAATGTGCTCGTAACGGATGCTGATGTTGAAATGGCTGTAGACTGGTAGCTGTACAATTCGTAAATAAAATACGTTGGTCGTTACGTCCCTGGAATAAATTATATTCGAAGTTCATATCTAGTGCACTACTCTAGTGAAGAGGGACTTTGATTAAATTCACAATGAATGTGTAGCGGCACTGGTTTGTATACTTGCCTTGGCACAGCTATGCCCGTGTGAGAGACATTATGGAACTGTTAATAATATAATAAAATATTTAAATTTAAAATGAGTATTTGTTGTAATGTCAATGTAATGTGCCTGCTCAAAATCATCCGATACCTTGATAAAAACTATAATAGTCCATTAGAGGATGTGGATCTACATGCAAGTGTCAACTACGTTTGTTGCTATGAAATATGTGTGGTCTAACCAAGATCTGATTGGCCTAGAACAGTATACTATACCAAATTATAACCGAAAGAGAGAGACTATTCCACTTCCGTCTGAGGATAAAAACGAATAGAAAAATTGTAATTAAAATGTTCGTTGGTAGAAACTACATACAGAATGCTTTATCACGATGCATATTTCGTCGAGTGACCATTTCGTCAAAAGTATGATGTGAATTGGCAGTGCTGAACACCCTCTCCATAATAATATCATTTTTTGCTCCGCATTTATTGTAATATTACAAAATAAGAAATCCGCTGCAATTAATAGTTAGTGGTTTGTTGATGTTAAATGGATAAAACTCAATTCACACACCAAGAGGTGTCATTCTTCAGTTAAGCAATACAATGTGACAGACTTCAGTCGAATACTGGTGGAAGTTTTGACCTGCTCTTAAAACACGTCTTTTATTCCAAATAAGCGATACGAAGACAGAATTGGTTCGGTGACAGTCGGTAATGAGCTGATAATAGTTAGTATTGTGAACACGTCGACGCGTTTTATACATCGTACGTTTAACCATGGTGCTCCATGGTTTAATATACAGCCTTACAGGCCTGCTAGAGCCAAATAGTGGAGTATTACTGAATCCAAGTCGCCACATCATCGTACGCCATGGCCCGGCTTCTTTTACGCCAAGCCTACATAGATTTATTCCGTCGAGTCTCGAAGCGGAAACAAACTCTGGCGGCGAGAATGAGTCTCGGACAAAAGTGTATAGTAGCTAGCGTTAAGTTTACCGCATTCCGTAGTTGGACAACCAGAATGCATTGTTCCATACAGTTACAGCAACCGGTTTGACATCGAGAAAAAAATCGTTTTTTTCAACTTTATATGCAGTCTGCTATTCTTTTTTTGTAAATTCTTAACCCATATGCCAAGAAGCGGACCCAAACGGTTTGAAGGTTCTCAAACTCATTTCGACGAAGCAACTCTGACATTGCTTCCAGTGTCTCTTTCGTTACACTATTCAATCAGGAGAATGTAAAGTTTCACCTCGTCCAAAAACGTCCACACACAATATATATATATAATTATATATATGTATATCAAGTATAAATGGGAAAGGATGTTTTGTCTTAACGTATATATTGAATAATTTCGACACCACGATTATCTGGACTACTACATTTATTTTTTTATATCGGTCTTAGCAAAGAACCACAAAATGTACCGAGGATTGATTCCGATATTCTGATTAGTCTAATTAACGCTGTTTCGTTCGTCATTACTTTGCGCAAAATAACGACAAATGTGCAACCAAATCAAGTACGAAGTCTAGGCAGGTAGTGTGAGTAGATCTGGTGTCGTGGCCTTGGGTGCGAAAACGAAAGGGGCTTCCCCAAGGAAGTAGTTTACACGAACCAGCTCCCTGCACGAACCTAATTCGGGAAAGTCGTGTCACGTGAGTGTATTGGTCTACCGAAAACTCATCTACTTGCGTTTTATGTTTGAGAATATTACTCAAACACCTTTTTACCTATCTATTTCTTCGTTCGTTATTTTTTTCAAAAATCCGCCCACGCTCGTTGCTAGAAACCGCCATTCAGAATTTCCGACCAGAATAAAAAAATGACGACCGGCGCTCTGCTATTTGTTTGCAATACACACAGGATGTTGGCCACTGGACCGTTATGCATCAGACTCGTAATATTACTAGTCTGGGGTTATGCTATTGTCACGACATGGAAGGAGTACCTTCCATGGTCACGTTAAGGTAGTGAGAAGGGTTTGACGACGTTTTTGAATAAAGTGTTCTCTGCCTGTTGTATCATACAGAACCATACTTTAGAATTTATGATTCAAAAGCCTAAATATAGAGGGACAAGTTCGCACTAACCGGACAGTCATTGTTACCACGTGACAAAAAATGGCGAACCTTGTAAAAATGACGCGATTGCGAGAGCTCACAGCGGAATTTCCGCTTGAAATGTGCGCCATGCATTTCCCGTGATCAAGTTCATTGAAATGTAATTAAAAGAGCCATTTTTTTCGATTTCAAAGCAGGTTTGTTGTTTTTTGTCCCATAACTATTTCAAACTATTCCACAGACTATTATTCTGTGACAAAGCATTTTCTAAAAAAAAAACAAAAAAAACAGACGTATTTCACACCGTTATTATCTTGTGAATGTGTGAGTTTAAACGTCCGAACGCACCTAATTTTACAGCGGTGCCAATAAGTTCATTAATACCTGGGTTTACTCAACACTGGGGAGTTGATTTGTAAATTGTGTTATGTCAAGTGGACTCATATAGTTATAACAATTTAAAATTAAAATATAACACTTGAACGCATATGCAACATATAACCTGTTATTTTATTGTAACCAGGCGTTGAGTTTTGAAAACAACGTTTTACCCGCATCTAGCAAGATTATGAAATATTTTTGTTTAGTATTTTAATTATTCCCCAACATAGATTATTTTGTGTAGAATCAGTATTAAAGGGTTCATTTCAGTCGATCATTTTACCGTTAGTTTTGCCCCCGTAAATACTTGTATCCGCCCACGAACCAAGATGGTCGTCGAGTATCGTTCGAAGAAAACGACTGTTCGAAGTGTGTTTTTTTTATATTGATGCCTAAAATTTTGAAGAACCGTTGATTTATATCTTAGAAATATCCGAATCATGTTGGTGTAGTCAGATTCCGATATTCTTCTCAGAAAATCACTGAATTAAACAGCTCCCTGATTTAGAGTGTACAAAATTTGTTCATGTTATACCATTTATCTCCATGGTTATATCAAGATGGCGATTCGAATGACCAAATTCGATGTCATAGTAACAGTATCTGATTTTAACAAACCTCACAAACACACTTTTCCGACTTGAGCTATTATTTTATTAATAATGAGATGGAAGTTAAAAAAAAGTGCCCAATGCTGTTTTAATGGCTGTTCTGTTTGTTTCGATCAAACTTAGATCGTGTTTTAACACATAAACTACGTTCGGTACGTTTTTTGCGGCCCTGACAGAATGGATGGCTGCGTCGATGTCTCTGTTTCCGTAGCCTTCTTTCGTGCATTCAGCAGCAACATTCTCTGGGCTCTCTTGCAATATATCATTCCAATCGATATCGAAATCGACACAATCCTCGTAGTTTTCCCACATTTTGGTAAATAATGTACCGTCTCTCGCGTTGTGCCAAAAATCGAAACGAAGTGTATACGCATGCGTAGATGTGATTCAAGAAGGCTTCTGTTGTCATATGCCATACCATATGCTAATTTTATGGTAATAGAAAAGTAGGCTTGCGTTCACTTGGGTTAAAAAGAGACCTCCATGGGTTAACGAATAAACAATTTGACGAACATGTAACACGCATTGAGACAAAATAAGTATTATCGTGTCCCAACCGGGGGTTTAGAGACTGCGTTTCTATCCACCCCTTATCACGGAGATCTTACCATGGATCTGATATAACCAAAGCTCTTTATTAACAGTTTATTTGTTCACAACTCCCGACTTCGGGCAAATTTATATTCGTGATTATTACAATAAAAATAACATTCCAAAGATTTGCTAAATTAAGAGTTGTAGTACTATCAGATTAAATACCACATCACAGTTGAGAGAATAAGATAAAACTATATACAGTATACAATGTATTTCAGCAAAAACAGTTAGACGAAACTCTGTAACTTTGCAAACGAAACCCAAAAATGTTTAGCTAACGACCACCAAACACGCATATGAAAATTTCAGATTACAACTGAATTCGTGCCAAAAACATGCACAGCACGTTGTGGACACTGATTACCGGTCACCCCAAGTGCCAAATCAGGATAAACAGCCATTGTCAATAGAGTAGACAAGGTGTTAAAAATGGATTAAGATCACTGGTACACGAGTGGTTGAATTTGTTGTTTCAATGGTAAAGTTTACGGATACAACGAGTAATAGAGTATTAATTACAATTAAAATCCGAACGACACGATACGGACGAACGACAATCTATGACACTTTGTATGGAGGGGGGCAAAGGGGGTAGCTGGTACAGTTTTACGGGAAATAAAAAGGGTCTTTTACAATTTACAAGGAAAAAAAGACGTTTTTTACCATTTACAGTGATAATTGAATTTTGCAATGAATTGTGTCATCTAGTCATTTCACAGTTTCGAAAATGTAATTTCGCTGGATTATTCTTTACGACTTTTTTAATTTGGATGTAAATTCCTGTACGTACCGAGAAAAATGACACATTTTTACAGTGTACGATAACAATATTTGATTGATTACGTCGTACGTCTAGCCTGTGATTACACAATTACGGAATTTATTTTTCCAATTTCCGTTGTACGACAAAAAAAATTCATTTACGTTGAACGAAAATAACCCTCCTTGCCCCTTGTATCATTCGCGCACGTAACTTGAACTACGAACTTTTGTTTAACATGCTGAAGGAGCCGAACTGTGTTCCATTTGAATCCAGGACTGCTCTCTCCTTTCATCAATGATGATCGAGACAGTTACTTGATAAAGACAACGCTAACTCCCTAGGGCAAAGAAACGAAGAAAATATTGATGTGTTTCCCCAAATATAACGATGCCAAAACCACGAATTAAAATGCGCGCAGCGGGCGATATTTTCAAAATAAAGCGGAAATTAGACAGGTTGGGTGAAATTAATACTGTGCACTCGGTTGGTATAAACAGATCCTTAAATACGTAAAAATACGACCGGACAATATCTATCATTCTGAAATATGCCAAAGACAGAAACAAATGCAGCACGTTTTTTTATGAGCCAAAATAAACAAAACAACAATTCTACGAACGAAACAGACCCTGTTTGCAATGTTTATTTACACCGCGGCATCTCTTAAACACATTCTCAAAATTTGCGATGTTAATTTTATAAACGTTTAAAACATTGTTATTCTGATATTTTTTGGTCAGCATATAAAATAAAAAATCTTTTGTTCAAAGGGCGGTGGTCATCTCGTCCTGTTGGATAGGGGACTCATAGCGAAGTATAAAACACGTGTAAACATTGCTTCATTACATGAAGTACGAAAACGCGCTGTGCAACGACCAGCGCCCTTCAAATTTGTACCTGTACCATACTATTTTAAAGGACGTTGGTGTTTATTAGTTTGGAAAATAACTTTTCAAAAAAGTGGTTATACACTAAATATTTATGTAAACAACTAAACATGTACGCCGAAATAACGGAATAGACTACAAGTATGTTTTAATATTTTTGTAAACTGAATGACGACATCATTTCTGTGAACAACTGATCACTTATATCGTGTAATAGACAACAACTGTAACAACCAGTCTTCTCGGTCATTATTATGTTCAGTATTATGTAAATTAGATAACGAAAAGTTCTTATTTGTATTGTTGTTTTATTTGCGAAGAATAATTAGAATGTACTGTATACACGTAATTTCTATTGCATGTTCAAGGGTACCGAATATCCCGCCGTTTAGCGCCCCATCCACAGCTTTACCATAATGTGATACCATGGAGGTAAAAGTCTTTTTTTACCTCCATGGTCATACCAAGTGAAACGTATATTTTTACTATCGCATTTTACAAAAGTAGAAACTGGGTGTATCATGGTACAACACACGCTGCGATAACTGAGTGATCAGCGACATCTTTGTTGGGCGATGTTTCAATGGTGAATTAGTTTATTTGAAATGGCGTGATTATGAATATGAACTCTATTACAACGTGTTTGAATTGTGTGCAGCAATGGGCAATGACCTCCAGAGTTCACGCATTAATATCTAATTAAATTCGCTTAACTCTGTTTTTTAAGAAACATGTCGCACATGAAAAGCAGGAGATATTTTAGATTAGTTTTATGTTTACCGATCTTCAACTTTTTAGAATAAATGATAGCTACCGTTGTCGAATCAATCAAGAGGCTTGAATCCGGAAGGCTTGGCTATTTTAGACTTCGTAAATAGCATTCTTTTCAAGTGGCGACTTCATTCAAGTTTAATGAACGTAAGTGAAATGTATGGAAGAGTCACGATTCTTGTACCTACGAAAGTTACGACACTTATTCTTGAAATTGGTCATAAATACATGCACAAAATACAAGCATATATCATTTTTCTATGGCACAAAAACCATACTTATTGATTGAAATACTAGTAACTGATACCTACACATATAACGATAGGTGCGAATTTCAAATATTGAAACCCTTGGCCGAAACGTCCGTCCACCGGAACGCCCAAACCCAATATTCTGTCAATTTAAATATAATTACTCAGTAAAGTAACAAGGAAGGTATACATGTTCGATTTATAGTTATAAATCGATGCCAAAGCAAATTCAGAAAATGCAGATAACAGTATAACAGGAATTGGACACGGTGTCTCGACGGTAGTTATTTTTTTCGCTTTCACCACAGTCCCTCTATCCCCGGTCTGGAAATGACAATGTACTCAATTCTGTGCTAAAAAAATCATTTATATACAAAGATTGAAGCATTGTTTTATACTTTTGCATCGAATAAAGTCATTAGTTTTTGTATAGTTGACTTGAACTGTTATGAACCCCCGAGAATCAGAAATATCTCAGGTTTTTCGATCGACTACGTTAACATGAACGACGCCATTTTGACAAGATATTTTCCGCGATGTCAGCATGTTGGTACGTGAAGTTTTTTCCCTATTAAATCTAGAAGATGAACCCAACTCCCGATATTAATTTTTACATGGCTGGACTGTATGTTTATGAGTTGGTAGGCTGGTTTTGATGCGTATAAGGGTTCAAAAACCCCAAATTTCATAGTGCTATTTTTGTTTACATGCTTTGTTTACGTTGTGGTTGCCCAAATTTGAAGTCAAAGTGAAGTCATACAATGAGGTATCGCTTTGCATGACGGTAAATTTGCCGAATTTAATGAATATTCTGACGGTATTGTAATATGTTTGACTTCCTGGATCCCTCGGCCCGGGTGTGAACGGTTTGTTTACCCGCAACGCGGTTCGAGACAAAAGTACGCTTGTCGTTTCCAGACCGGGGATAGAGGGACCGTGCTTTCACACATTATTATTTAGGCCGCAGTTTGGTTACGTCAGAAGTGTCCAACACGCCGGACCTCAGCGTGTTATTTCTCGGTGTTTTCCTTTATGTACGTAGCACATTTCGACGAAAAGGTAGTCTGCATTATCGGAATAGTGTCTTAAATTGAAGTCTCAGCTTTATGTTTCTACAATGCTGTATTTGGAATAACCATTGAGAAATTAGTTTTCCTTTAATATATACCAACCATTGTTTTTGTTTCCTCGGCAGGCTAATTGACATCTCTCACAGCCATCCTGGTTGCAATTGTAAAAACAAATTTCACGAACCTAATTTAGTCAATGCATGGAGGTATCTGTTTATACCTCCATGGTCAATGATAGTTGCGATTACGCAATCTAGCGCTTGATCATGCTGTAGTTAGGCCACCCATGAAGGCTCTTTTTACCTCCATGGGCCACCTAACCTTGGGATTAAAATGCAATGGTTGTCGCGCCGCGTCGTGTTTGATATGGACTCATAGCGACGTAAACAACACGTTGTTTACTTACATAAAATTCAAACACGCACTGAGCAAAGACCACCGCCCTTTCATCAAAGGCCTCTTCTAAGCTATGATTTATTTATACCGCCCGAATATTTTGATTCGAAATTGAGTTAAGCCACAGCCCCTCCACAAAAGCCTCCATTATTTTAGAATGTGAAACCACCTTATTATCGATATCCAACAACATTTATTATCTTGAATATTACATTTAAGCCCAAATAATAAACGTCAACAATATTAGTAAATGATAGAACAATCTCAATTATGAATTCTAAGTAGGAAGACTGAATAGACGTGATGTCAACCGCAGTGCTTGTCATGATTACAAGATCCTAAAGCGGAAGTGATGCAATCGTAGAACGATTTTTAGCCTTTGAAAGAGAAGCAACGTCACAACAGTTATAAATACGCCTGTCGCTGTGTTGGCTGTTGGTTGTTGGCTCACCCGCTTCAAGTTGTCCGAATATAACGCCTCGTTAATTACTACTTAATGCTAAGTGGTGTTGTTTGAAATAACGCTATTTTACAGAGTGGGTTGCGTGGAACCAATTGTCGTATGTTTTATAATTATGTCAATTAGTCGCGTGAATCCGGGCCAGAATCCCAGGGCCGACCTGCCGTTCACAAACAAACACTCCTGTAGCATTGTGTGCTACAGTAACTCATGAGTAGACATCATCTTCATAAAAAAAGATCATAAAATTTTCCCTGAAAATTACATGGTCATCAAGTATTTCAATACACTACATAGTAATAAAGCCTTTTGTTTAAAAATTGTAATATAAGTGATGATATAGAAAACATTCCCTGTAGACACAATCAGGGTAGAACAAACTCCCAGACAGTACATCGCATGGAGAAGTGGCATTTAATGTGAGCGTACCATAATCCGTTAATTGTTAAACCACCTATTTTTTTAGCTGTACTAGTATATTATATATTATGATTTATAAAGCAACAATATGACTATTTGTATTTTAAAATAAAGATTGACATTGGTGACCTTTTAGATCTACTGTGAAATACTTTATTTTCGCGAATATACCTTTTTCCTAAATGTCACATTCAACTCGTCACAAATCAGTAAAAAAAATCTATGCAAAACACTAAAAAACACTTTTCAGCAAACAATAATTCCAGCTAAAATAAAGTATTTCACAGTACATCAAAGTTCATCGTCAACCCTGTTCTATTGTAATGTGTTGGCAGTAACTTAAAAATTACATTATCTAAACACATGTTTTCTGACATAATGTCCGTCGGGATCTTGCTCTGCCGGAATCCAGTAAATCTCAAATTCAGGTTAACCTCAAAACACATTTCGTGCTCGTAGGATTAGCGATGGTGCGGGTTAAACCCATACACTATCCATGTAAGGTGCAAGGCCACTTCACAAAATGTCAATAGTCGCTAAGGTGTTAATTCCATAGATAAACATACACAATTTACAGAGGGCGCACAACCATCGCATAAGCCATGATAAAGAGCTATTTTGCTTCGCATGAATTGTAAAGTTCAACTGGATTTGAGATCGGCGAGGGCGCAATAACAGAAATAATATTATTATTAGTCACTACGGATTCATATGTAATAAATTATAATATGTCGCTATAATAGCATATTTATGTAATGTACAGTTACAATCGCTAGTTAAGCACTTCGCCACAATCGAATCATTGAGTATTAGTTCAAACAATACCATTGTAAAACAAAAAATATATAGTTGACGATAAATTAGTAAATTATAAACGGATTAGTTAGAAATATATTTCTATAGTCTTTAGACCTGGCCACCTAAGCAGGTTTATATGAAAAGTGAATGATTTTTACCATGTCAAGACAGTAGTGCAGCAGTTTAAGCTGCGTGATTTCCGCTTAATAAGTTGAACGTAAAACAACGACAAACTCAGAGTTGCCCGTCAATTTACGTTGAAAATATACAACGGGCGACGTAGTATATCAGTTCTTTATGTTCAGCGTAAAACGACACCAAATTTGATAATTTCCGCTGTTTACATTGGGCGTATCAAACGCGCAATTTCTAAATTTACGTCGTTTCAGTTTCTACGGTTACGCGAGGGAAATTCGAACGTTTACGCACCCAAATATAAACAACGGATTTACTGCAAAACACGTTGCTAATCCGGCAAGCGGCTACGATGAAAATTCGAATTTTCATGCAGAAGAGCCTTCTGCATTTGGTATTCCCAGCTGGTCTCCCATTCAAGTACTAACCACGCCCGATGCAGCTTAACTTCAGTGATCGGACGAGAACTGGTGTATTCTGCAATGAGTTGGCAGTAGGCTGAATATTTGTCGGAATTGGATGTCGTTTAATGCTTCGGCTAGGCAAAAAATCCCGCGAAAAAGTTAGTATGTACGGTGGAATAAAAATGTTGATGAGCCTACTGCATGTGGTATTCTCAGCCGTTCTCCCATACAAGTACTAACCACGTCCGGTAGGCTTAACTTCAGTGATCGGACGAGAACTGGTGTATTCTGCAATGGTTTGTCAGTAGGCAGAAATGTCGTCGGAATTGGATGACATTTAATGTTTCGGCTAGGCAAAAAATCCATGGAAAAAGTTAGCATGTACGGTGGAATAAAAATGTTAATGAGCCTACTGCACGTGATATTCCCAGCCGGTCTCTCATGCAAGTACAAACCACGCCCGATGCAGCTTAACTTCAGTGATCGGACGAGAACTGGTGTATTTTGCAATGGATTGGCAGTAGGCTGAATATTCGTCGCAATTGGATGTCATTTAATGCTTCGGCTAGGCAAAACATCATGGAAAAAAGTTAGTATGTACGGTTTAATAAAAATGTTCATCAACCTGCTGCACATGGTATTCTCAGCCAGTCTCCCATGCATGTACTAACCACGCCCGATGCATCTTAACTTCAGTGATCGGACGAGAACTGGTGTATTCTGCAATGGTTTGGCAGTAGGATGAATATTCGTCCGAATTGTATGTCATTTAATGTTTCGTCTAGGCAAAACATTATGAAAAAAAGTTAGTATGTAATGTGGAATAAAAATGTTGATGAGCCTACTGCACGTGGTATGACCAGCCGGTCTCCCGTGCAAGTACTAACCACGCCCGATGCGGCTTAACTTCAGTGATCGGACGAGAACTGGTGTATTCTGCAATGGTTTAGCAGTAGGCTGAATATTTGTCGGAATTGGATTTCAGTTAATGCTTCGGCTAGGCAAAAAAACACGGAAAAAAGATAGTATGTACGGTGGAATAAAAATGTTGATAAGCCTTCTGCACGTGGTTTTCCCAGCAGGTCTCCCATACAAGTACTAACCACGCCCGATGCAGCTTAACTTCAGTGATCAGACGAGAACTGGTGTACTTTGCAATGGTTTGGCAGTAGGCTGAATATTCGTCAGAATTGGATGTAATCTAATACTTCGGCTAGGCAACAAATCCCGGGAAAAAGTTGGTATGTACGGTGGAATAAAAAAGTTGATAAGCCTACTGCACGTGGTATTCCCAGCCGGTCTCCCATGCAAGTACTAACCATGCTCGATGCAGATTAACTTCAGTGATCGGACGAGAACTGGTGTATTCTGCAATGGGTTGGCAGTAGGCTGAATATTCATCGGAATTGGATGTCGTTTAATGCTTCGGCTATGCAAAAAATCCCGCGAAAAAGATAGTATGTATGGTGGAATAAAAATGTTGATGAGCCTACAGCATGCGGTATTCTCAGCCGGTCTCCCATGCAAGTACTAACCACGTCTGGTGGGCTTAACATCAATGATCGGACGAGAACAGGTGTATTCTGCAATGTAAGCAAATAACACCGAATAAACGGCAAGGTAAAGACTATGTCTAATTATAGTAAATACGTACTGCGTGCGTGACTCGAACCGGCGCTCACGTACGGCACCTAATCGCCTAGCTTCACGCCACTACACGTCTTCCCCTCGGCCACCGGGCATCCCCAAAAAAGGATGCTTAATAACCGAGCTTATTACGTGCAGAGAACGTGAAACCCGTCCACGCGATACGCGCCACACAGCATGGCCAGAATGCGGCAAAGGCCTTCAGATCTGGCTGCAGTAGGATGGTGAAAGTAATGGTACAGCATTTTAACAGTGAATAAGTACTGAGAAATAATTTTTAAACTCATAGTTGCTGTCGACATAGGAAGTAAAGTAAGCAAATAACACCGAATAAACGGCAAGGTAAAGACTATGTCTAATTATAGTAAATACGTACTGCGTGCGTGACTCGAACCGGCGCTCACGTACGGCACCTAATCGCCTAGCTTCACGCCACTACACGTCTTCCCCTCGGCCACCGGGCATCCCCAAAAAAGGATGCTTAATAACCGAGCTTATTACGTGCAGAGAACGTGAAACCCGTCCACGCGATACGCGCCACACAGCATGCAATGGTTTGCAATGGTTTGTCAGTAGGTTGAATATTCGTCGGAATTGGATGTAATTTAATACTTCGGCTAGGCAAAAAATCCCGGGAAAAAGTTGATATGTGCGGTGGAATAAAAATGTTAATGAGCCTATTGCACGTGGTATTCCCTGCCGGTCTCCCATGCAAGTACTAACCACGCCCGATGCTGCTTAACTTCAGTGATCGGACGAGAACTGGTGTATTCTGCAATGGTTTGGCAGTTGGCTGAATATTCGTCGAAATTGCATGTCGTTTAACGCTTCTGCTAGACAAAAAATCGCGGAAAAAAGTTAGTATGTATGGTGGAATAAAAATGTTAAAGAGCCTATTGCACGTGGTATTCCCAGCCGGTCTCCCATGCAGGTACTAACCACGCCCGATGCAGCTTAACTTCAGTGATCGGACGAGAACTGGTGTATTCCGCAATGTTTTGGCAGTAGGCTGAATAGTCTTCCGAATTATATGTCATTTAATGTTTCGTCTAGGTAAAAAATCATGGAAAAAAGTTAGTATGTAATGTGGAATAAAAATGTTGATGAGCCTACTGCACGTGGTATTCCCAGCCGGTCTCCCGTGCAAGTACTAACCACGCCCAATGCGGCTTAACTTCAGTGATCGGACGAGAACTGGTGTATTCTGCAATGGTTTGGCAGTAGGCTGAATATTTATCGGAATTGGATTTCAGTTAATGCATCAGCTAGGCAAAAAATCACTGCAAAAAGATAGTATGTACGGTGGAATAAAAATGTTGATAAGCCTACTGCACGTGGTTATCCCAGCAGGTCTCCCATGCAAGTACTAACCACGCCCGATGCAGCATAACTTCAGTGATCAGACGGGATTTGGTGTACTCTGCAATGGTTTGGCAGTAGGCTGAATATTTGTCGGAATTGGATGTAATTTAATACTTCGGCTAGGCAAAAAATCCCGGGAAAAAGTTGATATGTGCGGTGGAATAAAAATGTTAATGAGCCTATTGCACGTGGTATTCCCTGCCGGTCTCCCATGCAAGTACTAACCACGCCCGATGCTGCTTAACTTCAGTGATCGGACGAGAACTGGTGTATTCTGCAATGGTTTGGCAGTTGGCTGAATATTCGTCGAAAATGGATGTCGTTTAACGCTTCTGCTAGACAAAAAATCGCGGAAAAAAGTTAGTATGTACGGTGGAATAAAAATGTTAATGAGCCTATTGCACGTGGTATTCCCAGCCGGTCTCCCATGCAGGTACTAACCACGCCCGATACAGCTTAACTTCAGTGATTGGACGAGAACTGGTGTATTCCGCAATGTTTTGGCAGTAGGCTGAATAGTCTTCCGAATTATATGTCATTTAATGTTTCGTCTAGGCAAAAAATCATGGAAAAAAGTTAGTATGTAATGTGGAATAAAAATGTTGATGAGCCTACTGCACGTGGTATTCCCAGCCGGTCTCCCGTGCAAGTACTAACCACGCCCAATGCGGCTTAACTTCAGTGATCGGACGAGAACTGGTGTATTCTGCAATGGTTTGGCAGTAGGCTGAATATTTATCGGAATTGGATTTCAGTTAATGCATCAGCTAGGCAAAAAATCACTGCAAAAAGATAGTATGTACGGTGGAATAAAAATGTTGATAAGCCTACTGCACGTGGTTATCCCAGCAGGTCTCCCATGCAAGTACTAACCACGCCCGATGCAGCATAACTTCAGTGATCAGACGGGATTTGGTGTACTCTGCAATGGTTTGGCAGTAGGCTGAATATTTGTCCGAATTGGATGTAATTTAATACTTCGGCTAGGCAACAAATCCCGGGAAAAAGTTGATATGTACGGTGGAATAAAAAAGTTGATAAGCCTACTGCACGTGGTATTCCCAGCCGGTCTCCCATGCAAGTACTAACCATGCCCGATGCAGATTAACTTCAGTGATCGGACGAGAACTGGTGTATTCTGCAATGGTTTGGCAGTAGGCTGAATATTCGTCGAAATTTGATGTCGTTTAACGCTTCGGCTAGACAAAAAATCGCGGAAAAAAGTTAGTATGTACGGTGGAATAAAAATGTTAATGAGCCCATTGCACGTGGTATTCCCAGCCGGTCTCCCATGCAGGTACTAACCACGCCCGATGCAGCTTAACTTCAGTGATCGGACGAGAACTGGTGTATTCCGCAATGTTTTGGCAGTAGGCTGAATATTCTTCCGAATTATATGTCATTTAATGTTTCGTCTAGGCAAAAAAACATGGAAAAAAGTTAGTATGTAATGTGGAATAAAAATGTTGATGAGCCTACTGCACGTGGTATTCCCAGCCGGTCTCCCGTGCAAGTCCTAACCACGCTCAATGCGGCTTAACTTCAGTGATCGGACGAGAACTGGTGTATTCTGCAATGGTTTGGCAGTAGGCTGAATATTTATCGGAATTGGATTTCAGTTAATGCTTCAGCTAGGTAAAAAATCACTGGAAAAAGATAGTATGTACGGTGGAATAAAAATGTTGATATGCCTACTGCACGTGGTTTTCCCAGCAGGTCTCCCATGCAAGTACTAACCACGCCCGATGCAGCTTAACTTCAGTGATCATACGGGATTTGGTGTACTCTGCAATGGTTTGGCAGTAGGATGAATATTTGTCCGAATTTGATGTAATTTAATACTTCGGCTAGGCAACAAATCCCGGGAAAAAGTTGATATGTACGGTGGAATAATAATGTTGATAAGCCTACTGCACGTGGTATTCCCTGTCAGTCTCCCATGCAAGTACTAACCATGCCCGATGCAGATTAACTTCAGTGATCGGACGAGAACCGGTGTATTCTGCAATGGTTTGGCAGTAGGCTGAATATTCGTCGGAATTGAATGTAATTTAATACTTCGGCTAGGCAACAAATCGCTGGAAAAAGTTTGTATGTACGGTGGAATAATAATGTTGATAAGCCTACTGCACGTGGTATTCCCAGCCGGTCTTCCATGCAAGTACTAACCATGCCCTATGCAGATTAACTTCAGTGATCAGACGAGAACTGGTGTATTCTGCATTGGTTTGGCAGTAGGCTGAATATTCGTCGCAATTGGATGTCATTTAATGCTTCGGCTAGGCAAAAAATTATGGAAAAAAGTTAGTATGTATGGTGGAATAAAAATGTTGATGAGCCTACTGCACATGGTATTCTCAGCCAGTCTCCCATGCAAGTACTAACCACGCCCGATGCATCTTAACTTCAGTGATCGGACGAGAACTGGTGTATTCTGCAATGGGTTGGCAGTAGGCTGAATATTCGTCGGAATTCGATGTCGTTTAATGCTTCGGCTATGCAAAAAATCCCGCGAAAATATTAGTATGTACGGTGGAATAAAAATGTTGAAGAGCCTACTGCACGTGGTATTCCCAGCCGGTCTCCCATGCAGGTACTAACCACGCCCGATGCAGCTTAACTTCAGTGATCGGACGAGAACTGGTGTATTCCGCAATGTTTTGGCAGTAGGCTGAATATTCTTCCGAATTATATGTCATTTAATGTTTCGTCTAGGCAAAAAAACATGGAAAAAAGTTAGTATGTAATGTGGAATAAAAATGTTGATGAGCCTACTGCACGTGGTATTCCCAGCCGGTCTCCCGTGCAAGTCCTAACCACGCTCAATGCGGCTTAACTTCAGTGATCGGACGAGAACTGGTGTATTCTGCAATGGTTTGGCAGTAGGCTGAATATTTATCGGAATTGG
Organism: Saccoglossus kowalevskii; assembly: GCF_978046115.1. NCBI lineage: Eukaryota > Metazoa > Hemichordata > Enteropneusta > Harrimaniidae > Saccoglossus > Saccoglossus kowalevskii. The sequence goes on along the minus strand of NC_140647.1, from coordinate 41,002,945 downwards.
ATTTCAGTTAATGCTTCAGCTAGGTAAAAAATCACTGGAAAAAGATAGTATGTACGGTGGAATAAAAATGTTGATATGCCTACTGCACGTGGTTTTCCCAGCAGGTCTCCCATGCAAGTACTAACCACGCCCGATGCAGCTTAACTTCAGTGATCATACGGGATTTGGTGTACTCTGCAATGGTTTGGCAGTAGGATGAATATTTGTCCGAATTTGATGTAATTTAATACTTCGGCTAGGCAACAAATCCCGGGAAAAAGTTGATATGTACGGTGGAATAAAAAAGTTGATAAGCCTACTGCACGTGGTATTCCCTGTCAGTCTCCCATGCAAGTACTAACCATGCCCGATGCAGATTAACTTCAGTGATCGGACGAGAACCGGTGTATTCTGCAATGGTTTGGCAGTAGGCTGAATATTCGTCGGAATTGAATGTAATTTAATACTTCGGCTAGGCAACAAATCGCTGGAAAAAGTTTGTATGTACGGTGGAATAATAATGTTGATAAGCCTACTGCACGTGGTATTCCCAGCCGGTCTCCCATGCAAGTACTAACCATGCCCTATGCAGATTAACTTCATTGATCAGACGAGAACTGGTGTATTCTGCATTGGTTTGGCAGTAGGCTGAATATTCGTCGCAATTGGATGTCATTTAATGCTTCGGCTAGGCAAAAAATTATGGAAAAAAGTTAGTATGTATGGTGGAATAAAAATGTTGATGAGCCTACTGCACATGGTATTCTCAGACAGTCTCCCATGCAAGAACTAACCACGTCCGATGCATCTTAACTTCAGTGATCGGACGAGAACTGGTGTATTCTGCAATGGGTTGGCAGTAGGCTGAATATTCGTCGGAATTCGATGTCGTTTAATGCTTCGGCTATGCAAAAAATCCCGCGAAAAAGTTAGTATGTACGGTGGAATAAAAATGTTGATGAGCCTACTGCACGTGGTATTACCAGCCGGTCTCCCATGCAGGTACTAACCACGCCCGATGCAGCTTAACTTCAGTGATCAGACGAGAACTGGTGTATTCCGCAATGTTTTGGCAGTAGGCTGAATATTCTTCCGAATTATATGTCATTCAATGTTTCGTCTAGGCAAAAAAACATGGAAAAAAGTTAGTATGTAATGTGGAATAAAAATGTTGATGAGCCTACTGCACGTGGTATTCCCAGCCGGTCTCCCGTGCAAGTCCTAACCACGCTCAATGCGGCTTAACTTCAGTGATCGGACGAGAACTGGTGTATTCTGCAATGGTTTGGCAGTAGGCTGAATAATTATCGGAATTGGATTTCAGTTAATGCTTCAGCTAGGTAAAAAATCACTGGAAAAAGATAGTATGTACGGTGGAATAAAAATGTTGATATGCCTACTGCACGTGGTTTTCCCAGCAGGTCTCCCATGCAAGTACTAACCACGCCCGATGCAGCTTAACTTCAGTGATCTTACGGGATTTGGTGTACTCTGCAATGGTTTGGCAGTAGGATGAATATTTGTCCGAATTTTATGTAATTTAATACTTCGACTAGGCAACAAATCCCGGGAAAAAGTTGATATGTACGGTGGAATAAAAAAGTTGATAAGCCTACTGCACGTGGTATTCCCTGCCAGTCTCCCATGCAAGTACTAACCATGCCTGATGCAGATTAACTTCAGTGATCGGACGAGAACCGGTGTATTCTGCAATGGTTTGGCAGTAGGCTGAATATTCGTCGGAATTGAATGTAATTTAATACTTCGGCTAGGCAACAAATCGCTGGAAAAAGTTTGTATGTACGGTGGAATAATAATGTTGATAAGCCTACTGCACGTGGTATTCCCAGCCGGTCTCCCATGCAAGTACTAACCATGCCCGATGCAGATTAACTTCAGTGATCAGACGAGAACTGGTGTATTCTGCATTGGTTTGGCAGTAGGCTGAATATTCGTCGCAATTGGATGTCATTTAATGCTTCGGCTAGGCAAAAAATTATGGAAAAAAGTTAGTATGTATGGTGGAATAAAAATGTTGATGAGCCTACTGCACATGGTATTCTCAGCCAGTCTCCCATGCAAGTACTAACCACGCCCGATGCATCTTAACTTCAGTGATCGGACGAGAACTGGTGTATTCTGCAATGGGTTGGCAGTAGGCTGAATATTCGTCGGAATTCGATGTCGTTTAATGCTTCGGCTATGCAAAAAATCCCGCGAAAAAGTTAGTATGTACGGTGGAATAAAAATGTTGATGAGCCTACTGCATGCGGTATTCTCAGCCGGTCTCCCATGCAAGTACTAACCACGTCTGGTGGGCTTAACTTCAATGATCGGACAAGAACAGGTGTATTCTGCAATGGTTGGTCATTAGGCTGAATATTCGTCGGAATTGGATGTAATTTAATATTTCGGCAAGGCAAAAAATCCCGGAAAAAATTTAGTATGTACGGTGGAATAAACATGTTAATGAGCCTAATGCACGTGGTATTCCCAGCCGGTCTCCCATGCAAGAACTAACCACGCCCAATGCAGCTTAACTTCAGTGAGCAGACAAGAACTGGTGTATTCTGCAATGGTTTGGCAGTGGGCTGAATATTTGTCGGAATTGGATTTCAGTTAATGCTTCGGCCAGGCAAAAAATCACGGGAAAAAGATAGAATGTACGGTGGAATAAAAATGTTGATAAGCCTAGTGCACGTGGTTTTCCCAGCAGGTCTCCCATGCAAGTACTAACCACGCGCGATGCAGCTTAATTTCAGTGATCAGACGAGAACTGGTGTACGCTGCAATGGTTTGGCAGTAGGCTGAATATTCCTCGGAATTGAATGTAATTTAATACTTCGACTAGGCAACAAATCCCTGGAAAAAGATAGTATGTACGGTGGAATAAAAATGTTGATAAGCCTACTGCACGTGGTTTTCCCAGCAGGTCTCCGATGCAAGTACTAACCACTTGCGATTCAGCTTAACTTCAGTGATCAGACGAGAACTGGTGTACTCTGCAATGGTTTGGCAGTAGGCTGAATATTCGTCGGAATTGAATGTAATTTAATACTTCGGCTAGGCAACAAATCCCTGGAAAAAGTTTGTATGTACGGTGGAATAATAATGTTGATAAGCCTACTGCACGTGGTATTCTCAGCCAGTCTCCCATGCAAGTACTAACCACGCCCGATGCATCTTAACTTCAATGATCGGACGAGAACTGGTGTATTCTGCAACGGTTTGGCAGTAGGCTGAATATACGTCGGAATTGGATGTCATTTAATGCTATGGCTAGGCAAAAAATCATAGGAAAAAGTTAGTATGTAATGTGGAATAAAAATGTTGATGAGCCTACTACAATTGGTATTCCCAGCCAGTCTCCGATGCAAGTACTAACCACGCCCGATGCAGCTTAACTTCAGTGATCGGACGAGAACTGGCGTATTTTGCAATGGGTTGGCAGTAGGCTGAATATTCGTTGCAAGTACTAACCAGTTCTCGTCCGATCATTGAAGTTAAGCCCACCAGACGTGGTTAGTACTTTCATGGGAGACCGGCTGAGAATACCGAATGCAGTAGGCTCATCAACATTTTTATTCCACCGTACATACTAACTTTTTCGCGGGATTTTTTGCATAGCCGAAGCATTAAACGACATCCAATTCCGACGAATATTCAGCCTACTACCAACCTATTGCAGAATAGACCAGTTCTCGTCCGATCGCTGAAGTTAAGCTGCATCGGGCGTGGTTAGTACTTGCATGGGAGACCGGCTGGGAATACCACGTGCAGTAGGCTCACCAACATTTTTATTCCACCGTACATACTAACTTTTTCCCGGGATTTTTTGCCAAGCCGAAGTATTAAATTAAATCCTATTCCGACCAATATTCAGCCTACTGCCAAAACATTGCAGAATAAACCAGTTCTCGTACGATCACTGAAGATAATCTGCATTGGGCATGGTTAGTACTTGCATGGGAGACCGGCTGGGAATACCGCGTGCAGTAGGTTTATCAACATTATTATTCCACCGTACATACAAACTTTTTCCCGGGATATGTTCCTAGCCGAAGTATTAAATTACATTCAATTCCGACGAATATTCAGCCTACTGCCAAACCATTGCAGAATACACCAGTTCTCGTCCGATCACTGAAGTTAATCTGCATCGGGCATGGTTAGTACTTGCATGGGATACCGACTGGGAATACCATGTGCAGTAGGCTCATCAACATTTTTATTCCACCGTACATACTAACATTTTCCTGGGATTGTTTGCCTAGCCGAAGTATTAAATTAAATCCAATTCCGACCAATATTCAGCCTACTGCCAAACCATTGCAGAATACACCAGTTCTCGTCTGATCACTGAAGTTAAGCTGCATCGGGCGTGGTTAGTACTTGCAAGGGAGACCGGCTGGGAATACCACGTGCATTAGGCTCATCACCAATTTAATTCCACCGTACATAATAACATTTTCCCGGGATTTTTTGCCTAGCCGAAGTATTAAATTACATCCAATTCCGACGAATGTTCAACCTACTGACAAAACATTGCAGAATACACCAATTCTCGTCCGATCACTGAAGTTAAGCTGCATCGGGCGTGGTTAGTACTTGCATGGGAGACCGGCTGGGAATACCACGTACAGTAGGCTCATCAACATTTTTATTCCACCGTACATACTAACTTTTTCCCGGGATTTTTTGCCAAGCCGAAGTATTAAATTACATCCAATTCCGACCAATATTTCGCCTACTGCCAAACCATTGCAGAATACACCAGTTCTCGTCCGATCACTGAAGTTAAACTGCATCGGGCGTGGTTAGTACTTGCATGGGAGACCGGCTGGGAATACCACGTGCAGTAGGCTTATCAACATTTTTATTCCACCGTACATACTAACATTTTCCCATGTTTTTTTGCCTAGCCGAAGCAATAAATGACATCCAATTGCAATGAATATTCAGCCTTCTGCCAAACCAATGCAGAATACACCAGTTCACGTCCGATCACTGAAGTTAAGCTGCATCGGGCGTGGTTAGTACTTGCAACGGAGACTGGCTGGGAGTACCACGTGCATTAGGCTCATCAACAATTTTATTTCACCGTAGACACTAACTTTTTCCCGGGATTTTTTGCCTAGCCGAAGTATTAAATTACATCCAATTCCGACGAATATTCAACCTACTGACAAACCATTGCAGAATACACCAGTTCTCGTCCGATCATTGAAGTTAAGCCCACCAGACGTGGTTAGTACTTTCATGGGAGACCGGCTGAGAATACCGCATGCAGTAGGCTCATCAACATTTTTATTCCATCATACATACTAACTTTTTCGAGGGATTTTTTGCATAGCCGAAGCATTAAACGACATCCAATTCCGACAAATATTCAGCCTACTGCCAACCCATTGCAGAATACACCAGTTCTCGTCCGATCACTGAAGTTAAGCTGCATCGGGTGTGGTTAGTACTTGCATGGAGACCGGCTGGGAATACCACGTGCAGTAGGCTCATCAACATTTTTATTCCACAGTACATGCTAACTTTTTCCCGGGATTTTTTGACAAGCCGAAGTATTAAATTAAATCCAATTCCGACAAATATTCAGCCTACTGCCAACCCATTGCAGAATACACCAGTTCTCGTCCGATCACTGAAGTTAAGCTGCATAGGGCGTGGTTAGTACTTGCATGGGAGACCGGCTGAGAATACCATGTGCAGTAGGCTCATCAACATTTTTATTCCACCGTACATACTAAATTTTTTCCATGTTTTTTTGCCTAGCCCAAGCATTAAATGACATCCAATTGCGACGAATATTCAGCCTACTGCCAAACCAATGCAGAATACACCAGTTCTCATCCGTTCACTGAAGTTAATCTGCATCGGGCATGGTTAGTACTTGCATGGGAGACCGGCTGAGAATACCATGTGCAGTAGGCTCATCAACATTTTTATTCCACCGTACATACTAAATTTTTTCCATGTTTTTTTGCCTAGCCCAAGCATTAAATGACATCCAATTGCGACAAATATTCAGCCTACTGCCAAACCATTGCAGATTACACAAGTTCTCGTCCGATCACAGAAGTTAATCTGCATCAGGCATGGTTAGTACTTGCATGGGAGACTGGCTGGGAATACCAGGTGCAGTAGGCTTATCAACATTTTTATTCCACCGTACATACTAACATTTTCCCTTTTTTTTGCCGAGCCGAAGCAATAAATGACATCCAATTGCAACAAATACACAGCCTACTGCCAACCCATTGCAGAATACACCAGTTCTCGTCCGATCACTGAAGTTAAGCTGCATCGGGCATGGTTAGTACTTGCATGGGAGACCTGCTGGGAATACCACCTGCAGTAGGCTTATCAACATTATTGTTCCACCGTACATACAAACTTTTTCCCGGGATTTGTTGCCTAGCCGAAGTATTAAATTACATTCAATTACGACAAATATTCAGCCTACTGCCAAACCATTGCAGATTACACAAGTTCTCATCCGATCACTGAAGTTAAGCTGCATCGGGCGCAGTTAGTACTAACATTTTCCCATGTTTTTTTTGCCTAGCCGAAGCAATAAATGACATCCAATTGCAACGAAAATTCAGCCTACTGCCAAACCAATGCAGAATACACCAGTTCTCATCCGTTCACTGAAGTTAATCTGCATCGGGCATGGTTAGTACTTGCATGGGGGACCTGCTGGGAATACCACCTGCTGTAGGCTTATCAACATTATTGTTCCACCGTACATACAAACTTTTTCCCGGGATTTGTTGCCTAGCCGAAGTATTAAATTACATTCAATTACGACAAATATTCAGCCTACTGCCAAACCATTGCAGATTACACAAGTTCTCGTCCGATCACAGAAGTTAATCTGCATCAGGCATGGTTAGTACTTGCATGGGAGACGGGCTGGGAATACCAGGTGCAGTAGGCTTATCAACATTTTTATTCCACCGTACATACTAACATTTTCCCTTTTTTTTTGCCGAGCCGAAGCAATAAATGACATCCAATTGCAACAAATACACAGCCTACTGCCAACCCATTGCAGAATACACCAGTTCTCGTCCGATCACTGAAGTTAACCTGCATCGGGCATGGTTAGTACTTGCATGGGAGACCTGCTGGGAATACCACCTGCAGTAGGCTTATCAACATTATTGTTCCACCGTACATACAAACTTTTTCCCGGGATTTGTTGTCTAGCCTAAGTATTAAATTACATTCAATTACGACAAATATTCAGCCTACTGCCAAACCATTGCAGATTACACAAGTTCTCGTCCGATCACAGAAGTTAATCTGCATCAGGCATGGTTAGTAATTGCATGGGAGACTGGCTGGGAATACCAGGTGCAGTAGGCTTATCAACATTTTTATTCCACCGTACATACTAACATTTTCCCTTTTTTTTTGCCGAGCCGAAGCAATAAATGACATCCAATTGCAACAAATACACAGCCTACTGCCAACCCATTGCAGAATACACCAGTTCTCGTCCGATCACTGAAGTTAACCTGCATCGGGCGCGGTTAGTACTTGCATGGCAGACTAGCTGGTAATACCACGCGCAGTAGGCTCATCAACATTTTTATTCCACATTACATACTAACATTTTCCCATAATTTTTTTCCTAGCCGAAGCAATAAATGACCTCCAATTGCAAAGAATATTCAGCCTACAGCCAAACCAATGCAGAATACACCAGTTCTCGTCCGATCACTGAAGTTAATCTGCATCGGGCGTGGTTAATACTTGCATGGGAGACCGGCTGGGAATACCACGTGAAGTAGGCTCATCAACATTTTTATTCCACATTACATACTAATATTTTCCCAAGTTTTTTTGCCTAGCCAAAGCAATAAATGACATCCAATTGCAACGAATATTCAGCCTACTGCCAAACCAATGCAGAATACACCAGTTCACGTCCGATCACTTAAGTTAAGCAGCATCGGGCGTGGTTAGTATTTGCAAGGGAGACGGGCTGGGAATACCACGTGCATTAGGCTCATCAACATTTTTATTCCACCATACATACTAACTTTTTCCCGGGATTTTTTGCCTAGCCGAAGTATTAAAGTACATCCAATTCCGACGAATATTCAACCAACTGACAAACCATTGCAAATATAACTGTTCTCGTCTGATCATTGAAGATAAGCCCGCCAGACGTGGTTAGTACTTGTATTGGAGACCGGCTGAGAATACCGCATCCAGTTGGCTAATGAACATTTTTATTCCACCGTACATACTAACTTTTTCGCGGGATTTTTTGCATAGTCGAATCATTAAATGACATCCAATTCCGACGAATATTCAGCCAAATGCCAACCCATTGCAGAATACACCAGTTCTTGTCCGATCACTGAAGTTAAGCTGTATCGGGCGTGGTTAGTACTTGCATGGCAGACCGGCTGGGAATACCACCTGCAGTAGGCTCATCAGCATTTTTATTCCACCGTACATACTAACTTTTTCCCAGGATTTTTTGCCTAGCCGAAGTATTAAATTAAATCCAATTCCGGCGTATATTCAGCCTACTGCCAAACCATTGCAGAATACACCAGTTCTCGTCAGATCACTGATGTTAACATTCATCTGGCGTGGTTAGTACTTGCATGGGAGACCGGCTGAGAATACCATGTGCAGTAGGCTCATCAACATTTTTATTCCACCGTACAAACTAACTTTTTTCCATGCTTTTTTTTCCTAGCCGAAGCATTAAATGACATCCAATTGCGACAAAATCAGCCTACTGCCAAACCAATGCAGAATACACCAGTTCTCGTCATATCAATGAAGTTAAGCTGCATTGGGTATGGTTAATACTTGCATGGGAGACCGGCTGGGAATACCACGTGCAGTATGCTTATCAACATTTTTATTCCACTGTACATACTAACATTTTCCCATGTTTTTTTGCCTAGCCGAAGCAATAAATGACATCCAATTGCAACAAATATTCAACTTACTGCCAAACCATTGCAGAACACACCAGTTCTCGTCATATCTGAAGTTAAGCTGCATCGGGCGTGGTTAGTACTTGCATGGTAGACCGGCTGGGAATACCATGTGCAGTAGGCTCATCAACATTTTTATTCCACATTATATACTAACTTTTTCCGATGATTTTTTGCCGAGCCGTAGCATTAAATGACATTCAATTCCGACGAATATTCAGCCTACTGCCAAACCAATGCAGAATACACCAGTTCTCGTCCGATCACTGAAGTTAAGCTGCATCGGGCGTGGTTAGTACTTGCATGGTAGACTGGCTGGGAATACCACGTGCAGTAGGCTCATCAACATTTTTATTCCACCGTACATACTCACTTTTTCCCGGGATTTTTTGCCTAGCTGAAGTATTAAATTACATCCAATTCCGCCGAATATTCAGCCTACTGACAAACCATTGCAGAATACACCAGTTCTCGTCCGATCAATGAAGTTAAGCCCACCGGACGTGGTTAGTACTTGCATGGGAGACCGGCTGAGAATACCACAAGCAGTAGGCTAATCAACATTTTTATTTCACCGTACATACTAACTTTTTCGCGGGATTTTTTGCATAGCCGAAACATTAAACGACATCCAATTCCGACAAATATTCAGCCTACTGCCAATCCATTGCAGAATACAACAGTTCTCGTCCGATCACTGAAGCAAAGCTGCATCGGGCGTGGTTAGTACTTGCATGGTAGACCGGCTGGGAATACCACGTGCAGTAGGCTCATCAACATTTTTATTCCACATTACATACTAACTTTTTCCTATGATTTTTTGCCGAGCCGTAGCCGTTGGCTGATGAACATTTTTATTCCACCGTACATACTAACTATATTCCATCATGATGTCTTGCCTAGCCGACGTATTAAATGGCATCCGATTGCGACGAATATTCAGCATACTGCCACACCAATGCAGAATACACCAGTTCTCGTCCGATCACTGAAGTTAATCTGCATCGGGCATGGTTAGTACTTGCATGGAAGACCGCCTGGGAATACCACGTGCAGTTGGCTTATCAACATTTTTATTCCACCATACATACTAACATTTTCCCATGTTTTTTTGCCTAGCCGAAGCAATAAATGACATCCAATTGCAACGAATATTCAACTTACTGCCAAACCATTGCAGAACACACCAGTTCTCGTCATATCAATGAAGTTACGCTGCATCGGGCGTGGTTAGTACTTGCAAGGGAGACCGCCTGGGAATACCACGTGCAGTAGGCTTATCAACATTTTTATTCCACCATACATACTAACATTTTCCCATGTTTTTTTGCCTAGCCGAAGCAATAAATGACATCCAATTGCAACGAATATTCAGCCTACTGCCAAACCAATGCATAATACACCAGTTCACGTCCGATCACTGAAGTAAATCTGCATCAGGCGTGGTTAGTACTTGCAAGGGAGACCGGCTGGGAATACCACGTGCATTAGGCTCATCAACATTTTTATTCCACCATACATACTAACTTTTTCCCGGGATTTTTTGCCTAGCCGAAGTATTAAACTACATCCAATTCCGACGAATATTCAACCAACTGACAAACCATTGCAGAATATACCTGTTCTCGTGCGATCATTGAAGTTAAGCCCATCAGACGTGGTTAGTACTTGCATGGGAGACCGGCTGAGAATACCGCATGCAGTAGGCTCATCAACATTTTTATTCCACCGTACATACAAACTTTTTCGCGGGATTTTTTGTATAGCCGAAGCATTAAACGACATCGAATTCCGACGAATATTCAGCCTACGCCAACCCATTGCAGAATACACCATTTCTCGTCCGATCACTGAAGTTAAGCTGCATCGGGCGTGCTTAGTACTTGCATGGGAGACCGGCTGGGAATACCACGTGCAGTAGGCTTATCAACATTTTTATTCCACCGTACATCCTAACTTTTTTCCATGATTTTTTGCCTAGGCGAAGCATTAAATGACATCCAATTGCGACGAATATTCAGCCTACTGATGAACCAATGCAGAATACACCAGTTCTCGTCTGCTCACAGAAGTTAATCTGCATCTTGCATGGTTAGTACTTGCATTGGAGACCGGCTGGGAATATCTCGTGCAGTAAGATTATCCACATTATTATTCCACCGTACATACACACTTTTTCCCCTAGATTTGTTGCCTTGTCGAAGTATTAAATTACATTCAATTCCGACGAATATTCAGCCTACTGCCAAACCATTGCAGAATACACCAGTTCTCGTCCGATCACTGAAGTTAATCTGCATCGGGCATGGTTAGTACTTGCATGGGAGACCGGCTGGGAATACTGCGTGCAGTAGGCTTATCAACATTATTATTCCACCGGGAGACCGGCTGGGAATACCACGTGCATTATGCTCATTAACAATTTCATTCCACCGTACATACTAACTTTTTCCCGTGATTTTTTGCCTAGCCGAAGTATTAAATCACATCCAATTCCGACGAATATTCAACCTACTGACAAACCATTGCAGAATACACCAGTTCTCGTCCGATCATTGAAGTTAAGCCCACCAGACGTGGTTAGTACTTTCATGGGAGACCGGCTGAGAATACCGCATGCAGTAGGCTCATCAACATTTTTATTCCACCATACATACAAACTTTTTCGCGGGATTTTTTGCATAGCCAAAGCATTAAACGACATCCAATTCCGACCAATATTCAGCCTACTGCCAAACCATTGCAGAATAAACCAGTTCTCGTCAGATCACTGAAGTTAAGCTGCATCGAGCGTGATTAGTACTTGCATGGGAGACCGGCTGGGATTACCACGTGCAGTAGGCTCATCAACATTTTTATTCCACATTACATACTAACATTTTCCCTTATTTTTTTTTACCTAGCCGAAGCAATAAATGACTTCCAATTGCAAAGAATATTCAGCCTACAGCCAAACCAATGCAGAATACACCACTTCTCGTCCGATAACTGAAGTTAATCTGCATCGGGCGTGGTTAGTACTTGCATGGGAGACCGGCTGGGAATACCACGTGCAGTAGGCTCAACAACATTTTTATTCCACATTACATACTAACATTTTCCCTTATTTTTTTACCTAGCCGAAGTATTAAATTACATCCAATTCCGACGAATATACAGCCAACTGACGAACCATTGCACAATATACCTGTTCTCGTCTGATCATTGAAGTTAAGCCCACCAGACGTGGTTAGTACTTGCATGGGAGACCGGCTGAGAATACCGCATGCAGTAGGCTCATCAACATTTTTATTCCACCGTACATACTAACTTTTTCGCGGGATTTTTTGTATAGCCGAAGCATTAAACGACATCCAATTCCGACGAATATTCAGCCTACTGCCAACCCATTGCAGAGTACACCAGTTCTTGTCCGATCACTGAAGTTAAGCTGCATCGGGCGTGGTTAGTACTTGCATGGGAGACAGACTGGGAATACCACGTGCAGTAGGCTCATCAACATTTTTATTCCACATTACATACTAACATTTTCCCATGTTTGTTTGCCTAGCCGAAGCAATAAATTACATCCAATTGCAACGAATATTCAGCCTACAGCCAAACCAATGCAGAATACACCAGTTCACGTCCGATCACTGAAGTTAAGCTGATCGGGCGTGGTTAGTATTTACAAGGGAGACCAGCTGGGAATACCACGTGCATTAGGCTCATCAACATTTTTATTCCACCATACATACTAACTTTTTCCCGGGATTTTTTGCCTAGCCGAAGTATTAAATTACATCCAATTCCGACGAATATTCAACCAACTGACAAACCATTGCAGAATATACCTGTTCTTGTCCGATCATTGAAGTTAAGCCCACCAGACGTTGTTAGTACTTGCATGGGAGACCGGCTGAGAATACCGCAGTAGGCTCATCAACATTTTTATTCCACCGTACATACTAACTTTTTCGCGGGATTTTTTGCCTAGCCAAAGTATTAAATTAAATCCAAGTCGACCAATATTCAGCCTACTGCAAAACCATTGCAGTATACACCAGTTCTCTTCCGATCACTGAAGTTAAGCTGCATCGGGCGTGGTTAGTACTTGCAAGGGAGACCGGCTGGGAATACCACGTGCATTAGGCTCATCAACATTTTTATTCCACATTACATACTAACATTTTCCCATGTTTTTTTGCCTAGCCGAAGCAATAAATGACATCCAATTGCAACGAATATTCAGCCTACTGCTAAACCAATGCAGAATACACCAGTTCATGTCCGATCACTGAAGTTAAGCTGCATCGGGCGTGGTTAGTACTTGCAAGGGAGTCCGGCAGGGAATACCACGTGCATTAGGCTCATCAACATTTTTATTCCACCATACATACTAACTTTTTCCCGGGATTTTTTGCCTAGTCGAAGTATTAAATTACATCCAATTCCGACGAATATTCAACCAACTGACAAACCATTGCACAATATACCTGTTCTCGTCCGATCATTGAAGTTAAGCCCACCAGACGTGGTTTGTACTTGCATGGGAGACCAGCTGAGAATACCGCATGCAGTAGGCTCATCAACATTTTTATTCCACCGTACATACTAACTTTTTCGCGGGATTTTTTGCATAGCCGAGGCATTAAACGACATCCAATTCCGACGAATATTCAGCCTACTGCCAACCCATTGCAGAGTACACCAGTTCTTGTCCGATCACTGAAGTTAAGCTGCATCGGGCGTGGTTAGTACTTGCATGGGAGACAGACTGGGAATACCACGTGCAGTAGGCTCATCAACATTTTTATTCCACATTACATACTAACATTTTCCCATGTTTGTTTGCCTAGCCGAAGCAATAAATTACATCCAATTGCAACGAATATTCAGCCTACAGCCAAACCAAAGCAGAATACACCAGTTCACGTCCGATCACTGAAGTTAAGCTGATCGGGCGTGGATAGTATTTACAAGGGAGACCGGCTGGGAATACCACGTGCATTAGGCTCATCAACATTTTTATTCCACCTTTCATACTAACTTTTTCCCGGGATTTTTTGCCTAGCCGAAGTATTAAATTACATCCAATTCCGACGAATATTCAACCAACTGACAAACCATTGCAGAATATACCTGTTCTTGTCCGATCATTGAAGTTAAGCTGATCGGGCGTGGTTAGTATTTACAAGGGAGACCGGCTGGGAATACCACGTGCATTAGGCTCATCAACATTTTTATTCCACCTTTCATACTAACTTTTTCCCGGGATTTTTTGCCTAGCCGAAGTATTAAATTACATCCAATTCCGACGAATATTCAACCAACTGACAAACCATTGCAGAATATACCTGTTCTTGTCCGATCATTGAAGTTAAGCCCACCAGACGTTGTTAGTACTTACATGGGAGACCGGCTGAGAATACCGCAGTAGGCTCATCAACATTTTTATTCCACCGTACATACTAACTTTTTCGCGGGATTTTTTGCATAGCCGAAGCATTAAACGACATCCAATTCCGACGAATATTCAGCCTACTGCCAACCCATTGCAGAATACACCAGTTCTCGTCCGATCACTGAAGTTAAGCTGCATCGGGCGTGGTTAGTACTTGCATGGCAGACCGGCTGGGAATACCACGTTCAGTAGGCTCATCAACATTTTTATTCCACCGTACATACTAACTTTTTCGCAGGATGTTTTGCCTAGCCAAAGTATTAAATTAAATCCAAGTCCGACCAATATTCAGCCTACTGCCAAACCATTGCAGTATACACCAGTTCTCTTCCGATCACTGAAGTTAAGCTGCATCGGGCGTGGTTAGTACTTGCAAGGGAGACCGGCTGGGAATACCACGTGCATTAGGCTCATCAACATTTTTATTCCACATTACATACTAACATTTTCCCATGTTTTTTTGCCTAGCCGAAGCAATAAATGACATCCAATTGCAACGAATATTCAGCCTACTGCTAAACCAATGCAGAATACACCAGTTCACGTCCGATCACTGAAGTTAAGCTGCATCGGGCGTGGTTAGTACTTGCAAGGGAGACCGGCTGGGAATACCACGTGCATTAGGCTCATCAACATTTTTATTCCACCATACATACTAACTTTTTCCCGGGATTTTTTTGCCTAGTCGAAGTATTAAATTACATCCAATTCCGACGAATATTCAACCAACTGACAAACCATTGCACAATATACCTGTTCTCGTCCGATCATTGAAGTTAAGCCCACCAGACGTGGTTAGTACTTGCATGGGATACCGGCTGAGAATACTGCAAGCAGTAGGCTCATCAACATTTTTATTCCACCGTACATACTAACTTTTTCGCGGGATTTTTTGCATAGCCGAAGCATTAAACGACATCCAATTCCGACGAATATTCAGCCTACTGCCAACCCATTGCAGAGTACACCAGTTCTCGTCCGATCACTGAAGTTAAGCTGCATCTAACGTGGTTAGTACTTGCATGGCAGACTGGCTGGGAATACCACGTGCAGTAGCCTCATCAACATTTTTATTCCACATTACATACTAACATTTTCCCATGTTTTTTGCCTAGCCGAAGCATTAAATGACATCCAATTGCGACGAATATTCAGCCTACTGATGAACCAATGCAGAATACACCAGTTCTCGTCTGATCACAGAAGTTAATCTACATATAGCATGGTTAGTACTTGCATTGGAGACCGGCTGGGAATATCTCGTGCAGTAAGCTTATCAACATTATTATTCCACCGTACATACACACTTTTTCCCCTAGATTAGTTGCCTTGTCGAAGTATTAAATTACATTCAATTCCGAGGAATATTCAGCCTACTGCCAAACCATTGCAGAATACACCAGTTCTCGTCCGATCACTGAAGTTAATCTGCATCGGGCATGGTTAGTACTTGCATGGGAGACCGGCTGGGAATACTGCGTGCAGTAGGCATATCAACATTATTATTTCACCGGGAGACCGGCTGGGAATACCACGTGCATTATGCTCATTAACAATTTTATTCCACCGTACATACTAACTTTTTCCCGTGATTTTTTGCCTAGCCGAAGTATTAAATCACATCCAATTCCGACGAATATTCAACCTACTGACAAACCATTGCAGAATACACCAGTTCTCGTCCGATCATTGAAGTTAAGCCCACCAGACGTGGTTAGTACTTTCATGGGAGACCGGCTGAGAATACCACATGCAGTAGGCTCATCAACATTTTTATTCCACCGTACATACAAATTTTTTCGCGGGATTTTTTGCATAGCCAAAGCATTAAACGACATCCAATTCCGACCAATATTCAGCCTACTGCCAAACCATTTCAGAATAAACCAGTTCTCGTCAGATCACTGAAGTTAAGCTGCATCGGGCGTGATTAGTACTTGCATGGGAGACCGGCTGGGAATACCACGTGCAGTAGGCTCATCAACATTTTTATTCCACATTACATACTAACATTTTCCCTTATTTTTTTTTACCTAGCCGAAGCAATAAATGACTTCCAATTGCAAAGAATATTCAGCCTATAGCCAAACCAATGCAGAATACACCAGTTCTCGTCCGATAACTGAAGTTAATCTGCATCGGGCGTGGTTAGTACTTGCTTGGGAGACCAGCTGGGAATATCTCGTGCAGTAAGCTTATCAACATTATTATTCCACCATACATACACACTTTTTCCCCTAGATTTGTTGCCTTGTCGAAGTATTAAATTACATTCAATTCCGACGAATATTCAGCCTACTGCCAAACCTTTGCAGAATACACCAGTTCTCGTCCGATCACTGAAGTTAATCTGCATCGGGCATGGTTAGTACTTGCATGGGAGACCGGCTGGGAATACTGCGTGCAGTAGGCTTATCAACATTATTATTCCACCGGGAGACCGGCTGGGAATACCACGTGCATTATGCTCATTAACAATTTTATTCCACCGTACATACTAACTTTTTCCCGTGATTTTTTGCCTAGCCGAAGTATTAAATCACATCCAATTCCGACGAATATTCAACCTACTGACAAACCATTGCAGAATACACCAGTTCTCGTCCGATCATTGAAGTTAAGCCCACCAGACGTGGTTAGTACTTTCATGGGAGACCGGCTGAGAATACCGCATGCAGTAGGCTCATCAACATTTTTATTCCACCGTACATACAAACTTTTTCGCGGGATTTTTTGCATAGCCAAAGCATTAAACGACATCCAATTCCGACCAATATTCAGCCTACTGCCAAACCATTGCAGAATAAACCAGTTCTCGTCAGATCACTGAAATTAAGCTGCATCGGGCGTGATTAGTACTTGCATGGGAGACCGGCTGGGAATACCACGTGCAGTAGGCTCATCAACATTTTTATTCCACATTACATACTAACAATTTCCCTTATTTTTTTTTTACCTAGCCGAAGCAATAAATGACTTCCAATTGCAAAGAATATTCAGCCTACAGCCAAACCAATGCAGAATACACCAGTTCTCGTCCGATAACTGAAGTTAATCTGCAGCGGGAGAGGTTAGTACTTGCATGGGAGACCGGCTGGGAATACCACGTGCAGTAGACTCATCAACATTTTTATTCCATATTACATACTAAATTTTTTCCCGGAATTTTTGCATAGCCGAAGCATTAAACGACATCCAATTCCGACGAATATTCAGCCTACAGCCAAACCAATGCAGAATACACCAGTTCACGTCCGATCACTGAAGTTAAGCTGATCGGGCCTGGTTAGTATTTACAAGGGAGACCGGCTGGGAATACCACGTGCATTAGGCTCATCAACATTTTTATTCCACCATACATACTAACTTTTTCCCGGGATTTTTTGCCTAGCCGAAGTATTAAATTACATCCAATTCCTACGAATATTCAACCAACTGACAAACCATTGCAGAATATACCTGTTCTTGTCCGATCATTGAAGTTAAGCCCACCAGACGTTGTTAGTACTTGCATGGGAGACCGGCTGAGAATAACGCATGCAGTAGGCTCATCAACATTTTTATTCCACCGTACATACTAACTTTTTCGCGGGATTTTTTGCATAGCCGAAGCATTAAACGACATCCAATTCCGACGAATATTCAGCCTACTGCCAACCCATTGCAGAATACACCAGTTCTCGTCCGATCACTGAAGTTAAGCTGCATCGGGCGAGGTTAGTACTTGCATGGCAGACCGGCTGGGAATACCACGTTCAGTAGGCTCATCAACATTTTTATTCCACCGTACATACTAACTTTTTCGCAGGATTTTTTGCCTAGCCAAAGTATTAAATTAAATCCAAGTCCGACCAATATTCAGCCTACTGTCAAACCATTGCAGTATACACCAGTTTTCATTCCGATCACTGAAGTTAAGCTGCATCGGGCGTGGTTAGTACTTGCAACGGAGACCGGCTGGGAATACCACGTGCATTAGGCTAATCAACATTTTTATTCCACATTACATACTAACATTTTCCCATGTTTTTTTGCCTAGCCGAAGCAATAAATGACATAAAATTGCAACGAATATTCAGCCTACTGCTAAACCAATGCAGAATACACCAGTTCACTTCCGATCACTGAAGTTAAGCTGCATCGGGCGTGGTTAGTACTTGCAAGGGAGACCGGCTGGTAATACCACGTGCATTAGGCTCATCAACATTTTTATTCCACCATACATACTAACTTTTTCCCGGGATTTTTTGCCTAGTCGAAGTAGTAAATTACATCCAATTCCGACGAATATTCAACCAACTGACAAACCATTGCACAATATACCTGTTCTCGTCCGATCATTGAAGTTAAGCCCACCAGACGTGGTTAGTACTTGCATGGGAGACCGGCTGAGAATACCGCATGCAGTAGGCTCACCAACATTTTTATTCCACCGTACATACTAACTTTTTCGCGGGATTTTTTGCATAGCCGAAGCATTAAACGACATCCAATTCCGACGAATATTCAGCCTACCGCCAACCCATTGCAGAGTACACCAGTTCTCGTCCGATCACTGAAGTTAAGCTGCATCGGACGTGGTTAGTACTTGCATGGCAGACCGGCTGGGAATACCACGTGCAGTAGCCTCATCAACATTTTTATTCCACATTACATACTAACATTTTCCCATGTTTTTTTTGCCTAGCCGAAGCAATAAATAACATTCAATTGCAACGAATATTCAGCCTACTGCCAAACCAATGCAGAATACACCAGTTCTCGTCCGATCACTGAAGTTAAGCTGCATCGGGCGTGGTTAGTACTTGCAAGGGAGACCGGCTGGGAATACCTTGTGCAGTAGGCTCATCAACATTTTTATTCCACATTACATACTAACATTTTCCCTTGTTTTTTTGCCTAGCCGAAGCAATAAATGACATCCAATTGCAAAGAATATTCAGCCTACTGCCAAACAAATGCAGAATACACCAGTTCACGTCCGATCACTGAAGTTAAGCTAAATCGGGCGTGGTTAGTACTTGCAAGGGAGACCGGCTGCAAATACCACGTGCATTAGGCACATCAACATTTTTATTCCACCATACATACTAACTTTTTCCCGGGATTTTTTGCCTAGCCGAAGTATTAAATTACATCCAATTGCAAAGAATATTCAGCCTACTGTCAAACCAATGCAGAATACACCAGTTCTCATTCGATCACTGAAGTTAATCTGTATCGGGCATGGTTAGTACTTGCATGGGAGACCGGCAGGGAATACCACGTGCAGTAGGCTTATCAACATTATTATTCCACCGTACATACAACCTTTTTCCCGGGATTTGTTGCCTAGCCGAAGTATTAAATTACATTCAATTCCGACAAATATTCAGCCTACTGCCAAACCATTGAAGAATACACCAGTTCTCGTCCGATCACAGAAGTTAATCTGCATTGGGCATGGTTAGTACTTGCATGGGAGAACGGCTGAGTATACCACGTGCAGTAGGCTTATCAACTTTTTTATTCCACCGTACATACCAACTTTTTCCCGGGATTTGTTGCCTAGCCGAAGTATTAAATTACATCCAATTCCGACGAACATTCAGCCTACTGCCAAACAATTGCAGAGTACACCAGTTCTCGTCTGATGACTGAAGTTAAGCTGCATCGGGCGTTTTTAGTACTTGCATGGGAGACCTGCTGGGAAAACCACGAGCAGTAGGCTTATCAACATTTTTATTCCACCGTACATACTATCTTTTTCCCGTGATTTTTTGCCTAGCCGAAGCATTAACTGAAATCCAATTATGACAAATATTCAGCCTACTGCCAAACCATTGCAGAATACTCCAGTTCTCGTCTGATCACTGAAGTTAAGCCGCATCGGGCGTGGATAGTACTTGCATGGGAGACAGGCTGGGAATACCACGTGCAGTAGGCTCATCAACATTTTTATTCCACATTACATACTAACTTTTTTCCATGATTTTTTGCCTAGACGAAACATTAAATGACATACAATTCGGACGAATATTCAGCCTACTGCCAAACCATTGCAGAATACACCAGTTCTCGTCCGATCACTGAAGTTTAGCTGCATCAGGCGTGGTTAGTACTTGCATGGGAGACCGGCTGGGAATACTACGTGCATTAGGCTCATTAACATTTTTATTCCACCGTACATACTAACTTTTTCCCGGAATTGTTTGCATAGCCGAAGCATTAAACGACATCCAATTCCGACGAATATTCAGCCTACTGTCAAACCATTGCAGAATATACCAGTTTTCGTCCGATCACTGAAGTTAATCTGCATCAGGCATGGTTAGTACTTGCATGGGAGACCGGCTGGGAATATCTCGTGCAGTAGGCATATCAACATTATTATTCCACCGTACATACAAACTTTTTCCCGATATTTGTTGCCTAGCCGAAGTATTAAATTACATTCAATTCCGATGAATATTCAGCCTACTGCCAAACCATTGCAGAATACACCAGTTCTCGTCAGATCACTGAAGTTAAGCTGCATCGGGCGTGGTTAGTACTTGCATGGGAGACCGGCTGGGAAAACCAAGTGCAGTAGGCTCATCAACATTTTTATTCCACATTGCATACTAACATTTTCCCTTATTTTTTTTTTCCTAGCCGAAGCAATAAATGACCTCCAATTGCAAAGAATATTCAGCCTGCAGCCAAACCAATGCAGAATACACCAGTTCACGTCCGATCACTGAAGTTAAGCTGATCGGGCCTGGTTAGTATTTACAAGGGAGACCGGCTGGGAATACCACGTGCATTAGGCTCATCAACATTTTTATTCCACCATACATACTAACTTTTTCCCGGGATTTTTTGCCTAGCCGAAGTATTAAATTACATCCAATTCCTACGAATATTCA
The DNA here is from genome assembly GCF_978046115.1 of Saccoglossus kowalevskii. NCBI lineage: Eukaryota > Metazoa > Hemichordata > Enteropneusta > Harrimaniidae > Saccoglossus > Saccoglossus kowalevskii. Next base: position 40,981,655 of record NC_140647.1, on the reverse strand, counting down.
ACCAACTGACAAACCATTGCAGAATATACCTGTTCTTGTCCGATCATTGAAGTTAAGCCCACCAGACGTTGTTAGTACTTGCATGGGAGACCGGCTGAGAATAACGCATGCAGTAGGCTCATCAACATTTTTATTCCACCGTACATACTAACTTTTTCGCGGGATTTTTTGCATAGCCGAAGCATTAAACGACATCCAATTCCGACGAATATTCAGCCTACTGCCAACCCATTGCAGAATACACCAGTTCTCGTCCGATCACTGAAGTTAAGCTGCATCGGGCGAGGTTAGTACTTGCATGGCAGACCGGCTGGGAATACCACGTTCAGTAGGCTCATCAACATTTTTATTCCACCGTACATACTAACTTTTTCGCAGGATTTTTTGCCTAGCCAAAGTATTAAATTAAATCCAAGTCCGACCAATATTCAGCCTACTGTCAAACCATTGCAGTATACACCAGTTTTCATTCCGATCACTGAAGTTAAGCTGCATCGGGCGTGGTTAGTACTTGCAACGGAGACCGGCTGGGAATACCACGTGCATTAGGCTAATCAACATTTTTATTCCACATTACATACTAACATTTTCCCATGTTTTTTTGCCTAGCCGAAGCAATAAATGACATAAAATTGCAACGAATATTCAGCCTACTGCTAAACCAATGCAGAATACACCAGTTCACTTCCGATCACTGAAGTTAAGCTGCATCGGGCGTGGTTAGTACTTGCAAGGGAGACCGGCTGGTAATACCACGTGCATTAGGCTCATCAACATTTTTATTCCACCATACATACTAACTTTTTCCCGGGATTTTTTGCCTAGTCGAAGTAGTAAATTACATCCAATTCCGACGAATATTCAACCAACTGACAAACCATTGCACAATATACCTGTTCTCGTCCGATCATTGAAGTTAAGCCCACCAGACGTGGTTAGTACTTGCATGGGAGACCGGCTGAGAATACCGCATGCAGTAGGCTCACCAACATTTTTATTCCACCGTACATACTAACTTTTTCGCGGGATTTTTTGCATAGCCGAAGCATTAAACGACATCCAATTCCGACGAATATTCAGCCTACCGCCAACCCATTGCAGAGTACACCAGTTCTCGTCCGATCACTGAAGTTAAGCTGCATCGGACGTGGTTAGTACTTGCATGGCAGACCGGCTGGGAATACCACGTGCAGTAGCCTCATCAACATTTTTATTCCACATTACATACTAACATTTTCCCATGTTTTTTTTGCCTAGCCGAAGCAATAAATAACATTCAATTGCAACGAATATTCAGCCTACTGCCAAACCAATGCAGAATACACCAGTTCTCGTCCGATCACTGAAGTTAAGCTGCATCGGGCGTGGTTAGTACTTGCAAGGGAGACCGGCTGGGAATACCTTGTGCAGTAGGCTCATCAACATTTTTATTCCACATTACATACTAACATTTTCCCTTGTTTTTTTGCCTAGCCGAAGCAATAAATGACATCCAATTGCAAAGAATATTCAGCCTACTGCCAAACAAATGCAGAATACACCAGTTCACGTCCGATCACTGAAGTTAAGCTAAATCGGGCGTGGTTAGTACTTGCAAGGGAGACCGGCTGCAAATACCACGTGCATTAGGCACATCAACATTTTTATTCCACCATACATACTAACTTTTTCCCGGGATTTTTTGCCTAGCCGAAGTATTAAATTACATCCAATTGCAAAGAATATTCAGCCTACTGTCAAACCAATGCAGAATACACCAGTTCTCATTCGATCACTGAAGTTAATCTGTATCGGGCATGGTTAGTACTTGCATGGGAGACCGGCAGGGAATACCACGTGCAGTAGGCTTATCAACATTATTATTCCACCGTACATACAACCTTTTTCCCGGGATTTGTTGCCTAGCCGAAGTATTAAATTACATTCAATTCCGACAAATATTCAGCCTACTGCCAAACCATTGAAGAATACACCAGTTCTCGTCCGATCACAGAAGTTAATCTGCATTGGGCATGGTTAGTACTTGCATGGGAGAACGGCTGAGTATACCACGTGCAGTAGGCTTATCAACTTTTTTATTCCACCGTACATACCAACTTTTTCCCGGGATTTGTTGCCTAGCCGAAGTATTAAATTACATCCAATTCCGACGAACATTCAGCCTACTGCCAAACAATTGCAGAGTACACCAGTTCTCGTCTGATGACTGAAGTTAAGCTGCATCGGGCGTTTTTAGTACTTGCATGGGAGACCTGCTGGGAAAACCACGAGCAGTAGGCTTATCAACATTTTTATTCCACCGTACATACTATCTTTTTCCCGTGATTTTTTGCCTAGCCGAAGCATTAACTGAAATCCAATTATGACAAATATTCAGCCTACTGCCAAACCATTGCAGAATACTCCAGTTCTCGTCTGATCACTGAAGTTAAGCCGCATCGGGCGTGGATAGTACTTGCATGGGAGACAGGCTGGGAATACCACGTGCAGTAGGCTCATCAACATTTTTATTCCACATTACATACTAACTTTTTTCCATGATTTTTTGCCTAGACGAAACATTAAATGACATACAATTCGGACGAATATTCAGCCTACTGCCAAACCATTGCAGAATACACCAGTTCTCGTCCGATCACTGAAGTTTAGCTGCATCAGGCGTGGTTAGTACTTGCATGGGAGACCGGCTGGGAATACTACGTGCATTAGGCTCATTAACATTTTTATTCCACCGTACATACTAACTTTTTCCCGGAATTGTTTGCATAGCCGAAGCATTAAACGACATCCAATTCCGACGAATATTCAGCCTACTGTCAAACCATTGCAGAATATACCAGTTTTCGTCCGATCACTGAAGTTAATCTGCATCAGGCATGGTTAGTACTTGCATGGGAGACCGGCTGGGAATATCTCGTGCAGTAGGCATATCAACATTATTATTCCACCGTACATACAAACTTTTTCCCGATATTTGTTGCCTAGCCGAAGTATTAAATTACATTCAATTCCGATGAATATTCAGCCTACTGCCAAACCATTGCAGAATACACCAGTTCTCGTCAGATCACTGAAGTTAAGCTGCATCGGGCGTGGTTAGTACTTGCATGGGAGACCGGCTGGGAAAACCAAGTGCAGTAGGCTCATCAACATTTTTATTCCACATTGCATACTAACATTTTCCCTTATTTTTTTTTTCCTAGCCGAAGCAATAAATGACCTCCAATTGCAAAGAATATTCAGCCTGCAGCCAAACCAATGCAGAATACACCAGTTCTCGTCAGATCACTGAAGTTAAGCTGCATCGGGCGTTGTTAGTACTTGCATGGGAGACAGGCTGAGAATACCATGTGCAGTAGGCTCATCAACATTTTTATTCCACCGTACATGCTAACGTTTTTCCCATGTTTTTTTGCCTAGCCGAAGCATTAAATGACATCCAATTGCAACGAATATTCAGCCTACTTCCAAACCAATGCAGAATACACCAGTTCATGTCCGGTCACTGAAGTTAAGCTGCATCGGGCGTGGTTAGTACTTGCAAGGGAGACCGGCTGGGAATACCACGTGCATTAGGCTCTTCAACATTTTTATTCCACCATACATACTAACATTTTCCCATGTTTTTTTGCCTAGCCGAAGCAATAAATGACATTCAATTGCAACGAATATTCAGCCTACTTCCAAACCAATGCAGAATACACCAGTTCACGTCCGGTCACTGAAGTTAAGCTGCATCGGGCGTGGTTAGTACTTGCAAGGGAGACTGGCTGGGAATACCGCGTGCATTAGGCTCATCAACATTTTTATTCCACCATACATACTGACTTTTTCCCGGGATTTTTTGCCTAGCCGAAGTATTAAACTACATCCAATTCCGACGAATATTCAACCAACCGACAAACCATTCCAGAATATACCTGTTCTCGTCCGATCATTGAAGTTAAGCCCACCAGACGTGGTTAGTACTTGCATGGGAGACTGGCTGGGAATACCACGTGCAGTAGGCTTATCAACATGTTTATTCCACCGTACATACTAACATTTTCTCATGATTTATTGACTAGCCGAAGCAATAAATGACATCCAATTGCAACGAATATTTAGCCTACTGCCAACCAATTGCAGAATATACCAGTTCTCGTCTGATCACTGAAGTTAAGCTGTATCGGGCGTGGTTAGTACTTGCATGGAAGACTGGCTGGGAATACCACGTGCAGTAGGCTCATCAACATTTTTATTCCACATTACATACTAACATTTTCCCTTTTTTTTTACCTAGCCGAAGCAATAAATGACCTCCAATACAAAGAATATTCAGCCTACAGCCAAACCAATGCAGAATACATTAGTTCTCGTCCGATCACTGAAGTTAATCTGCATCGGGCGTGGTTAGTACTTGCATGGGAGACCGGCTGGGAATACCACGTGCAGTAGGCTCATCAACATTTTTATTCCACATTACATACTAACATTTTCCCATGTTTTTTTGCCTAGCCGAAGCAATAAATGACATCCAATTGCAACGAATATTCATCCTACTGCCAAACCAGTGCAGTATCAGGGGTAAAATCTTCTTTCTCGGGGTCTCCACACTGTCAGGGGGGGAAACTCGTCTTGTCTCTCTATCTCGTCCCCTTGAGGTACGGGATCGGGGAAGTCACTTTAACTTTACAGTCAAATAAGGCACACACAACGAAATACGTTTCAACTATCGTCTTAGTCGATCTTTTGGAGCACTCTATAAGACACAGCGCCCTGGGGAAAAGTCCCCAAGACTCTCACAAGGGTGAACCAAGACTCGCCCAAGACCGGACTCTCTCAAGGCTCGCCCCTGGACTGGACTCTCTCTCAGACTGGACTCGACTGCCCAAGGCTGCGTCTGTCGTGGAGTATTCGCCAAGACCAACTCAAACTCTCTTTATTCATTTTCAAAACTCTAACCAATTACAAAGCAGTAAAAAGACTCTAAGGCGTAAACTTCAATCATAAAGCCAATCAAACTAAGTACTGAATACGTCATATCTTTTGATTAATCGTTCACTACATTAATAACTACGGAATACCAACTGTCAGAATCGCGACGGATATCTCGTAATTAGTTCCAAATCTCTGAGCCATGTTCCGTCCAAAATTTCAAATAGGCCTACACGATGACAGACATAACACAGCAATTCGCTAATAATGAGTTAATTAAGTCGGTCAACAGATACGCGAAAACAAATTCATGACAGCAGAATACACCAGTTCACGTACGATCACTGAAGTTAAGCTGCATCGGGCGTGGTTAGTACTTGCAAGGGAGACCGGCTGGGAATACCACGTGCATTAGGCTCATCAACATTTTTATTCCACCGTCATACTGACTTTTTCCCGGAATTTTTTGCATAGCCGAAGCATTAAACGACATCCAATTCGTGCGAATATTCAACCTACTGCCAACTCATTGCAGAGTACACCAGTTCTCGTCCGATCACTGAAGTAAAGCTGCATCGGGCGTGGTTAGTACTTGCATGGGAGACCGGCTGGGAATACTGCGTGAAGTAGGCTTATCAACATTATTATTCCATCGTACATACAAACTTTTTCCCGGGATTTGTTGCCTAGCCGACGTTTTAAATTACATTCAATTACGACGAATATTCAGACTACTGCCAAACCATTGCAGAATACACCAGTTCTCGTCCGATCACTGAAGTTAAGCTGCATTGGGCGTGGTTAGTACTTGCATTGGAGACCGGCTGGGAATACCACGTGCAGTAGGCTGATGAACATTTTTATTCCACCGTACATACTAACTTTTTTCCATGATTTTTTGCCTAGCCGAAGCATTAAATGACATCGAATTGCGACGAATATTCAGCCTACTGCGAAACCAATGCAAAATACACCATTTCTCTTCCGATCACTGAAGTTAATCTGCATCGGGCATGGTTAGTACTTGCATGGGAGACTGGCTGGGAATATCTCGTGCAGTAGGCTTATCAACATTGTTATTCTACCGTACATACAAACATTTTCCCGAGATTTGTTACCTAGCCGAAGTATTAAATTACATTCAATTCCGACGAATATTCAGCCTACTGCCAAACCATTGCAGAATACACCAGTTCACGTCCGGTCAATGAAGTTAAGCTGCATCGGGCGTGGTTAGTACTAGCAAGGGAGACTGGCTGGGAATACCGCGTGCATTAGGCTCATTAACATTTTTATTCCACCATACATACTGACTTTTTCCCGGGATTTTTTGCCTAGCCGAAGTATTAAACTACATCCAATTCCGACGAATATTCAACCAACTGACAAACCATTCCAGAATATACCTGTTCTCGTCCGATCATTGAAGTTAAGCCCACCAGACGTGGTTAGTACTTGCATGGGAGAATGGCTGGGAATACCACGTGCAGTAGGCTTATCAACATTTTTATTCCACCGTACATACTAACATTTTCTCATGATTTTTTGACTAGCCGAAGCAATAAATGACATCCAATTGCAACGAATATTCAGCCTACTGCCAACCCATTGCAGAATATACCAGTTCTCGTCTGATCACTGAAGTTAAGCTGTATCGGGCGTGGTTAGTACTTGCATGGAAGACTGGCTGGGAATACCACGTGCAGTAGGCTCATCAACATTTTTATTCCACATTACATACTAACATTTTCCCTTATTTTTTTTACCTAGCCGAAGCAATAAATGACCTCCAATACAAAGAATATTTAGCCTACAGCCAAACCAATGCAGAATACATTAGTTCTCGTCCGATCACTGAAGTTAATCTGCATCGGGCGTGGTTAGTACTTGCATGGGAGACCGGCTGGGAATACCACGTGCAGTAGGCTTATCAACATTTTTATTCCACCATACATACTAACTTTTTTCCATGATTTTTTGCCTAGCCGAAGCATTAAATGACATCCAATTGCGACGAATATTCAGCCTACTGCCAAACCAATGCAGAATACACCAGTTCTCATCCGATCACTGAAGTTAATCTGCATCGGGCATGGTAAGTACTTGCATGGGAGACCGGCTGGGAATACCGCGTGCAGTAGGTTTATCAACATTATTATTCAACTGTACATACAAACTTTTTCCAGGGATTTGTTCCTAGCTGAAGTATTAAATTACATTCAATTCCGACGAATATTCAGCCTACTGCCAAACCATTGCAGAATACACCAGTTCTCGTCTGATCACTGAAGTTAATCTGCATCGGGCATGGTTAGTACTTGCATGGGATACCGACTGGGAATACCACGTGCAGTAGGCTCATCAACATTTTTATTCCAACGTACATACTAACTTTTTCCTGGGATTGTTTGCCTAGCCGAAGTATTAACTTAAATCCAATTCCGACCATTATTCAGCCTACTGCCAAACCATTGCAGAATACACCAGTTCTCGTCCGATCACTGAAGTTAAGCTGCATCGGGCGTGGTTAGTACTTGCAAGGGAGACCGGCTGGGAATACCACGTGCATTAGGCTCATCAACAATTTTATTCCACCGTACATACTAACATTTTCCCGGGATTTTTTGCCTAGCCGAAGTATTAAATTACATCCAATTCCGACGAATATTCAACCTACTTTCAAACCAATGCAGAATACACCAGTTCTCGTCCGATCACTGAAGTTAATCTGCATGGGGCATGGTTAGTACTTGCATGGGAGACCGGCTAAGAATACCGCCTGCAGTAGGCTTATCAACATTATTATTCCACCATACATACTAACTTTTTCCCGGGATTTGTTGCCTAGCTGAAGTTTTAAATAACATTCAATTCCGACCAATATTCAGCCTACTGCCAAACCATTGCAGAATACACCAGTTCTCGTCCGATCACTGAAGTTAAGCTGCATCGGGCGTGGTTAGTACTTGCATCGTAGACCGGCTGGGAATACCACGTGCAGTAGGCTCATCAACATTTTTATTCCACCGTACATACTCACTTTTTCCCGGGATTTTTTGCCTAGCCGAAGTATTAAATTACATCCAATTCCGACGAATATTCAGCCTACTGACAAACCATTGCAGAATACACCAGTTCTCGTCCGATCACTGAAGTTAAGCCCACCGGACGTGGTTAGTACTTGCATGGGAGACAGACTGAGAATACCACAAGCAGTAGGCTCATCAACGTTTTTATATCACCGTACATACTAACTTTTTAGCGGGATTTTTTGCATAGCCGAAGCTTTAAACGACATCCAATTCCGACGAATATTCAGCCTAATGCCATCCCATTGCAGAATACACCAGTTCTCGTCCGATCACTGAAGTTAATCTGCATAGGGCATGGTGAGTACTTGCATGGGAGACTGGCTGGGAATACCACGTGCAGTAGGCTTATCAACATTTTTATTCCACCATACATACTAAATTTTTTCCATGATTTTTTGCCTAGCCGAAGCATTAAATGATATCCAATTGTGACGAATATTCAGCCTACTTTCAAACCAATGCAGAATACACCAGTTCTCGTCCGATCACTGAAGTTAATCTGCATCGAGCATGGTTAGTACTTGCATGGGAGACCGACTGGGAATACCGCGTGCAGTAGGCTTATCAACATTATTATTCCACCGTACATACAAACTTTTCCCGGGATTTGTTGCCTAGCCGAAGTTTTAAATTACATTCAATTCCGACGAATATTCAGCCTACTGCCAAACCATTGCAGAATACACCAGTTCTCTTCCGATCACTGAAGTTAAATTGCATCGGGCGCAGTTAGTACTTGCATGGGAGACCGGCTGGGAATACCACAAGCAGTAGGCTCATCAACATTTTTATATCACCGTACATACTAACTTTTTAGCGGGATTTTTTGCATAGCCGAAGCTTTAAACGACATCCAATTCCGACGAATATTCAGCCTAATGCCATCCCATTGCAGAATACACCAGTTCTCGTCCGATCACTGAAGTTAATCTGCATAGGGCATGGTGAGTACTTGCATGGGAGACTGGCTGGGAATACCACGTGCAGTAGGCTTATCAACATTTTTATTCCACCATACATACTAAATTTTTTCCATGATTTTTTGCCTAGCCGAAGCATTAAATGACATCCAATTGCGACGAATATTCAGCCTACTGCCAAACCAATGCAGAATACACCAGTTCTCATCCGATCACTGAAGTTAATCTGCATCGGGCATGGTAAGTACTTGCATGGGAGACCGGCTGGGAATACCGCGTGCAGTAGGTTTATCAACATTATTATTCAACTGTACATACAAACTTTTTCCAGGGATTTGTTCCTAGCTGAAGTATTAAATTACATTCAATTCCGACGAATATTCAGCCTACTGCCAAACCATTGCAGAATACACCAGTTCTCGTCTGATCACTGAAGTTAATCTGCATCGGGCATGGTTAGTACTTGCATGGGATACCGACTGGGAATACCACGTGCAGTAGGCTCATCAACATTTTTATTCCAACGTACATACTAACTTTTTCCTGGGATTGTTTGCCTAGCCGAAGTATTAACTTAAATCCAATTCCGACCATTATTCAGCCTACTGCCAAACCATTGCAGAATACACCAGTTCTCGTCCGATCACTGAAGTTAAGCTGCATCGGGCGTGGTTAGTACTTGCAAGGGAGACCGGCTGGGAATACCACGTGCATTAGGCTCATCAACAATTTTATTCCACCGTACATACTAACATTTTCCCGGGATTTTTTGCCTAGCCGAAGTATTAAATTACATCCAATTCCGACGAATATTCAACCTACTTTCAAACCAATGCAGAATACACCAGTTCTCGTCCGATCACTGAAGTTAATCTGCATGGGGCATGGTTAGTACTTGCATGGGAGACCGGCTAAGAATACCGCCTGCAGTAGGCTTATCAACATTATTATTCCACCATACATACTAACTTTTTCCCGGGATTTGTTGCCTAGCTGAAGTTTTAAATAACATTCAATTCCGACCAATATTCAGCCTACTGCCAAACCATTGCAGAATACACCAGTTCTCGTCCGATCACTGAAGTTAAGCTGCATCGGGCGTGGTTAGTACTTGCATCGTAGACCGGCTGGGAATACCACGTGCAGTAGGCTCATCAACATTTTTATTCCACCGTACATACTCACTTTTTCCCGGGATTTTTTGCCTAGCCGAAGTATTAAATTACATCCAATTCCGACGAATATTCAGCCTACTGACAAACCATTGCAGAATACACCAGTTCTCGTCCGATCACTGAAGTTAAGCCCACCGGACGTGGTTAGTACTTGCATGGGAGACAGACTGAGAATACCACAAGCAGTAGGCTCATCAACATTTTTATATCACCGTACATACTAACTTTTTAGCGGGATTTTTAGCATAGCCGAAGCTTTAAACGACATCCAATTCCGACGAATATTCAGCCTAATGCCATCCCATTGCAGAATACACCAGTTCTCGTCCGATCACTGAAGTTAATCTGCATAGGGCATGGTGAGTACTTGCATGGGAGACTGGCTGGGAATACCACGTGCAGTAGGCTTATCAACATTTTTATTCCACCATACATACTAAATTTTTTCCATGATTTTTTGCCTAGCCGAAGCATTAAATGATATCCAATTGTGACGAATATTCAGCCTACTTTCAAACCAATGCAGAATACACCAGTTCTCGTCCGATCACTGAAGTTAATCTGCATCGAGCATGGTTAGTACTTGCATGGGAGACCGACTGGGAATACCGCGTGCAGTAGGCTTATCAACATTATTATTCCACCGTACATACAAACTTTTCCCGGGATTTGTTGCCTAGCCGAAGTTTTAAATTACATTCAATTCCGACGAATATTCAGCCTACTGCCAAACCATTGCAGAATACACCAGTTCTCTTCCGATCACTGAAGTTAAGTTGCATCGGGCGCAGTTAGTACTTGCATGGGAGACCGGCTGGGAATACCACGTGCAGTAGGCTTATCAACATTTTTATTCCACCGTACATACTAATATTTTTCCATGTTTTTTTTCCCTAGCCGAAGCAATAAATGACATCCAATTGCAACGAATATTCAACTTCCTGCCAACCCATTGCAGAATACACCAGTTCTCATCAACCATTAAATGACATACAATACGGACGAATATTCAGCCTACTGCCGTAGCATTAAATGACATTCAATTCCGACGAATATTCAGCCTACTGCCAAACCATTGCACAATACACCAGTTCTCGTCCGATCACTGAAGTTAAGCTGCATCGGGCGTGGTTAGTACTTGCATGGTAGACCGGCTGGGAATACCACGTGCAGTAGGCTCATCAACATTTTTATTCCACCGTACATACTCACTTTTTCCTGGGATTTTTTGCCTAGCCGAAGTATTAAATAACATCCAATTCCGACGAATATTCAGCCTACTGACAAACCATTGCAGAATACACCAGTTCTCGTCCGATCACTGAAGTTAAGCCCACCGGACGTGGTTAGTACTTGCATGGGAGACAGGCTGAGAATACCACAAGCAGTAGGCTCATCAACATTTTTATATCACCGTACATACTAACTTTTTCGCGGGATTTTTTGCATAGCCGAAGCTTTAAACGACATCCAATTCCGACGAATATTCAGCCTACTGCCATCCCATTGCAGAATACACCAGTTCTCGTCCGATCACTGAAGTTAATCTGCATAGGGCATGGTGAGTACTTGCATGGGAGACTGGCTGGGAATACCACGTGCAGTAGGCTTATCAACATTTTTATTCCACCGTACATACTAACTTTTTTCCATGATTTTTTGCCTAGCCGAAGCATTAAATGATATCCAATTGTGACGAATATTCAGCCTACTTTCAAACCAATGCAGAATACACCAGTTCTCTTCCGATCTCTGAAGTTAAGTTGCATCGGGCGCAGTTAGTACTTGCATGGGAGAACGGCTGGGAATACCACGTGCAGTAGGCTTATCAACATTTTTATTCCACCGTACATACTAATATTTTTCCATGTTTTTTTTTGCTAGCCGAAGCAATAAATGACATCCAATTGCAACGAATATTCAACTTACTGCCAACCCATTGCAGAATACACCAGTTCTCATCAAGCATTAAATGACATACAATACGGACGAATATTCAGCCTACTGCCAAGCCATTGTGAAATACACCAGTTCTCGTACGATCACTGAAGTTAATCTGCATCGGGTGTGGTTAGTACTTGCATGGGAGACTGGCTGCGAATACAACGCGCAGTAGGCTCATCAACATTTTTATTCCACATTACATACTAACATTTTCCCATAATTTTTTACCTAGCCGAAGCAATAAATGACCTCCAATTGCAAAGAATATTCAACCTACAGCCAAACCAATGCAGAATACACCAGTTCTCGTCCGATCACTGAAGTTAATCTGCATCGGGCGTGGTTAGTACTTGCATGGGAGACTGGCTGGGAATGCCATGTGCAGTAGGCTTATCAACATTTTTATTCCGCATTACATACTAACATTTTCCCATGTTTTTTTTGCCTAGCCGAAGCAATAAATGACATCCAACTCCGACGAATATTCAGCCTACTGCCAACCCATTGCAGAATACACCAGTTCTTGTCCGATCACTGAAGTTAAGCTGCATTGGGCGTGGTTGGTACTTGCATGGCAGACCGGCTGGGAATACCACGTGCAGTAGGCTCATCAACATTTTTATTCCACCGTACATACTAACTTTTTCCCAGGATTTTTTGCGTAGCCGAAGTATTAAATTAAATCCAATTCCGACCAATATTCAGCCTACTGCCAAACGATTGCAGTATACACCAGTTCTCTTCCGACCACTGAAGTTACGCTGCATCAGGCGTGGTTAGTACTTGAATGGGAGACCGGCTGGGAATACCACGTGTAGTAGGCTCATCAACATTTTTTATTCCACATTACATACTAAATTTTTCCCGGGATTTTTTGCCTAGCCGAAGTATTAAATTACATCCAATTCCGACGAATATTCAGCCTATTGCCAAACCAATGCAGAATACACCAGTTCTCTTCCGATCACTGAAGTTAATCTGCATCGGGCATGGTTAGTACTTGCATGGGAGACCGGCTGGGAATACCACGTGCTGTAGGCTCATCAACATGTTTATTCCACATTACATACTAACTTTTTCCTATGATTTTTTTCCTAGCCGTAGCATTAAATGACATCCAATTCCGAAGTATATTCAGCCTACTACCAAACCATTGCAGAACACACCAGTTCTCGTCCGATCACTGAAGTTAAGCTGCATCGGGCGTGGTTAGTACTTGCAGGGGAGAACAGCTGGGAATACCACGTGCAGTAGGCTCATCAACATTATTATTCCACCATACATGCAAACATTTTCCCGGGATTTGTTGCCTAGCCAAAGTATTAAATTACATTCAATTCCGTCAAATATTCAGCCTACAGCCAAACAATTGCAGAATACACCAGTTCTCATCCGATCACTGAAGTTAAGCTGCATCGGGCGTGGTTAGTACTTGCATGGGAGACCGGCTGGGAATACAATGCGCAGTAGGCTCATCAACATTTTTATTCCACATTACATACTAACATTTTCCCATAATTTTTTACCTAGCCGAAGCAATAAATGACCTCCAATTGCAAAGAATATTCAACCTACAGCCAAACCAATGCAGAATACACCAGTTCTCGTCCGATCACTGAAGTTAATCTGCATCGGGCGTGGTTAGTACTTGCATGGGAGACTGGCTGGGAATGCCATGTGCAGTAGGCTCATCAACATTTTTATTCCGCATTACATACTAACATTTTCCCATGTTTTTTTTGCCTAGCCGAAGCAATAAATGACATCCAATTGCAACGAATATTCAGCCTACTGCCAAATCAATGCAGAATACACCAGTTCACGTCCGATCACTGAAGTTAGGCTGCATCGGGCGAGGGTAGTACTTGCAAGGGAGACCGGCTGAGAATACCACGTGCAGTAGGCTCATCAACATTTTTATTCCAACGTACATACTAACTTTTTTCTGGGATTGTTTGCCTAGCCGAAGTATTAACTTAAATCCAATTCCGACCATTATTCAGCCTACTGCCAAACCATTGCAGAATACACCAGTTCTCGTCCGATCACTGAAGTTAAGCTGCCTCGGGCGTGGTTAGTACTTGCAAGGGAGACCGGCTGGGAATACCACGTGCATTAGGCTCATCAACAATTTTATTCCACCGTACATACTAACATTTTCCCGGGATTTTTTGCCTAGCCGAAGTATTAAATTACATCCAATTCCGACGAATATTCAACCTACTTTCAAACCAATGCAGAATACACCAGTTCTCGTCCGATCACTGAAGTTAATCTGCATGGGGCATGGTTAGTACTTGCATGGGAGACCGGCTAAGAATACCGCCTGCAGTAGGCTTATCAACATTATTATTCCACCATACATACTAACTTTTTCCCGGGATTTGTTGCCTAGCTGAAGTTTTAAATAACATTCAATTCCGACCAATATTCAGCCTACTGCCAAACCATTGCAGAATACACCAGTTCTCGTCCGATCACTGAAGTTAAGCTGCATCGGGCGTGGTTAGTACTTGCAAAGGAGACCATCTGGGAATACCACGTGCATTGGGCTCATCAACATTTTCATTCCACATTACATCCTAACCTTTTCCCGGAATTTTTTGCATAGCCGAAGCAATAAATGATCTCCAATTCCGTCAAATATTCAGCCTACTGCCAACCCATTGCAGAATACACCAGTTCTCGTCCGATCACTGAAGTTAAGCTGCATTGGGCGTGGTTAGTACTTGCATGGGAGACCGGCTGGGAATACCACGTGCAGTAGGCTCATCAACATTTTTATTCCAACGTACATACTAACTTTTTCCTGGGATTGTTTGCCTAGCCGAAGTATTAAATTAAATCCAATTCCGACCAATATTCAGCCTACTGCCAAACCATTGCAGAATACACCAGTTCTCGTCCGATCACTGAAGTTAAGCTGCATCGGGGGTGGTTAGTACTTGCAAGGGAGACCGGCTGGGAATACCACGTGCAGTAGGCTCATCAACATTTTTATTCCACCATACATACTAACTTTTTCCCGGGATTTTTTGCCAAGCCGAAGTATTGAATTAAATCCAATTCCGATCAATATTTCGCCTACTGCCAAACCATTGTAGAATACACCAGTTCTCGTTCGATCACTGAAGTTAAGCTGCATCGGGCGTGGTTAGTACTTGCATGGGAGACTGGCTGGGAATACCACGTGCAGTAGGCTTATCAACATTTTTATTCCACCGTACATAATAAATTTTTACCATGATTTTTTGCCTAGCCGAAGCATTAAATGACATCCAATTGTGACGAATATTCAGCCTACTTTCAAACCAATGCAGAATACACCAGTTCTCGTCCGATCACTGAAGTTAATCTGCATGGGGCGTGGTTAGTACTTGCATGGGAGACCGGCTGGGAATACCGCCTGCAGTAGGCTTATCAACATTATTATTCCACCATACATACTAACTTTTTCCCGGGATTTGTTGCCTAGCCGAAGTTTTAAATAACATTCAATTCCGACCAATATTCAGCCTACTGCCAAATCATTGCAGAATACACCAGTTTTCGTCCGATCACTGAAGTTAAGCTGCATCGGGCATGGTTAGTACTTGCAAGGGAGACCATCTGGGAATACCACGTGCATTAGGCTCATCAACATTTTCATTCCACATTACATCCTAACATTTTCCCATGTTTTTTTGCCTAGCCAAAGCAATAAATGACATCCAATTGCAACGAATATTCAGGCTACTGCCAAACCAATGCAAAATACACCAGTTCACGTCCGATCACAGAAGGTAAGCTGCATTGGGCGTGGTTAGTACTTGCAAGGGAGACTGGCTGGGAATACCACGTGCATTAGGCTCATCAACATTTTTATTCCACCGTACATACTAACTTTTTCCCGGGATTTTTTGCCTAGCCGAAGTATTAAATTACATCCAATTCCGACGAATATTCAGCCTACTGACAAACCATTGCAGAATACACCAGTTCTCGTCCGATCACTGAAGTTAAGCCCACCGGACGTGGTTAGTACTTGCATGGGAGACAGACTGAGAATACCACAAGCAGTAGGCTCATCAACATTTTTATATCACCGTACATACTAACTTTTTAGCGGGATTTTTTGCATAGCCGAAGCTTTAAACGACATCCAATTCCGACGAATATTCAGCCTAATGCCATCCCATTGCAGAATACACCAGTTCTCGTCCGATCACTGAAGTTAATCTGCATAGGGCATGGTGAGTACTTGCATGGGAGACTGGCTGGGAATACCACGTGCAGTAGGCTTATCAACATTTTTATTCCACCATACATACTAAATTTTTTCCATGATTTTTTGCCTAGCCGAAGCATTAAATGATATCCAATTGTGACGAATATTCAGCCTACTTTCAAACCAATGCAGAATACACCAGTTCTCGTCCGATCACTGAAGTTAATCTGCATCGAGCATGGTTAGTACTTGCATGGGAGACCGACTGGGAATACCGCGTGCAGTAGGCTTATCAACATTATTATTCCACCGTACATACAAACTTTTCCCGGGATTTGTTGCCTAGCCGAAGTTTTA
This sequence comes from Saccoglossus kowalevskii, assembly GCF_978046115.1. NCBI lineage: Eukaryota > Metazoa > Hemichordata > Enteropneusta > Harrimaniidae > Saccoglossus > Saccoglossus kowalevskii. The sequence continues at coordinate 40,965,043 of NC_140647.1, read as the reverse complement.
AATTACATTCAATTCCGACGAATATTCAGCCTACTGCCAAACCATTGCAGAATACACCAGTTCTCTTCCGATCACTGAAGTTAAGTTGCATCGGGCGCAGTTAGTACTTGCATGGGAGACCGGCTGGGAATACCACGTGCAGTAGGCTTATCAACATTTTTATTCCACCGTACATACTAATATTTTTCCATGTTTTTTTTCCCTAGCCGAAGGAATAAATGACATCCAATTGCAACGAATATTCAACTTCCTGCCAACCCATTGCAGAATACACCAGTTCTCATCAACCATTAAATGACATACAATACGGACGAATATTCAGCCTACTGCCGTAGCATTAAATGACATTCAATTCCGACGAATATTCAGCCTACTGCCAAACCATTGCACAATACACCAGTTCTCGTCCGATCACTGAAGTTAAGCTGCATCGGGCGTGGTTAGTACTTGCATGGTAGACCGGCTGGGAATACCACGTGCAGTAGGCTCATCAACATTTTTATTCCACCGTACATACTCACTTTTTCCTGGGATTTTTTGCCTAGCCGAAGTATTAAATAACATCCAATTCCGACGAATATTCAGCCTACTGACAAACCATTGCAGAATACACCAGTTCTCGTCCGATCACTGAAGTTAAGCCCACCGGACGTGGTTAGTACTTGCATGGGAGACAGGCTGAGAATACCACAAGCAGTAGGCTCATCAACATTTTTATATCACCGTACATACTAACTTTTTCGCGGGATTTTTTGCATAGCCGAAGCTTTAAACGACATCCAATTCCGACGAATATTCAGCCTACTGCCATCCCATTGCAGAATACACCAGTTCTCGTCCGATCACTGAAGTTAATCTGCATAGGGCATGGTGAGTACTTGCATGGGAGACTGGCTGGGAATACCACGTGCAGTAGGCTTATCAACATTTTTATTCCACCGTACATACTAACTTTTTTCCATGATTTTTTGCCTAGCCGAAGCATTAAATGATATCCAATTGTGACGAATATTCAGCCTACTTTCAAACCAATGCAGAATACACCAGTTCTCTTCCGATCTCTGAAGTTAAGTTGCATCGGGCGCAGTTAGTACTTGCATTGGAGAACGGCTGGGAATACCACGTGCAGTAGGCTTATCAACATTTTTATTCCACCGTACATACTAATATTTTTCCATGTTTTTTTTGCTAGCCGAAGCAATAAATGACATCCAATTGCAACGAATATTCAACTTACTGCCAACCCATTGCAGAATACACCAGTTCTCATCAAGCATTAAATGACATACAATACGGACGAATATTCAGCCTACTGCCAAGCCATTGTGAAATACACCAGTTCTCGTACGATCACTGAAGTTAATCTGCATCGGGTGTGGTTAGTACTTGCATGGGAGACCGGCTGGGAATACCACGTGCAGTAGGCTCATCAACATTTTTATTCCACATTACATACTAACATTTTCCCATAATTTTTTACCTAGCCGAAGCAATAAATGACCTCCAATTGCAAAGAATATTCAGCCTACTGCCAAACCATTGCAGAATACACCAGTTTTCTTCCGATCACTGAAGTTAATCTGCATCGGGCGTGGTTAGTACTTGCATGGGAGACTGGCTGGGAATGCCATGTGCAGTAGGCTCATCAACATTTTTATTCCGCATTACATACTAACATTTTCCCATGTTTTTTTGCCTAGCCGAAGCAATAAATTACATCCTATTGCAACGAATATTCAGCCTACTGCCAACCCATTGCAGAATACACCAGTTCACGTCCGATCACTGAAGTTAACCTGCATCAGGTGTGGTTAGTACTTGCATGGGAGACCGGCTGGGAATACCACGTGCAGTAGGCTCATCAACATTTTTATTCCACATTACATACTAACATTTTCCCATAATTTTTTACCTAGCCGAAGCAATAAATGACCTCCAATTGCAAAGAATATTCAGCCTACTGCCAAACCATTGCAGAATACACCAGTTTTCTTCCGATCACTGAAGTTAATCTGCATCGGGCATGGTTAGTACTTGCATGGGAGACCGGCTGGGAATACCACGTGCAGTAGGCTTATCAACATTTTTATTCCACCGTACATACTAATATTTTTCCATGTTTTTTTCCCTAGCCGAAGCAATAAATGACATCCAATTGCAACGAATATTCAACTTACTGCCAACCCATTGCAGAATACACCAGTTCTCATTAAGCATTAAATGACATACAATACGGACGAATATTCAGCCTACTGCCGTAGCATTAAATGACATTCAATTCCGACGAATATTCAGCCTACTGCCAAACCATTGCAGAATACACCAGTTCTCGTCCGATCACTGAAGTTAAGCTGCATCGGGCGTGGTTAGTACTTGCATCGTAGACCGGCTGGAATACCACGTGCAGTAGGCTCATCAACATTTTTATTCCACCGTACATACTCACTTTTTCCCGGGATTTTTTGCCTAGCCGAAGTATTAAATTACATCCAATTCCGACGAATATTCAGCCTACTGACAAACCATTGCAGAATACACCAGTTCTCGTCCGATCACTGAAGTTAAGCCCACCGGACGTGGTTAGTACTTGCATGGGAGACAGGCTGAGAATACCACAAGCAGTAGGCTCATCAACATTTTTATATCACCGTACATACTAACTTTTTAGCGGGATTTTTTGCATAGCCGAAGCTTTAAACGACATCCAATTCCGACGAATATTCAGCCTAATGCCATCCCATTGCAGAATACACCAGTTCTCGTCCGATCACTGAAGTTAATCTGCATAGGGCATGGTGAGTACTTGCATGGGAGACTGGCTGGGAATACCACGTGCAGTAGGCTTATCAACATTTTTATTCCACCATACATACTAAATTTTTTCCATGATTTTTTGCCTAGCCGAAGCATTAAATGATATCCAATTGTGACGAATATTCAGCCTACTTTCAAACCAATGCAGAATACACCAGTTCTCGTCCGATCACTGAAGTTAATCTGCATAGGGCATGGTGAGTACTTGCATGGGAGACTGGCTGGGAATACCACGTGCAGTAGGCTTATCAACATTTTTATTCCACCATACATACTAAATTTTTTCCATGATTTTTTGCCTAGCCGAAGCATTAAATGATATCCAATTCCGACGAATATTCAGCCTAATGCCATCCCATTGCAGAATACACCAGTTCTCGTCCGATCACTGAAGTTAATCTGCATAGGGCATGGTGAGTACTTGCATGGGAGACTGGCTGGGAATACCACGTGCAGTAGGCTTATCAACATTTTTATTCCACCATACATACTAAATTTTTTCCATGATTTTTTGCCTAGCCGAAGCATTAAATGATATCCAATTGTGACGAATATTCAGCCTACTTTCAAACCAATGCAGAATACACCAGTTCTCTTCCGATCTCTGAAGTTAAGTTGCATCGGGCGCAGTTAGTACTTGCATGGGAGAACGGCTGGGAATACCACGTGCAGTAGGCTTATCAACATTTTTATTCCACCGTACATACTAATATTTTTCCATGTTTTTTTTGCTAGCCGAAGCAATAAATGACATCCAATTGCAACGAATATTCAACTTACTGCCAACCCATTGCAGAATACACCAGTTCTCATCAAGCATTAAATGACATACAATACGGACGAATATTCAGCCTACTGCCAAGCCATTGTGAAATACACCAGTTCTCGTACGATCACTGAAGTTAATCTGCATCGGGTGTGGTTAGTACTTCCATGGGAGACTGGCTGCGAATACAACGCGCAGTAGGCTCATCAACATTTTTATTCCACATTACATACTAACATTTTCCCCTAATTTTTTACCTAGCCGAAGCAATAAATGACCTCCAATTGCAAAGAATATTCAACCTACAGCCAAACCAATGCAGAATACACCAGTTCTCGTCCGATCACTGAAGTTAATCTGCATCGGGCGTGGTTAGTACTTGCATGGGAGACTGGCTGGGAATGCCATGTGCAGTAGGCTCATCAACATTTTTATTCCGCATTACATACTAACATTTTCCCATGTTTTTTTTGCCTAGCCGAAGCAATAAATGACATCCAATTGCAACGAATATTCAGCCTACTGCCAAATCAATGCAGAATACACCAGTTCACGTCCGATCACTGAAGTTAAGCTGCATCGGGCGAGGGTAGTACTTGCAAGGGAGACCGGCTGAGAATACTGCATGCAGTAGGCTCATCAACATTTTTATTCCACCGTACATACTAACATTTTCGCGGGATTTTTTGCATAGCCGAAGCATTAAACGACATCCAACTCCGACGAATATTCAGCCTACTGCCAACCCATTGCAGAATACACCAGTTCTTGTCCGATCACTGAAGTTAAGCTGCATTGGGCGTGGTTAGTACTTGCATGGCAGACCGGCTGGGAATACCACGTGCAGTAGGCTCATCAACATTTTTATTCCACCGTACATACTAACTTTTTCCCAGGATTTTTTGCGTAGCCGAAGTATTAAATTAAATCCAATTCCGACCAATATTCAGCCTACTGCCAAACGATTGCAGTATACACCAGTTCTCTTCCGACCACTGAAGTTACGCTGCATCAGGCGTGGTTAGTACTTGCATGGGAGACCGGCTGGGAATACCACGTGTAGTAGGCTCATTAACATTTTTATTCCACATTACATACTAACTTTTTCCTATGATTTTTTGCCTAGCCGTAGCATTAAATGACATCCAATTCCGACATATATTCAGCCTACTGCCAAACCATTGCAGAATACAACAGTTCTCGTCCGATCACTGATGTTAAGATGAATCGGGCGTGGTTAGTACTTGCATGGGAGACCGGCTGAGAATACCACGTGCAGTAGGCTCATCAACATTTTTATTCCACCGTACATACTAAATTTTTCCCGGGATTTTTTGCATAGCCGAAGTATTAAATTACATCCAATTCCGACGAATATTCAGCCTATTGCCAAACCAATGCAGAATACACCAGTTCTCTTCCGATCACTGAAGTTAATCTGCATCGGGCATGGTTAGTACTTGCATGGGAGACCGGCTGGGAATACCACGTGCTGTAGGCTCATCAACATGTTTATTCCACATTACATACTAACTTTTTCCTATGATTTTTTTCCTAGCCGTAGCATTAAATGACATCCAATTCCGAAGTATATTCAGCCTACTACCAAACCATTGCAGAACACACCAGTTCTCGTCCGATCACTGAAGTTAAGCTGCATCGGGCGTGGTTAGTACTTGCAGGGGAGAACAGCTGGGAATACCACGTGCAGTAGGCTCATCAACATTATTATTCCACCATACATGCAAACTTTTTCCCGGGATTTGTTGCCTAGCCAAAGTATTAAATTACATTCAATTCCGACAAATATTCAGCCTACAGCCAAATAATTGCAGAATACACCAGTTCTCATCCGATCACTGAAGTTAAGCTGCATCGGGCGTGGTTAGTACTTGCATGGGAGACCGGCTGGGAATACAACGCGCAGTAGGCTCATCAACATTTTTATTCCACATTACATACTAACATTTTCCCATAATTTTTTACCTAGCCGAAGCAATAAATGACCTCCAATTGCAAAGAATATTCAACCTACAGCCAAACCAATGCAGAATACACCAGTTCTCGTCCGATCACTGAAGTTAATCTGCATCGGGCGTGGTTAGTACTTGCATGGGAGACTGGCTGGGAATGCCATGTGCAGTAGGCTCATCAACATTTTTATTCCGCATTACATACTAACATTTTCCCATGTTTTTTTTGCCTAGCCGAAGCAATAAATGACATCCAATTGCAACGAATATTCAGCCTACTGCCAAATCAATGCAGAATACACCAGTTCTCATCAAGCATTAAATGACATACAATACGGACGAATATTCAGCCTACTGCCTACCCATTGCAGAATACACCAGTTCTCGTCCGATCACTGAAGTTAAGCTGCATCGGGCGTGGTTAGTACTTGCATGGGAGACAGGCTGGGAAAAACACGTGCAGTATGCTCATCAATATTTTTATTCCACATTACATACTAACAATTTCCCATATTTTTTTACCTAGCCGAAGCAATAAATGACCTCCAATTGCAAAGAATATTCAGCCTACACCCAAACCAATGCAGAATACACCAGTTCTTGTCCGATCACTGAAGTTAATCTGCATCGGGCGTGGTTAGTACTTGCATGGGAGACCGGCTGGGAATATCTCGCGCAGTAGGCTTATCAATATTATTATTCCACCGTACATACAAACATTTTCCCGAGATTTGTTACCTAGCCGAAGTATTAAATTACATTCAATTCCGTCAAATATTCAGCCTACTGCCAAACCATTACAGAATACACCAGTTCTCGTCCGATCACTGAAGTTAAACTGCATCGGGCATGGTTAGTACTTGCATGGGAGACTGGCTGGGAATACCACGTGTAGTAGGCTCATCAACATTTTTATTCCACATTACATACTAACATTTTCCCATGTTTTTTTGCCTAGCCGAAGCAATAAATGACATCCAATTGCAACGAATATTCAGCCTACATCCAAACCAATGCAGAATACACCAGTTCTTGTCCGATCACTGAAGTTAATCTCATCGGGCGTGGTTAGTACTTGCATGGGAGACTGGCTGAGAATACCACGTGCAGTAGGCTCATCAACATTTGTATTCCACATTACATACTAACATTCTCCCGGATTTTTTTGCAAAGCCGAAGCATTAAACGACATCCAATTCCGACGAATATTCAGCCTACTGCCAACCCATTGCAGAATACACCAGTTCTCGTCCGATCACTGAAGTTAAGCTGCATCGGGCGTGGTTAGTACTTGCATGGAGGACCGACTGGGAATACCACGTGCAGTAGGCTCATCAACATTTTTATTCCACATTACATACTAACTTTTTCCTATGATTTTTTTCCTAGCCGTAGCATTAAATTACATCCAATTCCGACGTACATACAGCCTACTGCCAAACCATTGCAGAATACAACAGTTCTCGTCCAATCACTGAAGTTAAGCTGCATCGGGCGTGGTTAGTACTTGCTTGGGAGACCGGCTGAGAATACCAAGTGCAGTACGCTCATCAACATTTTTATTCCACCGTACATACTAAATTTTTTCCATGTTTTTTTGCCTAGCCGAAGCATTAAATGACATCCAATTGCGACGAATATTCAGGCTACTGCCACAACAATGCAGAGAACACCAGTTCTCATCCGTTCACTGAAGTTAATCTGCATCGGGCATGGTTAGTACTTGCATGGGAGACCGGCTGGGAATACCACGTGCAGTAAGCTTATCAACATTATTATTCCACCGTACATACAAACATTTTCCCGGGATTTGTTGCCTAGCCGAAGTATTAAATTACATTCAATTCCGTCAAATATTCAGCCTACTGCCAAACCATTGCAGAATACACCAGTTCTCGTCCGATCACTGAAGTTAAACTGCATCGGGCGTGGTTAGTACTTGCATTGGAGACCGGCTGGGAATACCTCGTGCAGTAGGCTTATCAACATTATTATTCCACCGTACATACCAACTTTTTCCCGGGATTTGTTGCCTAGCCGAAGTATTAAATTACATCCAATTCCGACGAATATTCAGCCTACTGCCAAACCATTGCAGAGTACACCAGTTCTCGTCCGATCACTGAAGTTAAGCTGCATCGGGCGTGGTTAGTACTTGCATGGTAGATCTGCTGGGAAAACCACGTGCAGCAGGCTTATCAACATTTTTACTCCACCGTACATATTATCTTTTTCCCGTGATTTTTTGCCTAGCCGAAGCATTAACTGAAATCGAATTCCGACAAATATTCAGCCTACTGCCAAACCATTGCAGAATACACCAGTTCTCGTCCGATCACTGAAGTTAAGCCGCATCGGGCGTGGTTAGTACTTGCACGGGAGACCGGCTGGGAATAACACGTGCAGTAGGCTCATCAACATTTTTATTCCACATTACATACTACCTTTTTTTCCATGATTTTTTGCCTAGACGAAACATTAAATGACATACAATTCGGACGAATATTCAGCCTACTGCCAAACCATTGCAGAATACACCAGTTCTCGTCCGATCTCTGAAGTAAGCTCACCGGACGTGGTTAGTACTTGCATGGGAGACCGGCTGGGAATACAACGTGCAGTAGGCTCATCAACATTTTTATTCTCCCGTACCTACTAACTTTTTTCCGCGATTTTTTTGTCTAGCCGAAGCGTTAAACGACATCCAAATCCGACGAATATTCAGCCTACTGCCGATAAATTGCAAAATACACCAGTTCTCGTCCGATCACTGAAGTTAAGCTGCATCGGGCGTGTTTAGTACTTGCATGGGAGACCTGCTGGGAATACCACGCGCAGTAGGCACATCAACATTTTTATTCCACTTTACATACTAACATTTTCCTATGATTTTTTGCCTAGACGAAACATTAAATAACATACAATTCGGACAAATAGTTAGCCTACTGCCAAACTATTGCAGAGTACACCAGTTCTCGTCCGAACACTGAAGTTAAGCTGCATTGGGCGTGGTTAGTACTTGCATGGGAGACCGGCTGGGAATACCACGTGCATGAGGCTCATCAACATTTTTATTCCACCGTACATACCAACTTTTTCCCGGATTTTTTGCCTAGCCAAAGCGTTAAACGACATCCAATTCTGACGAATATTCAGCCTACAGCCAAACAATTGCAGAATACACCAGTTCTCATCCGATCACTGAAGTTAAGCCGCATCGGGCGTGCTTAGTAATTGCATGGGAGACCGGCTGGGAATACCACGTGCAGTAAGCTCATCAACATTTTTATTCCACCGTACATACTAAATTTTTCCCGGGATTTTTTGCCTAGCCGAAGTATTAAATTACATCCAATTCCAACGAATATTCATCCTACTGCCAAACCATTGCAAAATAAACCAGTTCTCGTCCGATCACTGAAGTTAAGCCGCATCGGGCGTGCTTAGTACTTGCACGGAGACCGGCTGGGAATACCACGTGCAGTAGGCTCATCAACATTTTTATTCCATCGTACACACTAATTTTTTTCCATGATTTTTTGCCTACCCGAAGCATTAAATGTCATCCAATTCCGACGAATTTTCAGCCTACTGACAAACCATTGCAGAATACTCCAGTTCTCGTCCCATCACTGAAGTTAATCTCACCGGACGTGGTTAGTACTTGCATGGGAGACCGGCTGAGAATATCACGTGCAGTAGGCACATTAACATTTTTATTCCACAGTACATACTAACTTTTTCCCGGGATTGTATGCCTAGCCGAAGCATTAAATGGCATCCAATTCCGACGAATATTCAGCCTACTGCCAAACCATTGCAGAACACACAATAGTTCTCTTCCGATCACTGAAGTTAAGATGCATTGGACGTGGTTAGTACTTGCATGGGAAACCGGCTGGGAATACCACGTGCAGTAGGCTGATACAAATTTTAATTCCACCGTACAAACAAACTTTTGTCCATAATTTTTTGCCTAGCCGCAGCATTAAATGACATCCAATTGCGACGAATATTCAGCCTACTGCCAAGCCAATGCAGAATACACCTGTTCGCGACCGATCACTGAAGTTCAGCTGCATCGGGCGTGTTTAGTACATGCATGGGAGACCGGCTGAGAATATCACATGCAGTAGGCACATTAACATTTTTATTCCACCGTACATACTAAATTTTTCCCGGGATTTTTTGCCTAGCCGAAGCATTAAATGGCATCCAATACCGACGATTTTTCAGGCTACTGACAAACCATTGCAGAATACACCAGTTCTCGACCGATCACTGAAGTTAAGCTCACCGGACGTGGTTAGTACTTGCATGGGAGACCGGCTGAAAATATCACGTGTAGTAGTCTCATCAACATTTTTATTCTACATTACATACTAACTTTTTACCATGATTTTTTGCCTAGCCGTAGCATTAAATGACATCCAATTCCGACGAATATTCAGCCTACTGCCAAACCATTGCAGAATACACCAGTTCTCGTCACATCACTGAAGTTAAGCTGCATCGGGCGTGGTTAGTACTTGCATGGGAGACCGGCTGGGAATACCACGTGCAGCAGGCTCATCAAAAAATGTATTCCGCAGTACATAGTAACATTTTTCCTGGTTTCTTTGCCTAGCCGAAGCATTAAATGACATCCACTTCCGACGACAATTCAGCCTACTGCCAATCCATTGCAGAATACCCCAGTTCTCGTCCGATCACTGAAGTTCAGCTGCATCGGGCGTGATTAGTACTTGCATGAGAGACTGGCTGGGAATACCACGTGCAGTAGGCACATTAACATTTTTATTCCACCGTACATTCTAACTTTTTCCCGGGATTGTTTGCCTAGCCGAAGCATTAAATGGCATCCAATTCCGACGAATTTTTAGCCTACTGACAAACCATTGCAGAATACACCAGTTCGCGACCGATCACTGAAGTTCAGCTGCATCGGGCGTGGTTAGTACTTGCATGGGAGACCGGCTGGGAATACCACGTGCAGTAGGCTTATCAACATTTTTATCCCACCGTACATGCTAACTTTTTCCCGGGATTGTTTGCCTAGCCGTAGCATTTAAATGACATCCAATTCCGACGAATATTCAGCCTACTGCCAAACCATTGCAGAATACACCAGTTCTCGTCCGCGTTGGCAGTAGGCTGAATATTCGTCGCAATTGGTTTCATTTAATGCATCGGCTAGGCAAAAAATCATGGAAAAAATTTAGTATGTACGGTGGAATAAAAATGTTCACCAGCCTACTGCACGTGGTATTCCCAGCCGGTCTCCATGCAAGTACTAACCTCGCCAGATGCAGCTTAACTATAGTGATCGGACGAGAACTGGTGTATTCTGCAATGGTTTGGCAGTACGCTGAAGATTCGTCGGAATTGGATGTAATTTAATACTTCGGCTAGGCAACAAATCCCGGGAAAGTTGGTATGTATGGTGGAATAAAAATGTTGATGAGCTTACTGCACGTGGTATTCCCAGCCGGTCTCCATGCAAGTACTAACGACGCCCGATGCAGCTTAACTTCAGTGATCGGACGAGACCTGGTGTATTATGCAATGGTTTGGCAGTAGGCTGAATATTCGTCGGAATTGGATGTTATTTAATACTTCGGCTAGGCAACAAATCCCGGGAAAAAGTTGGTATGTATGGTGGAATAATAATGTTGATAAGCCTAGACGTGGTATTCCCAGCCGGTCTCCCGTGCAAGTACTAACCACGCCCGATGCGGCTTAACTTCAGTGATCGGACGAAAACTGGTGTATTCTGCAATGGATTGGCAGTAGGCTGAATATTCGTCGCAATTGGATTTCATTTAATGCTTCGGCTAGGCAAAAAATCATGGAAAAAATTTAGTATGTACGGTGGAATAAAAATGTTCACCAGCCTACTGCACGTGGTATTCCCAGCCAGTCTCCATGCAGGTACTAACCACGCCCGATGCAGCTTAACTTCAGTGATCGGACGAGAATTGGTGTATTTTGCAATGGTTTGGCAGTAGGCTGAATATTCGTCGGAATTGGATGTGATTTAATACTTCGGCTAGCCAACAAATCCCGGGAAAAAGTTGGTATGTACGGTGGAATAAAAATGTTGATAAGCCTACTGCACGTGGTATTCCCAGCCGGTCTCCATGCAAGTACTAACCACGCCCGATGCAGCTTAACTTCAGTGATCGGACGAGAACTGGTGTATTCTGCAACGGTTTGGCAGTAGGCTGAATATTCGTCGGAATTGGATGTAATTTAATACTTCGGCTAGGCAACAAATCCCGGGGAAAAGTTGGTATGTATGGTGGAATAAAAATGTTGATGAGCCTACTGCACGTGGTATTCCCAGCCGGTCTCCATGCAAGTACTAACGACGCCCGATGCAGCTTAACTTCAGTGATCGGACGAGACCTGGTGTATTATGATATGGTTTGGCAGTAGGCTGAATTTTCGTCGGAATTGGATGTTATTTAATACTTCGGCTAGGCAACAAATCCCGGGAAAAAGTTGGTATGTATGGTGGAATAAAAATGTTGATGAGCCTAGACGTGCTATTCCCAGCCGGTCTCCCGTACAAGTACTAACCACGCCCGATGCGGCTTAACTTCTGTGATCGTACAAAAACTGGTGTACTCTGCAATGGATTGGCAGTAGGCTGAATATTCGTCGCAATTGGATGTCATTTAATGCTACGGCTAGACAAAAAATCATGGGAAAAGGTTGGTATGTATGGTGGAATAAAAATGTTGATAAGCCTACTGCACGTGGTATTCCCAGACTGTCTTCCATGCAAGTACTAACCATGCCCGATGCAGATTAACTTCAGTGATCGGACGAGAACTGGTGTATTCTGCATTGGTTTGGCTGTAGGCTGAATATTCGTCGCAATTGGATGTCATAAATGCTTCGGATAGGCAAAAAATCTTGGAAAAAGTTAGTGTGTACGGTGGAATAAAAATTTTAATGAGCCTACTGCACGTGATATTCCCAGCCGGTCTCTCATGCAAGTACTAACCACGCCCGATGCAGCTTAACTTCAGTGATCGGACGAGAACTGGTGTATTCTGCAATGGATTGACAGTAGGCTGAATATTCGTCGGAATTGGATGTCATTTAAAGCTTCGGCTAGGCAAAGAATCATGGGGAAAAAGTTGGTATGTACGGTGGAATAAAAATGTAGATAAGCCTACTGCACGTGATAATCCCAGCCGGTCTCCATGCAAGTACTAACCACGCCCAATGCAGCTTAACTTCAGTGATCGGACGAGAACTGGTGTATTCTGCAATGGTTTGGCAGTAGGCTGAATATTCGTTGGAATTGGATGTAATTTAATACTTCGGCTAGGCAACAAATCCCGGGAAAAAGTTGGTATGTACGGTGAAATAAAAATGTTGATAAGCCTACTGCACTTGGTATTCCCAGCCGGTCTCCCATGCAAGTACTAACCATGCCCGATGCAGATTAACTTCAGTGATCGAATGAGAACTGGTGTAATCTGCATTGGTTTGGCAGTAGGCTGAATATTCGTCGCAATTGGATGTCATTTATTGCTTCGGCTAGGCAAAAAATCATGGAAAAATTTAGTATGTACGGTGGAATAAAAATGTTAATGAGCCTACTGCACGTGATATTCCCAGCCGGTCTCTCATGCAAGTACTAACCACGCCCGATGCAGCTTAACTTCAGTGATCGGACGAGAACTGGTGTATTCTGCAATGGATTGACAGTAGGCTGAATATCCGTCGGAATTGGATGTCATTTAAAGCTTCGGCTAGGCAAAAAATCATGGGGAAAAAGTTGGTATGTACGGTGGAATAAAAATGTTGATAAGCCTACTGCTCGTGGTATTCCCAGCCGGTCTCCCATGCAAGTACTAACCATGCCTGATACAGATTAACTTCAGTGATCGGACGTGAACTGGTGTATTCTGCATTGGTTTGGCAGTAGGCTGAATATTCGTCGCAATTGGATGTCATTTAATGCTTCGGCTAGGCAAAAAATCATGGGAAAAAGTTAGTAAGTAATGTGGAGTAAAAATGTTGAAGAGCCTACTGCACGTGGTATTCCAAGCCGGTCTTCCATGCAAGTACTAACCACGCCCGATGCAGCTTAACTTCAGTGACCCGACGAGAACTGGGGTATTCTGCAATGGTTTGGCAGTAGGCTGAATATTTGTCGGAATTGGATTTCAGTTAATGCTTCAGCTAGGCAAAAAATCACGGGAAAAAATTAGTATGTACGATGGAATAAAAATGTTCACCAGCCTACTGCACGTGGTATTCCCAGCCGGTCTCCATGCAGGTACTAACCACGCCCGATGCAGCTTAACTTCAGTGATCGGACGAAAACTAGTGTATTCTGCAATGGTTTGGCACTAGGCTGAATATTCGTAAGAATTGGATGTCGTTTAACGTTTCGGCTAGGCAACAAATCCCGGGAAAAAGTTGGTATGTACGGTCGAATAAAAATGTTGATGAGCCTACTGCACGTGGTATTCCCAGCCGGTCTCCATGCAAGTACTAACCACGCCCGATGCAGCTTAACTTCAGTGATGGGACGAGAACTGGTGTATTCTGCAATGGTTTGGCAGTAGGCTGAATATTTGTCGGAATTGGATGTAATTTAATACTTCGGCTAGGCAACAAATCCCGGGAAAAAGTTGGTATGTACAGTGGAATAAAAATGTTGATGAGCCTGCTGCACGTGGTAATCCAAGCCGGTCTCCCATGCAAGTACTAACCATGCCCGATGCAGCTTAACTTCGGACGAGAACTGGTGTATTCTGCAATGGTTTGGCAGTAGGCTGAATATTCATCGGAATTGGATGTAATTTAATACTTCGGCTAGGCAACAAATCCCGGGAAAAAGTTGGTATGTACGGTCGAATAAAAATGTTGATGAGCCTAAAGCACGTGGTATTCCCAGCCGGTCTCCATGCAAGTACTAACCACGCCCGATGCAGCTTAACTTCAGTGATCGGACGAGAACTGGTGTATTCTGCAATGGTTTGGCAGTAGGCTGAATATTCGTCGGAATTGGATGTAATTTAATACTTCGGCTAGGCAACAAATCCCGGGAAAAAGTTGGTATGTACGGTGGAATAAAAATGTTGATGAGCCTGCTGCACGTGGTAATCCCAGCCGGTCTCCATGCAAGTACTAACCATGCCCGATGCAGCTTAACTTCGGACGAGAACTGGTGTATTCTGCAATGGTTTGGAAGTAGGCTGAATATTCGTTGGAATTGGATGTAATTTAATACTTCGGCTAGGCAACAAATCCCGGGAAAAATTTGGTATGTACGGTAGAATAAAAATGTTGATAAGCCTACTGCACGTGGTATTCCCAGCCGGTCTCCCATGCAAGTACTAACCATGCCTGATGCAGATTAACTTCAGTGATCGGACGAGAACTGGTGTATTCTGCATTGGTTTGGCAGTAGGCTCAATATTCGTCGCAATTGGATGTCATTTAATGCTTCGGCTAGGCAAAAAATCATGGAAAATGTTAGTATATACGGTGGAATAACAATGTTAATGAGCCTACTGCACGTGATATTCCCAGCCGGTCTCTCATGCAAGTACTAACCACGCCCAATGCAGCTTAACTTCAGTGATCAGACCAGAACTGGTGTATTCTGCAATGGATTGACAGTAGGCTGAATATTCGTCGGAATTGGATGTCATTTAAAGCTTCGGCTAGACAAAAAATCATGGGGAAAAAGTTAGTAAGTAATGTGGAATAAAAATGTTGATGAGCCTACTGCACGTGGTATTCCCAGCCGGTCTCCCATGCAAGTACTAACCACGCCCGATGCGGCTTAACTTCAGTGATCGGACGAGAACTGGTGTTTTCTGCAATGGTTTGGCAGTGGGCTGAATATTTGTCGGAATTGGATTTCAATTAATGCTGGGAAAACAGGGTAAACAAATGCCTTCACATTTTGAAAAGGTGGAGCCACCGGAAAATAACTTTCCGCGACAAAACTCTTGTTGCTAATGCCTTGGTTTCATCGACCATGTGGTACACGTTATCTGTTTCGAGCATGCCCGAATATTACACAGCGAAAATTAAAAACAGTATTGTAGATTTCTTTTGGAGTAACAAGAGGCATAAAATAAAATACCAAGTGATCACGGGTCCTATCTCTGAAGGCGGACACAATCTTGTAAATATAGAATTTAAACAAATGGCGTTTCGTTTAAAATGGCTTAAAAAACTCATGAACGCTGATTCACAACATAAATTTAAACACTTAATGATATTCTACTTGAATAAGTACAGAAACTTGCAACTTGGCAAAAGTATCCTGAAGATTAATATCGATAATAATAAAATATCGGATATTCCGCCATTCTATGCTGAAATTATCAAGGCATGGGGAATGGTCGCCAATGGCAACTGTAGTCAACCTGAACCTTCATACCAAATAATGTACGAGCCATTATTCTGTAACCCTTTTATTGTTCACAAGAACAAGTCATTATTTTTTCAAGACTTTATTAACGCCAAGATTGTTCAGGTTAAGGACCTGACATATGAAGTTATACCGGGTTTTCTACCATTTTTTGCTATTTCAGAGCTTGTAACTGCAACATCAACTTCTGAAGCGAGTGGACAAGGACATGTTTATGATAAATACAGAGTTCTTCTAAAATCATTACCACGTGATTGGTTACAATATTGTTTTGAGAATGCCTGCTCGAACGAGCACGACACGCTTTCTGTCACATTGCAAATAGAAACAAACAACTAACTGCCCTTGTTCGCTCGTGTCAGAAATCCAGCTCTCCACAATTATTTAAGCCAGCTTGCATTAATTATTGGGCTGAGAAATTTCCAAATGTCCACTTTGACAGAATTTGGAAAAATATATACGGAGGCATAAAAGAAAATATTATTTGTAACCTGGAATATCTTATTGTTCATAATTCACTTGTAACAAACGCTACACTATATAATTCCAAAATTTTAGACAGCCCTTTATGTAATTTCTGCACGACTGACATCGATAGTGTTTTGAACGCGTTCACTGAATGTACAACAGTACAGGAATTATGGACATACGTGTTCAGTATTATCGTCAACATTTGTGGAGGAATTTCTAGTGCAAATAGGCAAGAATTAATTATTTTTGGTTTCCTTGATAAATCGGACAAATACGAATGGGCGGCCATACATTTTCTAATAGGTCTGGGAAAATACTCCATTAATGCACGGCATCTATTTCAGCGAAAGCACAGTAAAACAATGCAGCTCATTTCATATTTTAAGTATAAGCTAAAAGCTAAGCTTAATTTTGAATATGACCGCTTTTTGCATCATGATGATCTTTTACAATTCCAGTGTCTCTTTCAAGACACTCACATAGTGAAACATGTCGATATTCTGGGATACGAAGTAAACATCACATAGCTTACCCACAATGCACAACCTCAGATGCGAAATTCAACATGTATTATTAATGGTTACAGCATGCCGATTCCACGTTTCCTTCGTCGATAGGATTTGCACCACAATTTGACATTGTATTCCTATGAACGTTTATTTATAATCCGAAAATTCAATCATCGGAATCTGTACAGAGTCTAATTATTTGTATTACTGTTATTACTAATTACAATTACTGTAATCGCTCTGGGTAATGAAGGGTGCCTTCAAGGTACAACTTGTGAATTACAAACCAACAGCTATCATTAACGGTCAAAACACGCTCAGCCTGATTCCACGTTTTCCATCGTCGATAGGATTTGCACCACAATTTGACATTGTATTCCTATGAACGTTTATTATTAATCCGGGAATTTAACCAACGGAACAAGCGCTAACACTGTAGTTATAAAAACTCATGTCATAGTTTTGTAAATGTTATATTCAATAAGAATAACAGAATGTGCAATATGTCTTTTTAACAAGGCTGTCCAGTGGGTCAGTCTTTTAATAAAAGAGAAAAAAAATACACCAGTTCTCGTCCGATCACTGAAGTTAATCTGCATCGGGCATGGTTAGTACTTGCATGCGAGACCGGCTGGGAATACCACGTGCAGTAGGCTTATCTACATTTTTATTCCACCGTACATACCAACTTTTTCCAGGGATGTGTTGCCTAGCCAAAGCATTAATTGAAATCCAATTCCGACAAACATTCAGCCTACTGCCAAACCAATGCAGAATACACCAGTTCTCGTCCGATCACTGAAGTCAAGCTGCATTGGGCGTGGTTAGCACTTGCATGGGAGACCGACTGGGAATACCACGTGCAGTAGGCTTATCAACATTTTTATTCCACAGGACATGCTAACTTTTTCCCGGGATTTTTTGCCTAGCCGAAACGTGAAACGCCATCCAATTCTGACGAATATTCAGCCTACTGCCAAAATATTGCAGAACACACAAGTTCTCGTCCGATCACTGAAGTTAAGCTGCATCGGGCGTGGTTAGTACTTGCATGGGAGACCGGCTGGGAATACGATGTGCAGTAGGCTCATCAACATTTTTATTCCACATTACATACTAACTTTTCCCATGATTTTTTGTCTAGCCGTAGCATTAAATTACATCCAATTCCGACAAATATTTAGCCTACTGCCAAACCCTTGCAGATTACACCAGTTCTCGTCCGATCACTGAAGATAAGCTGCATCGAGCGTGGTTAGTACTTGCATTGAAGACTAGCGGAAATACCACGTGCAGTAGGCTGATGAACATTTTTATTCCACAGTACACATTAACTTTTTTTCATGATTTTTTGCCTAGCCGAAGCATTAAATGTAATCCAATTCCGATGAATTTTCAGCCTACTGACAAACCATTGCAGAATACACCAGTTCTCGTCCGATCACTGAAGTTAAGTTCACCGGACGTGGTTAGTACTTGCATGGGAGACCGGCTGAGAATATCACGTGCAGTAGGCACATTAACAATTTTATTCCACCGTACATACTAACTTTTTCCCGGGATTTTTTGCCTAGCCGAAGCATTAAATGGCACCTAATTCCGACGAATTTTCAGCCTACTGACAAGCCATTGCAGAATACACCAGTTCTCGACCGATCACTGAAGTTATGCTCACCGGACGTGGTTAGTACTTGCATGGGAGACCGGCTGAGAATATCACATGCAGTAGGCTCATCAACATTTTTATTCCACATTACATACTAACTTTTTCCCATGATTTTTTGCCTAGCCGCAGCATTAAATGACATCCAATTCCGACGAATATTCAGCCTACTGCCAAACCATTGCAGAATACACCAGTTCTCGTCCGAGTAGGACGTGTTCAACTGGTGCTCCAGCATATGCTAATCAACGTGCTTCGTGATAGACATCCTGTGTTAATCACAGTGATTTGTAGTGTTGTTCTACCACCATAAGACGTTTTTCATTGTTATTTCGTGATAGTTAGGAAAGGCCTTCTGTGACCAGTGTTTTCTTCCAGCGCTGCACGAGAGATTAGGCCATTATGGCCGCCCCTCGTGCTCAAGGCACTCGGCGACCACCTGCCACAAAGGACAACACGGTATCCATTGTTGATTGTAATTTTAAAGCTTTAGATGTTATTGAGGCTGTACAAGGAACATGTGGAACTGAATCTGTATTAGCATGTATAAATATTAATGGTATTTGGCAAATAAATCTGGTTTCTACCGAGTCTGTTGAGCTATTACTCGAACAAGGCATTGCTATTAATGGAGTGGAGTGCGAAGTACATGGTGTGAGCCGTAACTTCCTGACAGTGTCCTTTTTCAACGTTCCTGCTTATATTCAGGATGAAGTTATTACATGTCGTCTGGAGCAATTTGGATGCACAATTAGAAGCCCCGTGTTACACAAATACTAACGAGAGGCCCCCTCCATTGAAAATGGTACTCGTTTTGTTCGTGTTGAATTCCCATCAAGTGTTAAGTCACTGCCTTATGCAATCAAGTTTGAAGACAATGGGCCATACACTCGTTTATTACATAACAATCAGCATAAAGTGTGTAACAATTGTTTAAGTGAAAGCCACGTTATCCACGAGTGTCCAAACTATATGTGTAAAATATGTAAACAATTAGGTCATACAGAGAGAATCTGTGAAAATCGCAAGTGTTTTAAATGTGGAGAAAATGGTCATATTGCACGTCATTGCTCTAATCCTAATTGAGACTTCACGGAAAAAAATTAGGAAGGAAGAAAGTCGAATAATGGAACACCAATGGAAACATTTAAAAAAAAAACGAATGACAACGGCGATGAGAATGATAGAAAACCTGATAACGACTATGACAGTGACGGTATGGACGAAACGGAAGATCTCGGTTTTGACAATGCGGAAGTGGCTGATGAATACCCCGTCCAGACTTGGCATCTCACAACCCCCACCCTTCAGACAATGAAGCAACTGTTAAAGACGACCAAAAAAAGAGAGCAACCAAAAAACAGTCTAACAAATCAAAGTTGTCTACAACCGTCAAACGGCAACATGATTCATCTACAGAGAACGAGCCTGGTACTCCACAGAGTCATCTAAGAAAAAAAATATCACCAAAACCGAACATTGAACAATCACATACCAAGTTTAAACCGAAAGATGTCATCACAAACCAGGTCATATCAGGAGATGTAATGAACGACACCTGAACAATGATTATGTTACAATTACCACTCATTATTTATGTCATTATGGTCACACTGGTATCTATCAATATTAACGGTCTAAGAAATCAGACAAAACTATCAGATACAATACAGTATTGTAAAGTTCATAAATTTAGTGTTGTCGCACTACAGGAAACGTTCTGGACAGACTCCAAAATTCCAAAAATCAGACAATCCTGGGAAGGAGAACTGATCACAAGTAATTCTTAAAACCAGTGTGACCGTGGTATGCGTGGTGTTGCTATATTTGTATCGGAAACATCGGGTATAACTATAACAGATTATAGTGAGAGTCTCATTTTTCCAGTAAGGCTTATCCAAGTCACACTGGATATCGATGATAATATTGTTAATTTGATTAATGTGTATGCCCCCAACAATATGACAGAAAGACTACGGTTTTGTGAACACCTTGGTCAATTTCTGTGTAACGATCGCCCAAACATAATAATTGGAGATTTTAATTGTGTTATAAATCAACACCTTGATAAATCTGGTAGGTACATTGTTTTATAAAGATCGTTCTAAAGACTACTTAAAAACATTTTTAGAACAAAAATCTTTAATTGATATTTGGAGAGCTTAGCATGCATCTCAGCGTGAATTCACATGGCGTAGGATTATCGACCAGCACTTATGCCAAAGTCGAATTGATTACTGCCTGGTATCAGCTGAGAAAATACACTGCTGTACTTCAAGCAAAATAATTTCATTTCCTTTTAGCGACCACGATGCAATTAAATTGACTTTTGATTTTTCTAAAACTCGGCGCGGACCTGGTCTCTGGCACTTTAATAGCTGTTTATTAAAAGACCAAATTTACATACACTAAATTAAAACTCTGATTATGAATTCCCGAAAAGATGGTATCTACCTGGACAATAAAATAGAATGGTGGGAACATCTTAAACGGGAAATTAAACGCATTTCATGTCATATTGCCGGAAAAAAGGCCAAAGCCAGTCGAAAACTAAAAACATCATTAGAGAAAAAAAATAAATATGAATACGCTAAAGCGTCAAAATATCCTGACTACTGTTTGACACGCGCAACACGTCTACAGGATGAAATAAACAACTTCATTGTAAACGAAACAAAAGGTGCCGCTATCCGCAGCAAAGCACAAAATATTGAAGAGGGTGAAAAACATACTAAACATTGTTTGACACTTGAAAAATGTAAACAAGAGAAAAAAACACTAAAATGCATTGTGGACGATCACGGCCAAATTTTGTCCACATCCGATACAATTATTCCCTATGTTGCTGACTTCTACAAAAAATTGTTCAAAAAAGATCTCTCAGTAAGCGACCCATCCTCTCTGCTCAATTCAATTGAAAATAAACTCGCAGATGAGGACAAAACTACTTTAGACAGAAAATAACTAATGAGGAATTAAGTCTTGTACTTACTAAAATGATTAATGACAAGTCGCCAGGTATTGACGGTCTGACCGTAGAGTGGTATAAATGTTTCTGGTCGGACATTTGTGATGATTTCACGGATATAACAAATCTCATTTATGAAAACGACATATTGCCCCATAGTTTACGCACAAGTGTCATTACACTAATTACAAAGAAGGATTGTGATAAACGTTTAATTGCTAACTAGCGCCCGATTTCGCTTTTAAACGTAGATTACAAACTTATTTCAAAGTTGTTAGCGTTCCGTCTACGTAATGTTCTCAGTTCAATTATTTCTGACGATCAGACTTGTTGTGTACCAGGCCGCGATATTGCAGATAATATACTGTGTATCTGTGACATCATCACCTATGTCAATGAAAATAATAAACAAGAAATAGTTTTAAAAATAGATCAGATGAAAGCGTTTGATCGGGTTGATCACAATTACTTGATCAATACTCTAAAGGCATTTAATTTTGGCGAAAATTTTGTCAAATGGGTATCAATTCTATACCACGATGTAAACAGTATAGTAAAATGTAATGGTTTTTTATCTGAACCCTTTTCAGTATCTCGTAGTGTCCGACAAGGCTGCCCTCTGTCGGCGATGCTCTATGTTTTATCGATTGAGCCTCTCAATATTTTAATCAATTCTAATCACCTTATAAAAGGCATTTCAATACCAAACACAAACACGTCATCTCTTATGTATCAGCATGCTGATGATACGACGCTCACATTGGCGGATGATGACTCAATTTTAGAATGTCTAACAGCTTTTGAGAGTTACGGTAAAATTTCAGGTGCAAAAATCAACACCAACAAAACTGAAATACTGTGGATTGGCAGCAACAGAGGGCGCACTGATACTCCGATACCTGCAATTTACAGTCAAGACAAAATTAGCATACTCGGTGTCAACATCGGTAATAGTAATGACATTATTTTAGAGTCAAACTGGAAGAGAAAAATTGACAAAGCAGAAAATGTGTTAAATCAATGGAACCATCGACGTCTGTCTCTGCGAGGTAAACTGATTGTTATTAACAGTCTAGTTGCGTCGTCATTTTATTACCTACTATTCGTTACGCCAATCTCAGATAATTTGTTAACCAGGTTTAAGAACATTATCACTTCATTCATTTGGGACAATAACAGTCACCTTGTGAAGTACGACGTTATTACCAGCACAATGAGGAATGGCGGTCTCAATCTCATTGATCTTAATACAAAAAGAGACGCCTTTCGATTAAAATGGATCAAAAAATTAATAAATCCTGATTATGTACACAAATTTAAGTACATCATGACTAATTCTATTAACAAATACCAAAATCTTAATCTCGGCTTCGACACTTTCAAATGTGAAATTGAAATTAGGAAATTAACGAACCTTCCTCTTTTTTATCAGGAACTCTTCTTAGCCTGGAACAAAATATCTAGTTTCATTGACACACGTCCATGTTCTCTGATTGACATACATCAACAGCCACTTTTCTGCAATAAATTCATCATTAAAAATGAAAGTACGCTATTTTACCTCAATTATATTAACGCTGGTATAACACGCATTAAGGATATTCTATACGAGGTTGTGCCAGGGTTTCTAACTGAGGGTGCAGTCACTGAATTATTAGGAGCCCATAGACCCGGTTGTGTAAGCAGGCAATTAAAGACCTTGATAAGCTGTATTCCATTTGGTTGGGTGAAATCAATAATGAATGGCATCCCTCATAGGAGCGACACAACCTCCTGTATTAGAGTATTATTGGATAAGACTGAGTGTCTCTTCACCAGTCTAAGTACGAAACAACTAACAGAGATTGTTCAAACTATAAAACAAGTAGCGCCACCCAGCGTTACACACTGGAATCGTATTTTTCCTGGTTTTAATTATTCCGACATGTGGGAAGGAATATACAGTGGTTTTAAAGATAATTTTCTTGGCGACATAGACTATAAAATATCCCATAATGCAATTTTCACAAACGATAGACTGTTGAAGATGAAGTTTACTGAAAGTGCCTTATGCGACTTCTGTAATTTTAATGTAGAAAATGTATACCATATGATAGCCTTGTGTTATTCTGTTAAACCACTTTGGGAGTTTGTGTTCGAATTAATATACATAATAGAGAATCGTGCAATTATACAAACAGAACTGAAACGTTCATATACCATTTTTGATTATTTCGAACCTACAAGTATGTTATGTAATCGTCGACGTCAATTCAAACAATCAAAATATCACATGAAGCTTTTGGAAACATATAAATACAAACTAAAATTTAAAATGAATACATATTTCAAAATTTGTAAATACAGATTTAACATCACCGCCTTCAAACAAAGATTTATGAATCTTGTAAGGGTTGACGGAGATACTTTCCAAACAAACTTTTGAGAGATTAAGCACGATTTCCAAATCTGTATAACTATATCTGCATTCATGTATTTATAGTCTGAATTCAACATTGTGTTATAAACTTTGTTAAGCATTTACTCAATGTAATTTTTTTCATGTAAATATTTTTAACAAGGCTAGTGGGCTCGTCTTTTAATAAAAGAAACAAAAAACAGTTCACGTCCGATCACTGAAGTTAAACTGCATCGGGCGTGGTTAGTACTTGCATGGAGGACCGGCTGGGAATACCACGTGCAGTAGGCTCATCAACATTTTTATTCCACATTTTTTGCCTAGTAGTAGCATTGAATGTCATACAATTGCGACGAATATTCAGCCTACTGCCAACCCATTGCAGAATATACCAATTCTCGTCCGATCACTGAAGTTAAGCTGCATCGGGCGTGGTTAGTACTTGCATGGGAGAGTGGCTGGGAATACCACGTGCAGTAAGCTCATCAACATTTTTATTCCACATTACATCCTAACTTTTTCCTATGATTTTTTGCCTAGCAGTAGCATTAAATGTCATCCAATTCCGAGGAATTTTCTGCCTACTGAAAAACCATTGCAGAATACACCAGTTCTCGTCCGATCACTGAAGTTAAGCCCACCGGACGTGGTTAGTGCTTGCATGGGAGACCGGCTGAGAATACCACATGCAGTAGGCTCATCAACATTTTTATTCCACCGTACATACTAACTTTTTCGCGGGATTTTTTGCCTAGCCAAAGCGTTAAACGACATCCAATTCTGACGAATACTCTGCCTACTGCCTAACTATTGCAGAACACGCCAGTTCTCGTCCGATCACTGAAGTTAAGCTGCATCGGGCGTGGTTAGTACTTGCATGGGAGACCGGCTGGGAATACCACGTGCAGTAGGCTCATCAACATTTTTATTCCACATTACATACTAAGGTTTTCCTATAATTTTTTTTACTTTTCATTACTTTGCCACACTTTTCAGTACTTTGCCACTACTTGTCAGCACTTTGGCACAACTTTTCAGTACTTTGCCACAACTTGTCAGCACTTTGCCACTACTTTTCAGTACTTTCCTACTCTTTTCAGCACTTTGCCACAACTTTTCAGTACTTTGCCACACTTTTCAGTACTTTGCCACTACTTTTCAACACTTTGCCACAACTTTGTAGTATTTTGCCACACTTTTTAGTACTTTGCCACACTTTTCAGCACTTTGCCACTACTTTTCAGTACTTTGCCACACTTATCAGTACTTTGCCACGACTTTGCCACAACTTTTCAGTATTTTGTCACACTTTTCAGCACTTTGCCACTACTTTTCAGTACTTTGCCACACTTATCAGTACTTTGCCACGACTTTGCCACAATTTTTCAGTACTTTGCCACACTTTTCAGTACTTTGCCACTACTTTGCAGCACTTTCCACAACTTTTTATTACTTTGCCACACTTTACAGTACTTTGCCACACTTTTCAGTAATTTGCCACTCTTTTTCAGCACTTTGCCACAACTTTTCAGTACTTTGCCACACTTTTCAGTGCTTTGCAACTACTTTGCCACAACTTTTCAGTACTTTGCCACAACTTGTCAGCACTTTGCCACTACTTTTCAGTACTTTCCTACTCTTTTCAGCACTTTGCCACAACTTTTCAGTACTTTGCCACACTTTTCAGTACTTTGCCACTACTTTTCAACACTTTGCCACTACTTTGCAGCACTTTCCACAACTTGTTATTACTTTGCCACACTTTACAGTACTTTGCCACACTTTTCAGTACTTTGCCACTCTTTTTCAGCACTTTGCCACAACTTTTCAGTACTTTGCCACACTTTTCAGTGCTTTGCCACTACTTTGCCACAACTTTTCAGTACTTTGCCACACTTTTCAGCACTTTGCCACTACTTTTCAATAATTTCCCACTACTTTTCGGCACTTTGACACAACTTTTCAGTACTTTGCCACTACTTTTCCGCACTTTGCCACAACTTTTCAGTACTTTGCCACACTTTTCAGTACTTTGCCACGACTTTGCCACAACTTTTCAGTACTTTGCCACACTTTTCAGCACTTTGCCACGACTTTGCCACAACTTTTTTGTACTTTGCCACACTTATCAGTACTTTGCCACGACTTTGCCACAACTTGTCAGTACTTTGCCACACTTTTCAGTACTTTGCCACTACTTTTCAGCACTTTGCCACAACTTGTTAGTACTTTGCCACACTTTTCTGTAATTTGCCACTATTTTGCCACAACTTTTTCAGTACTTTGCCACACTTTTCAGTGCTTTGCCACTACTTTTCAGTACTTTCCTACTCTTTTCAGCACTTTTCCACAACTTTTCAAAAATTTCCCACTACTTTTCAGCACTTTGCCACAACTTTTCAGTACTTTGCCACTGCTTTTCAGAACTTTGCCACAACTTTTCAGTACTTTGCCACACTTTTCAGTACTTTGCCACGACTTTGCCACAACTTTTCAGTACTTTGCCACACTTTTCAGCACTTTGCCACTAATTTTCTGTACTTTGCCACACTTATCAGTACTTTGCCACAACTTTTTTGTACATTGCCACACTTTTCAGTACTTTGCCACTACTTTTCAGTACTTTGCCACTACTTTTCAGCACTTTGCCACAACTTGTTAGTACTTTGAAACACTTTTCAGTACTTTGCCACTGCTTTTCAGTACTTTGCCACAACTTTTCAGTACTTTCCTACTCTTTTCAGCACTTTGCCACAACTTTTCAGTACTTTGCCACACTTTTCAGTACTTTGCCACTACTTTTCAACACTTTGCCACAACTTTGTAGTATTTTGCCACACTTTTTAGTACTTTGCCACAACTTTTCAGTACTTTGCCACACTTTTCAGCACTTTGCCACTACTTTTCAGTACTTTGCCACACTTATCAGTACTTTGCCACGACTTTGCCACAACTTTTCAGTATTTTGTCACACTTTTCAGCACTTTGCCACTACTTTTCAGTACTTTCCTACTCTTTTCAGCACTTTGCCACAACTTTTCAGTACTTTGCCACACTTTTCAGTACTTTGCCACTACTTTTCAACACTTTGCCACAACTTTGTAGTATTTTGCCACACTTTTTAGTACTTTGCCACAACTTTTCAGTACTTTGCCACACTTTTCAGCACTTTGCCACTACTTTTCAGTACTTTGCCACACTTATCAGTACTTTGCCACGACTTTGCCACAACTTTTCAGTATTTTGTCACACTTTTCAGCACTTTGCCACTACTTTTCAGTACTTTGCCACACTTATCAGTACTTTGCCACGACTTTGCCACAATTTTTCAGTGCTTTGCCACACTTTTCAGTACTTTGCCACTACTTTTCAGCACTTTGCCACACTTTACAGTACTTTGCCACACTTTTCAGTACTTTGCCACTACTTTTCAGCACTTTGCCACAACTTGTTAGTACTTTGCCACACTTTTCTGTAATTTGCCACTATTTTGCCACAACTTTTCAGTACTTTGCCACACTTTTCAGTGCTTTGCCACTACTTTTCAGTACTTTCCTACTCTTTTCAGCACTTTTCCACAACTTTTCAAAAATTTCCCACTACTTTTCAGCACTTTGCCACAACTTTTCAGTACTTTGCCACTGCTTTTCAGAACTTTGCCACAACTTTTCAGTACTTTGCCACACTTTTCAGTACTTTGCCACGACTTTGCCACAACTTTTCCGTACTTTGCCACACTTTTCAGCACTTTGCCACTAATTTTCTGTACTTTGCCACACTTATCAGTACTTTGCCACAACTTTTTTGTACATTGCCACACTTTTCAGTACTTTGCCACTACTTTTCAGTACTTTGCCACTACTTTTCAGCACTTTGCCACAACTTGTTAGTACTTTGAAACACTTTTCAGTACTTTGCCACTGCTTTTCAGTACTTTGCCACAACTTTTCAGTACTTTGCCACAACTTGTCAGCACTTTGCCACTACTTTTCAGTACTTTCCTACTCTTTTCAGCACTTTGCCACAACTTTTCAGTACTTTGCCACACTTTTCAGTTCTTTGCCACTACTTTTCAACACTTTGCCACAACTTTGTAGTATTTTGCCACACTTTTTAGTACTTTGCCACAACTTTTCAGTACTTTGCCACACTTTTCAGCACTTTGCCGCTACTTTTCAGTACTTTGCCACACTTATCAGTACTTTGCCACGACTTTGCCACAACTTTTCAGTATTTTGTCACACTTTTCAGCACTTTGCCACTACTTTTCATTACTTTGCCACACTTATCAGTACTTTGCCACGACTTTGCCACAATTTTTCAGTGCTTTGCCACACTTTTCAGTACTTTGCCACTACTTTTCAGCACTTTGCCACAACTTTTCAGTACTTGCCACACTTTTCAGTACTTTGCCACTACTTTGCAGCACTTTCCACAACTTGTTATTACTTTGCCACACTTTACAGTACTTTGCCACACTTTTCAGTACTTTGCCACTCTTTTTCAGCACTTTGCCACAACTTTTCAGTACTTTGCCACACTTTTCAGTGCTTTGCCACTACTTTGCCACAACTTTTCAGTACTTTGCCACACTTTTCAGCACTTTGCCACTACTTTTCAATAATTTCCCACTACTTTTCGGCACTTTGCCACAACTTTTCAGTACTTTGCCACTACTTTTCCGCACTTTGCCACAACTTTTCAGTACTTTGCCACACTTTTCAGTACTTTGCCACAACTTTTCAGTACTTTGCCACACTTTTCAGCACTACTTTTCAGCACTTTGCCACAACTTGTTAGTACTTTGCCACACTTTTCTGTAATTTGCCACTATTTTGCCACAACTTTTCAGTACTTTGCCACACTTTTCAGTGCTTTGCCACTACTTTTCAGTACTTTCCTACTCTTTTCAGCACTTTGCCACAACTTTTCAAAAATTTCCCTCTACTTTTCAGCACTTTGCCACAACTTTTCAGTACTTTGCCACTGCTTTTCAGAACTTTGCCACAACTTTTCAGTACTTTGCCACACTTTTCAGTACTTTGCCACGACTTTGCCACAACTTTTCAGTACTTTGCCACACTTTTCAGCACTTTGCCACTAATTTTCTGTTCTTAGCCACACTTATCAGTACTTTGCCACAACTTTTTTGTACATTGCCACTACTTTTCAGCACTTTGCCACAACTTGTTAGTACTTTGAAACACTTTTCAGTACTTTGCCACGACTTTCCCACAACTTTTCAGTACTTTGCCACACTTTTCAGTACTTTGCCACTGCTTTTCAGTACTTTGCCACTACTTTTCAGCACTTTGCCACAACTTTTCAGTACTTTGCCGCACTTTTCAGCACTTTGACACTACTTTTCAGTACTTTGCCACACTTATCAGTACTTTGCCACGACTTTGCCACAACTTTTCAGTACTTTGTCACACTTTTCAGTACTTTGCCACACTTTTCAGCATTTTGCCACTACTTTTCAGTACTTTGCCACACTTATCAGTACTTTGCCACGACTTTGCCACAACTTTTCAGTACTTTGCCTCACGTTTCAGTACTTTGACACAACTTTTTAGTACTTTGCCACACATTTTCAGTACTTTGCCACACTTTTCAGCACTTTGCCACTACTTTTCAGTACTTTGCCACACTTATCAGTACTTTGCCACGACTTTGCCAAAACTTTTCAGTACTTTGACACACTTTTCAGTACTTTGCCACTACTTTTCAGTACTTTGCCACGACTTTGCCACAACTTTTCATTTCTTTGCCACACTTTTCAGCACTTTGCCACGACTTTGCCACAACTTTTTTGTACTTTGCCACACTTATCAGTACTTTGCCACGACCTTGCCACAACTTGTCAGTACTTTGCCACACTTTTCAGTACTTTGCCACTACTTTTCAGCACTTTGCCACAACTTGTCAGTACTTTGCCACTCTTTTCAGTACTTTGCCACTACTTTTCAGCACTTTGCCACAACTTTTTAGTACTTTGCCACACTTTTCTGTAATTTGCCACTATTTTGCCACAACTTTTCAGTACTTTGCCACACTTTTCAGTGCTTTGCCACTACTTTTCAGTACTTTCCTACTCTTTTCAGCACTTTGCCACAACTTTTCAAAAATTTCCCACTACTTTTCAGCTCTTTGCAACAACTTTTCAGTACTTTGCCACACTTTTCAGTACTTTGCCACGACTTTGCCACAACTTTTCAGTACTTTCCCACACTTTTCAGCACTTTGCCACTAATTTTCTGTACTTTGCCACACTTATCAGTACTTTGCCACGACTTTGCCACAACTTTTTTGTACTTTGCCACACTTTTCAGTACTTTGCCATTAATTTTCAGTACTTTGCCACTACTTTTCAGCACTTTGCCACAACTTGTTAGTACTTTGAAACACTTTTCAGTACTTTGCCACGACTTTCCCACAACTTTTCAGTACTTTGCCACACTTTTCAGTACTTTGCCACTGCTTTTCAGTACTTTGCCACTACTTTTCAGCACTTTGCCACAACTTTTCAGTACTTTGCCGCACTTTTCAGCACTTTGACACTACTTTTCAGTACTTTGCCACACTTATCAGTACTTTGCCACGACTTTGCCACAACTTTTCAGTACTTTGTCACACTTTTCAGTACTTTGCCAGACTTTTCAGCATTTTGCCACTACTTTTCAGTACTTTGCCACACTTATCAGTACTTTGCCACGACTTTGCCACAACTTTTCAGTACTTTGCCACACGTTTCAGTACTTTGACACAACATTTTAGTACTTTGCCACACATTTTCAGTACTTTGCCACACTTTTCAGCACTTTGCCACTACTTTTCAGTACTTTGCCACCCTTATCAGTACTTTGCCACGACTTTGCCACAAATTGTTAGTACTTTGCCACAATTTTCAGTACTTTGCCACAACTTTTTAGTACTTTGCCACTACTTTTCAGCACTTTGCCACTACTTTTCAGTACTTTGCCACACCTATCAGTAATTTGCCACGATTTTGCAACAACTTTTTAGTACTTTGCCACACTTTTCAGTACTTTACCACTACTTTTCAGTACTTTGCCACTACTTTTCAGCACTTTGCCACACTTTTCAGTACTTTGCCACTATTTTTCAGCACTTTGCCACAACTTTTCAGTACTTTGCAACACTTTTCAGTGCTTTGCTACTACTTTTCAGTACTTTGCCACAACTTGTCAGCACTTTGCCACTACTTTTCACTACTTTCCTACTCTTTTCAGCACTTTGCCACAACTTTTCAATACTTTGCCACACTTTTCAGTACTTTACCACTACTTTTCAACACTTTGCCACAACTTTGTAGTATTTTGCCACACTTTTTAGTACTTTGCCACGACTTTGCCACTACTTTTCAGTACTTTGCCACTACTTTTCAGCACTTTGCCACAACTTTTCAGTACTTTGCCACACTTTTCAGCACTTTGCCACTACTTTTCAGTACTTTGCCACCCTTATCAGTACTTTGCCACGACTTTGCCACAAATTGTTAGTACTTTGCCACAATTTTCAGTACTTTGCCACAACTTTTTAGTACTTTGCCACTACTTTTCAGCACTTTGCCACTACTTTTCAGTACTTTGCCACACCTATCAGTAATTTGCCACGACTTTGCAACAACTTTTTAGTACTTTGCCACACTTTTCAGTACTTTACCACTACTTTTCAGTACTTTGCCACTACTTTTCAGCACTTTGCCTCACTTTTCAGTACTTTGCCACTATTTTTCAGCACTTTGCTACAACTTTTCAGTACTTTGCCACACTTTTCAGTGCTTTGCTACTACTTTTCAGTACTTTGCCACAACTTGTCAGCACATTGCCACTACTTTTCACTACTTTCCTACTCTTTTCAGCACTTTGCCACAAATTTTCAGTACTTTGCCACACTTTTTAGTACTTTGCCACTACTTTTCAACACTTTGCCACAACTTTGTAGTATTTTGCCACACTTTTTAGTACTTTGCCACGACTTTGCCACAACTTTTCACTACTTTGCCACACTTTTCAGCACTTTGCCACTGCTTTTCAGTACTTTGCCACACTTATCAGTACTTTGCCACGACTTTGCCACAACTTTTCAGTACTTTGCCACACTTTTCAGTACTTTGCCACTACTTTTCAGTACTTTGCCAATTCTTTTCAGTACTTTGCCACTACTTGTCAGCACTTTGCCAAAACTTTTCAGTACTTTGCCACACTTTTCAGTACTTTGCCACGACTTTGCCACAACTTTTCAGTACTTTGCCACACTTTTCAGCACTTTGCAACTACTTTTTAGTATTTTGCCACACTTATCAGTACTTTGTCACTACTTTTCAGCACTTCGCCACACTTTTCAGCATTTTGCAACTACTTTTCAGTACTTTGCCACACTTTTCAGTACTTTGCCACTCTTTTTCAGCACTTTGCCACAACTTTTCAGTACTTTGCCACACTTTTCAGTGCTTTGCCACTACTTTGCCACAACTTTTCAGTACTTTGCCACACTTTTCAGCACTTTGCCACTACTTTTCAATAATTTCCCACTACTTTTCGGCACTTTGACACAACTTTTCAGTACTTTGCCACTACTTTTCCGCACTTTGCCACAACTTTTCAGTACTTTGCCACACTTTTCAGTACTTTGCCACGACTTTGCCACAACTTTTCAGTACTTTGCCACACTTTTCAGCACTTTGCCACGACTTTGCCACAACTTTTTTGTACTTTGCCACACTTATCAGTACTTTGCCACGACTTTGCCACAACTTGTCAGTACTTTGCCACACTTTTCAGTACTTTGCCACTACTTTTCAGCACTTTG
This sequence comes from Saccoglossus kowalevskii, assembly GCF_978046115.1. Lineage (NCBI taxonomy): Eukaryota > Metazoa > Hemichordata > Enteropneusta > Harrimaniidae > Saccoglossus > Saccoglossus kowalevskii. Next base: position 40,932,232 of record NC_140647.1, on the reverse strand, counting down.
CCACAACTTGTTAGTACTTTGCCACACTTTTCTGTAATTTGCCACTATTTTGCCACAACTTTTTCAGTACTTTGCCACACTTTTCAGTGCTTTGCCACTACTTTTCAGTACTTTCCTACTCTTTTCAGCACTTTTCCACAACTTTTCAAAAATTTCCCACTACTTTTCAGCACTTTGCCACAACTTTTCAGTACTTTGCCACTGCTTTTCAGAACTTTGCCACAACTTTTCAGTACTTTGCCACACTTTTCAGTACTTTGCCACGACTTTGCCACAACTTTTCAGTACTTTGCCACACTTTTCAGCACTTTGCCACTAATTTTCTGTACTTTGCCACACTTATCAGTACTTTGCCACAACTTTTTTGTACATTGCCACACTTTTCAGTACTTTGCCACTACTTTTCAGTACTTTGCCACTACTTTTCAGCACTTTGCCACAACTTGTTAGTACTTTGAAACACTTTTCAGTACTTTGCCACTGCTTTTCAGTACTTTGCCACAACTTTTCAGTACTTTCCTACTCTTTTCAGCACTTTGCCACAACTTTTCAGTACTTTGCCACACTTTTCAGTACTTTGCCACTACTTTTCAACACTTTGCCACAACTTTGTAGTATTTTGCCACACTTTTTAGTACTTTGCCACAACTTTTCAGTACTTTGCCACACTTTTCAGCACTTTGCCACTACTTTTCAGTACTTTGCCACACTTATCAGTACTTTGCCACGACTTTGCCACAACTTTTCAGTATTTTGTCACACTTTTCAGCACTTTGCCACTACTTTTCAGTACTTTCCTACTCTTTTCAGCACTTTGCCACAACTTTTCAGTACTTTGCCACACTTTTCAGTACTTTGCCACTACTTTTCAACACTTTGCCACAACTTTGTAGTATTTTGCCACACTTTTTAGTACTTTGCCACAACTTTTCAGTACTTTGCCACACTTTTCAGCACTTTGCCACTACTTTTCAGTACTTTGCCACACTTATCAGTACTTTGCCACGACTTTGCCACAACTTTTCAGTATTTTGTCACACTTTTCAGCACTTTGCCACTACTTTTCAGTACTTTGCCACACTTATCAGTACTTTGCCACGACTTTGCCACAATTTTTCAGTGCTTTGCCACACTTTTCAGTACTTTGCCACTACTTTTCAGCACTTTGCCACACTTTACAGTACTTTGCCACACTTTTCAGTACTTTGCCACTACTTTTCAGCACTTTGCCACAACTTGTTAGTACTTTGCCACACTTTTCTGTAATTTGCCACTATTTTGCCACAACTTTTCAGTACTTTGCCACACTTTTCAGTGCTTTGCCACTACTTTTCAGTACTTTCCTACTCTTTTCAGCACTTTTCCACAACTTTTCAAAAATTTCCCACTACTTTTCAGCACTTTGCCACAACTTTTCAGTACTTTGCCACTGCTTTTCAGAACTTTGCCACAACTTTTCAGTACTTTGCCACACTTTTCAGTACTTTGCCACGACTTTGCCACAACTTTTCCGTACTTTGCCACACTTTTCAGCACTTTGCCACTAATTTTCTGTACTTTGCCACACTTATCAGTACTTTGCCACAACTTTTTTGTACATTGCCACACTTTTCAGTACTTTGCCACTACTTTTCAGTACTTTGCCACTACTTTTCAGCACTTTGCCACAACTTGTTAGTACTTTGAAACACTTTTCAGTACTTTGCCACTGCTTTTCAGTACTTTGCCACAACTTTTCAGTACTTTGCCACAACTTGTCAGCACTTTGCCACTACTTTTCAGTACTTTCCTACTCTTTTCAGCACTTTGCCACAACTTTTCAGTACTTTGCCACACTTTTCAGTTCTTTGCCACTACTTTTCAACACTTTGCCACAACTTTGTAGTATTTTGCCACACTTTTTAGTACTTTGCCACAACTTTTCAGTACTTTGCCACACTTTTCAGCACTTTGCCGCTACTTTTCAGTACTTTGCCACACTTATCAGTACTTTGCCACGACTTTGCCACAACTTTTCAGTATTTTGTCACACTTTTCAGCACTTTGCCACTACTTTTCATTACTTTGCCACACTTATCAGTACTTTGCCACGACTTTGCCACAATTTTTCAGTGCTTTGCCACACTTTTCAGTACTTTGCCACTACTTTTCAGCACTTTGCCACAACTTTTCAGTACTTTGCCACACTTTTCAGTACTTTGCCACTACTTTGCAGCACTTTCCACAACTTGTTATTACTTTGCCACACTTTACAGTACTTTGCCACACTTTTCAGTACTTTGCCACTCTTTTTCAGCACTTTGCCACAACTTTTCAGTACTTTGCCACACTTTTCAGTGCTTTGCCACTACTTTGCCACAACTTTTCAGTACTTTGCCACACTTTTCAGCACTTTGCCACTACTTTTCAATAATTTCCCACTACTTTTCGGCACTTTGCCACAACTTTTCAGTACTTTGCCACTACTTTTCCGCACTTTGCCACAACTTTTCAGTACTTTGCCACACTTTTCAGTACTTTGCCACAACTTTTCAGTACTTTGCCACACTTTTCAGCACTACTTTTCAGCACTTTGCCACAACTTGTTAGTACTTTGCCACACTTTTCTGTAATTTGCCTCTATTTTGCCACAACTTTTCAGTACTTTGCCACACTTTTCAGTGCTTTGCCACTACTTTTCAGTACTTTCCTACTCTTTTCAGCACTTTGCCACAACTTTTCAAAAATTTCCCTCTACTTTTCAGCACTTTGCCACAACTTTTCAGTACTTTGCCACTGCTTTTCAGAACTTTGCCACAACTTTTCAGTACTTTGCCACACTTTTCAGTACTTTGCCACGACTTTGCCACAACTTTTCAGTACTTTGCCACACTTTTCAGCACTTTGCCACTAATTTTCTGTACTTAGCCACACTTATCAGTACTTTGCCACAACTTTTTTGTACATTGCCACTACTTTTCAGCACTTTGCCACAACTTGTTAGTACTTTGAAACACTTTTCAGTACTTTGCCACGACTTTCCCACAACTTTTCAGTACTTTGCCACACTTTTCAGTACTTTGCCACTGCTTTTCAGTACTTTGCCACTACTTTTCAGCACTTTGCCACAACTTTTCAGTACTTTGCCGCACTTTTCAGCACTTTGACACTACTTTTCAGTACTTTGCCACACTTATCAGTACTTTGCCACGACTTTGCCACAACTTTTCAGTACTTTGTCACACTTTTCAGTACTTTGCCACACTTTTCAGCATTTTGCCACTACTTTTCAGTACTTTGCCACACTTATCAGTACTTTGCCACGACTTTGCCACAACTTTTCAGTACTTTGCCTCACGTTTCAGTACTTTGACACAACTTTTTAGTACTTTGCCACACATTTTCAGTACTTTGCCACACTTTTCAGCACTTTGCCACTACTTTTCAGTACTTTGCCACACTTATCAGTACTTTGCCACGACTTTGCCAAAACTTTTCAGTACTTTGACACACTTTTCAGTACTTTGCCACTACTTTTCAGTACTTTGCCACGACTTTGCCACAACTTTTCATTACTTTGCCACACTTTTCAGCACTTTGCCACGACTTTGCCACAACTTTTTTGTACTTTGCCACACTTATCAGTACTTTGCCACGACCTTGCCACAACTTGTCAGTACTTTGCCACACTTTGCAGTACTTTGCCACTACTTTTCAGCACTTTGCCACAACTTGTCAGTACTTTGCCACTCTTTTCAGTACTTTGCCACTACTTTTCAGCACTTTGCCACAACTTTTTAGTACTTTGCCACACTTTTCTGTAATTTGCCACTATTTTGCCACAACTTTTCAGTACTTTGCCACACTTTTCAGTGCTTTGCCACTACTTTTCAGTACTTTCCTACTCTTTTCAGCACTTTGCCACAACTTTTCAAAAATTTCCCACTACTTTTCAGCTCTTTGCCACAACTTTTCAGTACTTTGCCACTGCTTTTCAGAACTTTGCCACAACTTTTCAGTACTTTGCCACACTTTTCAGTACTTTGCCACTAATTTTCTGTACTTTGCCACACTTATCAGTACTTTGCCACGACTTTGCCACAACTTTTTTGTACTTTGCCACACTTTTCAGTACTTTGCCATTAATTTTCAGTACTTTGCCACTACTTTTCAGCACTTTGCCACAACTTGTTAGTACTTTGAAACACTTTTCAGTACTTTGCCACGACTTTCCCACAACTTTTCAGTACTTTGCCACACTTTTCAGTACTTTGCCACTGCTTTTCAGTACTTTGCCACTACTTTTCAGCACTTTGCCACAACTTTTCAGTACTTTGCCGCACTTTTCAGCACTTTGACACTACTTTTCAGTACTTTGCCACACTTATCAGTACTTTGCCACGACTTTGCCACAACTTTTCAGTACTTTGTCACACTTTTCAGTACTTTGCCAGACTTTTCAGCATTTTGCCACTACTTTTCAGTACTTTGCCACACTTATCAGTACTTTGCCACGACTTTGCCACAACTTTTCAGTACTTTGCCACACGTTTCAGTACTTTGACACAACATTTTAGTACTTTGCCACACATTTTCAGTACTTTGCCACACTTTTCAGCACTTTGCCACTACTTTTCAGTACTTTGCCACCCTTATCAGTACTTTGCCACGACTTTGCCACAAATTGTTAGTACTTTGCCACAATTTTCAGTACTTTGCCACAACTTTTTAGTACTTTGCCACTACTTTTCAGCACTTTGCCACTACTTTTCAGTACTTTGCCACACCTATCAGTAATTTGCCACGATTTTGCAACAACTTTTTAGTACTTTGCCAGACTTTTCAGTACTTTACCACTACTTTTCAGTACTTTGCCACTACTTTTCAGCACTTTGCCACACTTTTCAGTACTTTGCCACTATTTTTCAGCACTTTGCCACAACTTTTCAGTACTTTGCAACACTTTTCAGTGCTTTGCTACTACTTTTCAGTACTTTGCCACAACTTGTCAGCACTTTGCCACTACTTTTCACTACTTTCCTACTCTTTTCAGCACTTTGCCACAACTTTTCAATACTTTGCCACACTTTTCAGTACTTTACCACTACTTTTCAACACTTTGCCACAACTTTGTAGTATTTTGCCACACTTTTTAGTACTTTGCCACGACTTTGCCACTACTTTTCAGTACTTTGCCACTACTTTTCAGCACTTTGCCACAACTTTTCAGTACTTTGCCACACTTTTCAGCACTTTGCCACTACTTTTCAGTACTTTGCCACCCTTATCAGTACTTTGCCACGACTTTGCCACAAATTGTTAGTACTTTGCCACAATTTTCAGTACTTTGCCACAACTTTTTAGTACTTTGCCACTACTTTTCAGCACTTTGCCACTACTTTTCAGTACTTTGCCACACCTATCAGTAATTTGCCACGACTTTGCAACAACTTTTTAGTACTTTGCCACACTTTTCAGTACTTTACCACTACTTTTCAGTACTTTGCCACTACTTTTCAGCACTTTGCCTCACTTTTCAGTACTTTGCCACTATTTTTCAGCACTTTGCTACAACTTTTCAGTACTTTGCCACACTTTTCAGTGCTTTGCTACTACTTTTCAGTACTTTGCCACAACTTGTCAGCACATTGCCACTACTTTTCACTACTTTCCTACTCTTTTCAGCACTTTGCCACAAATTTTCAGTACTTTGCCACACTTTTTAGTACTTTGCCACTACTTTTCAACACTTTGCCACAACTTTGTAGTATTTTGCCACACTTTTTAGTACTTTGCCACGACTTTGCCACAACTTTTCACTACTTTGCCACACTTTTCAGCACTTTGCCACTACTTTTCAGTACTTTGCCACACTTATCAGTACTTTGCCACGACTTTGCCACAACTTTTCAGTACTTTGCCACACTTTTCAGTACGTTGCCACTACTTTTCAGTACTTTGCCAATACTTTTCAGTACTTTGCCACTACTTGTCAGCACTTTGCCAAAACTTTTCAGTACTTTGCCACACTTTTCAGTACTTTGCCACGACTTTGCCACAACTTTTCAGTACTTTGCCACACTTTTCAGCACTTTGCAACTACTTTTTAGTATTTTGCCACACTTATCAGTACTTTGTCACTACTTTTCAGCACTTCGCCACACTTTTCAGCATTTTGCAACTACTTTTCAGTACTTTGCCACACTTATCAGTACTTTGCCACGACTTTGCCACAACTTTTCAGAACTTTGCCACACGTTTCAGTACTTTGACACAACTTTTTTGTACTTTGCCACACATTTTCAGTACTTTGCCACACTTGTCAGCACTTTGCCACTACTTTTCAGTACTTTGACACACTTTTCAGTACTTTGCCACTACTTTTCAGTACTTTGCCACTACTTTTCAGCACTTTGCCACAACTTTTCAGTACTTTGCCACACTTTTCAGCACTTTGCCACTACTTTTCAGTACTTTGCCACCCCTATCAGTACTTTGCCACGACTTTGCCACAAATTGTAAGTACTTTGCCACACTTTTCAGTACTTTGCCACAACTTTTTAGTACTTTCCCACACTTTTCAGCACTTTGCCTCTACTTTTCAGTACTTTGCCACACTTATCATTACTTTGCCACGACTTTGCCACAACTTTTCAGTACTTTGCCTCACTTTTCAGTACTTTGCCACTACTTTTCAGTACTTTGCCACTACTTTTCAGTACTTTGCCACTACTTTTCAGCACTTTGCCACAACTTTTCAGAACATTGCCACACTTTTCATTACTTTGCCACTACTTGTCAGCACTTTGCCACAACTTTTCAGTACTTTGCCACACTTTTCAGTACTTTGCCACGACATTGCCACAACTTTTCAGTACTTTGCCACACTTTTCAGCACTTTGCCACTACTTTTTAGTATTTTGCCACACTTATCAGTACTTTGCCACTACTTTTCAGCACTTTGCCACAACTTTTCAGTACTTCGCCACATTTTTTCAGCATTTTGCCACAACTTTTCAGTACTTTGTCACACTTTTCAGTACTTTGCCAGACTTTTCAGCATTTTGCCACTACTTTTCAGTACTTTGCCACACTTATCAGTACTTTGCCACGACTTTGCCACAACTTTTCAGTACTTTGCCACACGTTTCAGTACTTTGACACAACATTTTAGTACTTTGCCACACATTTTCAGTACTTTGCCACACTTTTCAGCACTTTGCCACTACTTTTCAGTACTTTGCCACCCTTATCAGTACTTTGCCACGACTTTGCCACAAATTGTTAGTACTTTGCCACAATTTTCAGTACTTTGCCACAACTTTTTAGTACTTTGCCACTACTTTTCAGCACTTTGCCACTACTTTTCAGTACTTTGCCACACCTATCAGTAATTTGCCACGATTTTGCAACAACTTTTTAGTACTTTGCCAGACTTTTCAGTACTTTACCACTACTTTTCAGTACTTTGCCACTACTTTTCAGCACTTTGCCACACTTTTCAGTACTTTGCCACTATTTTTCAGCACTTTGCCACAACTTTTCAGTACTTTGCAACACTTTTCAGTGCTTTGCTACTACTTTTCAGTACTTTGCCACAACTTGTCAGCACTTTGCCACTACTTTTCACTACTTTCCTACTCTTTTCAGCACTTTGCCACAACTTTTCAATACTTTGCCACACTTTTCAGTACTTTACCACTACTTTTCAACACTTTGCCACAACTTTGTAGTATTTTGCCACACTTTTTAGTACTTTGCCACGACTTTGCCACTACTTTTCAGTACTTTGCCACTACTTTTCAGCACTTTGCCACAACTTTTCAGTACTTTGCCACACTTTTCAGCACTTTGCCACTACTTTTCAGTACTTTGCCACCCTTATCAGTACTTTGCCACGACTTTGCCACAAATTGTTAGTACTTTGCCACAATTTTCAGTACTTTGCCACAACTTTTTAGTACTTTGCCACTACTTTTCAGCACTTTGCCACTACTTTTCAGTACTTTGCCACACCTATCAGTAATTTGCCACGACTTTGCAACAACTTTTTAGTACTTTGCCACACTTTTCAGTACTTTACCACTACTTTTCAGTACTTTGCCACTACTTTTCAGCACTTTGCCTCACTTTTCAGTACTTTGCCACTATTTTTCAGCACTTTGCTACAACTTTTCAGTACTTTGCCACACTTTTCAGTGCTTTGCTACTACTTTTCAGTACTTTGCCACAACTTGTCAGCACATTGCCACTACTTTTCACTACTTTCCTACTCTTTTCAGCACTTTGCCACAAATTTTCAGTACTTTGCCACACTTTTTAGTACTTTGCCACTACTTTTCAACACTTTGCCACAACTTTGTAGTATTTTGCCACACTTTTTAGTACTTTGCCACGACTTTGCCACAACTTTTCACTACTTTGCCACACTTTTCAGCACTTTGCCACTACTTTTCAGTACTTTGCCACACTTATCAGTACTTTGCCACGACTTTGCCACAACTTTTCAGTACTTTGCCACACTTTTCAGTACTTTGCCACTACTTTTCAGTACTTTGCCAATACTTTTCAGTACTTTGCCACTACTTGTCAGCACTTTGCCAAAACTTTTCAGTACTTTGCCACACTTTTCAGTACTTTGCCACGACTTTGCCACAACTTTTCAGTACTTTGCCACACTTTTCAGCACTTTGCAACTACTTTTTAGTATTTTGCCACACTTATCAGTACTTTGTCACTACTTTTCAGCACTTCGCCACACTTTTCAGCATTTTGCAACTACTTTTCAGTACTTTGCCACACTTATCAGTACTTTGCCACGACTTTGCCACAACTTTTCAGAACTTTGCCACACGTTTCAGTACTTTGACACAACTTTTTTGTACTTTGCCACACATTTTCAGTACTTTGCCACACTTGTCAGCACTTTGCCACTACTTTTCAGTACTTTGACACACTTTTCAGTACTTTGCCACTACTTTTCAGTACTTAGCCACTACTTTTCAGCACTTTGCCACAACTTTTCAGTACTTTGCCACACTTTTCAGCACTTTGCCACTAATTTTCAGTACTTTGCCACCCTTATCAGTACTTTGCCACGACTTTGCCACAAATTGCTACTACTTTGCCACACTTTTTAGTACTTTGCCACAACTTTTCAGAACTTTGCCACACGTTTCAGTACTTTGACACAACTTTTTTGTACTTTGCCACACATTTTCAGTACTTTGCCACACTTGTCAGCACTTTGCCACTACTTTTCAGTACTTTGACACACTTTTCAGTACTTTGCCACTACTTTTCAGTACTTTGCCACTACTTTTCAGCACTTTGCCACAACTTTTCAGTACTTTGCCACACTTTTCAGCACTTTGCCACTACTTTTCAGTACTTTGCCACCCCTATCAGTACTTTGCCACGACTTTGCCACAAATTGTAAGTACTTTGCCACACTTTTCAGTACTTTGCCACAACTTTTTAGTACTTTCCCACACTTTTCAGCACTTTGCCTCTACTTTTCAGTACTTTGCCACACTTATCATTACTTTGCCACGACTTTGCCACAACTTTTCAGTACTTTGCCTCACTTTTCAGTACTTTGCCACTACTTTTCAGTACTTTGCCACTACTTTTCAGTACTTTGCCACTACTTTTCAGCACTTTGCCACAACTTTTCAGAACATTGCCACACTTTTCATTACTTTGCCACTACTTGTCAGCACTTTGCCACAACTTTTCAGTACTTTGCCACACTTTTCAGTACTTTGCCACGACATTGCCACAACTTTTCAGTACTTTGCCACACTTTTCAGCACTTTGCCACTACTTTTTAGTATTTTGCCACACTTATCAGTACTTTGCCACTACTTTTCAGCACTTTGCCACAACTTTTCAGTACTTCGCCACATTTTTTCAGCATTTTGCAACTACTTTTCAGTACTTTGCCACACTTTTCAGTACTTTGCCACGACTTTCCCACAACTTTTCAGAACTTTGCCACACGTTTCAGTACTTTGACACAACTTTTTAGTACTTTGCCACACATTTTCAGTACTTTGCCACACTTTTCAGCACTTTGCCAATACTTTTCAGTACTTTGACACACTTTTCAGTACTTTGCCACTACTTTTCAGTACTTAGCCACTACTTTTCAGCACTTTGCCACAACTTTTCAGTACTTTGCCACACTTTTCAGCACTTTGCCACTAATTTTCAGTACTTTGCCACCCTTATCAGTACTTTGCCACGACTTTGCCACAAATTGCTACTACTTTGCCACACTTTTTAGTACTTTGCCACAACTTTTTAGTACTTTGCCACACTTTTCAGCACTTTGCCACTACTTTTCAGTACTTTGCCACACTTATCAGTACTATGCCACGACTTTGCCACAACTTTTCAGTACTTTGCCTCACTTTTCAGTACTTTGCCACTACTTTTCAGTACTTTGCCACTACTTTTCAGCACTTTGCAACTACTTTTCAGTACTTTGCCACACTTATCAGTACTTTGCCACGACTTTGCCACGACTTTGCCACAACTTTTCAGAACTTTGCCACACGTTTCAGTACTTTGACAAAAATTTTTAGTAATTTGCCACACATTTTCAGTACTTTGCCACACTTTTCAGCACTTTGCCACTACTTTTCAGCACTTTGCCACAACTTTTCAGTACTTTGCCACAGTTTTCAGCACTTTGCCACTAATTTTCAGTACTTTGCCACCCTTATCAGTACTTTGCCACGACTTTGCCACAAATTGTTACTACTTTGCCACACTTTTTAGTACTTTGCCACAACTTTTTAGTACTTTGCCACACTTTTCAGCACTTTGCCACTACTTTTCAGTACTTTGCCACACTTATCAGTACTTTGCCACGACTTTGCCACAACTTTTCAGTACTTTGCCTCACTTTTCAGTACTTTGCCACTACTTTTCAGTACTTTGCCACTACTTTTCAGCACTTTGCCACAACTTTTCAGTACATTGCCACAATTTTCAGTACTTTGCCACGACTTTGCCACAACTGTTCAGTACTTTGCCACACTTTTCAGCACTTTGCCACTACTTTTCAGTATTTTGCCACACTTATCAGTACTTTGCCACTACTTTTCAGCACTTTGCCACAACTTTTCAGTACTTCGCCACACTTTTCACTGCTTTGCCACTACTTTGCCACAACTTTTCAGTACTTTGCCACACTTTTCAGCACTTTGCCACTACTTTTCAGTAATTTCCCACTACTTTTCAGCACTTTGCCACAACTTGTCAGTACTTTGCCACTACTTTTCAGCACTTTGCCACAACTTTTCAGTACTTTACCACACTTTTCAGTACTTTGCCACGACTTTGCCACAACTTTTCAGTACTTTGCCACACTTATCAGTACTTTGCCACGACTTTGCCACAACGTTTTTGTACTTTGCCACACTTTTCAGTACTTCGCCACTACTTTTCAGTACTTTGCCACTACTTTTCAGCAATTTGCCACGACTTTGCCCCAACTTTTCAGTACTTTGCCACACTTGTCAGCACTTTGCCACTACTTTTCAGTACTTTGCCACACTTATTACTTTGCCACGACTTTGCCACAACTTTTCAGTACTTTGCCTCACTTTTCAGTACTTTGCCACTACTTTTCAGTACTTTGCCACTACTTTTCAGTACTTTGCCACTACTTTTCAGCACTTTGCCACAACTTTTCAGTACATTGCCACACTTTTCATTACTTTGCCACTACTTGTCAGCACTTTGCCACAACTTTTCAGTACTTTGCCACACTTTTCAGTACTTTGCCACGACATTGCCACAACTTTTCAGTACTTTGCCACACTTTTCAGCACTTTGCCACTACTTTTTAGTATTTTGCCACACTTATCAGTACTTTGCCACTACTTTTCAGCACTTTGCCACAACTTTTCAGTACTTCGCCACATTTTTTCAGCATTTTGCAACTACTTTTCAGTACTTTGCCACACTTATCAGTACTTTGCCACGACTTTCCCACAACTTTTCAGAACTTTGCCACACGTTTCAGTACTTTGACACAACTTTTTAGTACTTTGCCACACATTTTCAGTACTTTGCCACACTTTTCAGCACTTTGCCACTACCTTTCAGTACTTTGACACACTTTTCAGTACTTTGCCACTACTTTTCAGTACTTTGCCACTACTTTTCAGCACTTTGCCACAACTTTTCAGTACTTTGCCACACTTTTCAGCACTTTGCCACTAATTTTCAGTACTTTGCCACCCTTATCAGTACTTTGCCACGACTTTGCCACAAATTGCTACTACTTTGCCACACTTTTTAGTACTTTGCCACAACTTTTTAGTACTTTGCCACACTTTTCAGTACTTTGCCACTACTTTTCAGTACTTTGCCACACTTATCAGTACTATGCCACGACTTTGCCACAACTTTTCAGTACTTTGCCTCACTTTTCAGTACTTTGCCACTACTTTTCAGTACTTTGCCACTACTTTTCAGCACTTTGCAACTACTTTTCAGTACTTTGCCACACTTATCAGTACTTTGCCACGACTTTGCCACGACTTTGCCACAACTTTTCAGAACTTTGCCACACGTTTCAGTACTTTGACACAATTTTTTAGTAATTTGCCACACATTTTCAGTACTTTGCCACACTTTTCAGCACTTTGCCACTACTTTTCAGCACTTTGCTACAACTTTTCAGTACTTTGCCACACTTTTCAGCACTTTGCCACTAATTTTCAGTACTTTGCCACCCTTATCAGTACTTTGCCACGACTTTGCCACAAATTGTTACTACTTTGCCACACTTTTTAGTACTTTGCCACAACTTTTTAGTACTTTGCCACACTTTTCAGCACTTTGCCACTACTTTTCAGTACTTTGCCACACTTATCAGTACTTTGCCACGATTTTGCCACAACTTTTCAGTACTTTGCCTCACTTTTCAGTACTTTGCCACTACTTTTCAGTACTTTGCCACTACTTTTCAGCACTTTGCCACAACTTTTCAGTACATTGCCACACTTTTCAGTACTTTGCCACGACTTTGCCACAACTGTTCAGTACTTTGCCACACTTTTCAGCACTTTGCCACTACTTTTCAGTATTTTGCCACACTTATCAGTACTTTGCCACTACTTTTCAGTACTTTGCCACTACTTTTCAGCACTTTGCAACTACTTTTCAGTACTTTGCCACACTTATCAGTACTTTGCCACGACTTTGCCACGACTTTGCCACAACTTTTCAGAACTTTGCCACACGTTTCAGTACTTTGACACAAATTTTTAGTAATTTGCCACACATTTTCAGTACTTTGCCACACTTTTCAGCACTTTGCCACTACTTTTTAGCACTTTGCCACAACTTTTCAGTACTTTGCCACACTTTTCAGCACTTTGCCACTAATTTTCAGTACTTTGCCACCCTTATCAGTACTTTGCCACGACTTTGCCACAAATTGTTACTACTTTGCCACACTTTTTAGTACTTTGCCACAACTTTTTAGTACTTTGCCACACTTTTCAGCACTTTGCCACTACTTTTCAGTACTTTGCCACACTTATCAGTACTTTGCCACGACTTTGCCACAACTTTTCAGTACTTTGCCTCACTTTTCAGTACTTTGCCACTACTTTTCAGTACTTGGCCACTACTTTTCAGCACTTTGCCACAACTTTTCAGTACATTGCAACACTTTTCAGTACTTTGCCACGACTTTGCCACAACTGTTCAGTACTTTGCCACACTTTTCAGCACTTTGCCACTACTTTTCAGTATTTTGCCACACTTATCAGTACTTTGCCACTACTTTTCAGCACTTTTGCCACAACTTTTCAGTACTTCGCCACACTTTTCACTGCTTTGCCACTACTTTGCCACAACTTTTCAGTACTTTGCCACACTTTTCAGCGCTTTGCCACTACTTGTCAGTAATTTCCCACTACTTTTCAGCACTTTGCCACAACTTGTCAGTACTTTGCCACTACTTTTCAGCACTTTGCCACAACTTTTCAGTACTTTACCACACTTTTCAGTACTTTGCCACGACTTTGCCACAACTTTTCAGTACTTTGCCACACTTATCAGTACTTTGCCACGACTTTGCCACAACGTTTTTGTACTTTGCCATACTTTTCAGTACTTCGCCACTACTTTTCAGTACTTTGCCACTACTTTTCAGCAATTTGCCACGACTTTGCCCCAACTTTTCAGTACTTTGCCACACTTGTCAGCACTTTGCCACTACTTTTCAGTACTTTGCCACACTTATCAGTACTTTGCCACTACTTTTCAGTACTTTGCCACTACTTTTCAGCACTTTGCCACAACTTTTCAGTACTTTGCCACACTTTTCAGCACTTTGCCACTACTTTTGACTACTTTGTCACTACTTTTCAGTACTTTGCCACACCTTTCATTACTTTGCCCCTACTTTTCAGTACTTTGCCACTGCTTTTCAGCTCTTTGCCACAATTTGTCAGTACTTTGCGACACTTTTCATCACTTTGCCACTACTTTTCAATACTTTGCCACTACTTTTCAGCACTTTGCCACAATTTTTCAGTACTTTGCCACACTTTTCAGTACTTCGCCACTACTTTGCCACAACTTTTCAGTACTTTGCCACACTTTTTAGTACTTTGCCACTACTTTTCACTACTTTGCCACTACTTTTCAGCACTTTGCCACAACTTTTCAGTACTTTGCCATACTTTTCAGCACTTTATCACACTTATCAGTGCTTGGCCAGAACATTGCCACAACTTTTCAGCACTTTGCCACACTTTTCAGCACTTTGCCACTACTTTTCAGTACTTTGCCACTACTTTTCAGCACTTTGCCACAACTTTTCAGTACTTTGCAACACATGTCAGTACTCTGCCACTACTTTGCCACAACTTTTCAGTAATTTGCCACAATTTTCAGCACTTTGCCACTACTTTTGACTACTTTGCCACTACTTTTCAGTACTTTGCCACACCTTTCAGCACTTTGCCCCTACTTTTCAGTACTTTGCCACTACTTTTCAGCACTTTGCCACAATTTCTCAGTACTTTGCTACAATTTTCTGCACATTGCCACTAATTTTCAGTACTTTGCCACTACTTTTCAGCACTTTGCCTCATCTTTTCAGTACTTTGCAACACTTTTCAGTACTCTGCCACTACTTTGCCACAACTTTTCAGTACTTTGTCACACTTTTCAGCACTTTATCACACTTATCAGTGCTTGGCCACAACATTGCCACAACTTTTCAGTACTTTGCCACACTTTTCAGTACTTTGCCACTACTTTTCAGTACTTTGCCACTACTTTTCAGCACTTTGCCACAACTTTTCAGTACTTTGCCACACTTTTCAGCACTTTGCCACTACTTTTGACTACTTTGTCACTACTTTTCAGTACTTTGCCACACCTTTCAGTACTTTGCCCCTACTTTTCAGTACTTTGCCACTGCTTTTCAGCTCTTGCCACAATTTGTCAGTACTTTGCGACACTTTTCATCACTTTGCCACTACTTTTCAATACTTTGCCACTACTTTTCAGCACTTTGCCACAATTTTTCAGTACTTTGCCACACTTTTCAGTACTTCGCCACTACTTTGCCACAACTTTTCAGTACTTTGCCACTACTTTTCATCACTTTGCCACAACGTTTCAGTACTTTGCCACTACTTTGCCACAACGTTTCAGTACTTTGCCACACTTTTTAGCACTTTGCCACTACTTTTCACTACTTTGCCACTACTTTTCAGCACTTTGCCACAACTTTTCAGTACTTTGCCATACTTTTCAGCACTTTATCACACTTATCAGTGCTTGGCCAGAATATTGCCACAACTTTTCAGCACTTTGCCACACTTTTCAGCACTTTGCCACTACTTTTCTGTACTTTGCCACTACTTTCCAGCACTTTGCCACAACTTTTCAGTACTTTGCAACACTTGTCAGTACTCTACCACTACTTTGCCACAACTTTTCAGTAATTTGCCACACTTTTCAGCACTTTGCCACTACTTTTGACTACTTTGCCACTACTTTTCAGTACTTTGCCACACCTTTCAACACTTTGCCACTACTTTTCAGTACTTTGCCACTACTTTTCAGCACTTTGCCACAATTTCTCAGTACTTTGCGACACTTTTCTGCACTTTGCCACTAATTTTCAGTACTTTGCCACTACTTTTCAGCACTTTTCCACAATTTTTCAGTACTTTGCCACACTTTTCAGCACTTTGCCAGTACTTTGCCACAACTTTTCAGTACTTTACCACACTTTTTAGCACTTTGCCACTACTTTTCACTACTTTGCCACTACTTTTCAGTACTTTGCCACACTTTTCAGCACTTTGCCTCTACTTTTCACTACTTTTCAGCACTTTGCCACAATTTTTCAGTAAATTGCCACACTTGTCAGTACTTTGCCACTACTTTGCCACAACTTTTCAGTTCTTTGCCACACTTTTTAGCACTTTGCCACTACTTTTCACTACTTTGCCACTACTTTTCAGCACTTTGCCGCAACTGTTCAGTACTTTGCCATACTTTTCACTACTTTGCCACTACTTTGCCTCAACGGTTCAGTACTTTGCCACACTTTTTAGCACTTTGCCACTACTTTTCACTTCTTTGCCACTACTTTCAAGCCCTTTGTCACAACTTTTCAGTACTTTGCCATACTTTTCAGCACTTTGTCTCTACTTTGCCAAAACTTTTCAGTACTTTGCCACACTTTTCAGCACTTTGCCACTACTTTTCCCTA
This sequence comes from Saccoglossus kowalevskii, assembly GCF_978046115.1. NCBI lineage: Eukaryota > Metazoa > Hemichordata > Enteropneusta > Harrimaniidae > Saccoglossus > Saccoglossus kowalevskii. The sequence continues at coordinate 40,915,488 of NC_140647.1, read as the reverse complement.
CTTTGCCACTACTTTTCAGCACTTTGCCACAACTTTTCAGTACTTTGCCATACTTTTCAGCACTTTCTTTCTACTTTGCCACATCTTTTCTGTACTTTGCCACACTTTTCAGCACTTTGCCACTACTTTTCACTACTTTTCAGCACTTAGCCACAACTTTTCAGTACTTTGCCACACTTTTCAGTACTTTGCCACTACTTTTCAGTACTTTGCCACTACTTTTCAGCACTTTGCCACAACTTTTCAGTACTTTGCCACACTTTTCAGCACTTTGCCACTACTTTTGACTACTTTGTCACTACTTTTCAGTACTTTGCCACATCTTTCAGTACTTTGCCCCTACTTTTCAATACTTTGCCACTGCTTTTCAGCTCTTTGCCACAATTTGTCAGTACGTTGCGACACTTTTCTGCACTTTGCCACTAATTTTCAGTACTTTGCCACTACTTTTCAGCACTTTTCCACAATTTTTCAGTACTTTGCCGCACTTTTCAGCACTTTGCCACTACTTTGCCACAACTTTTCAGTACTTTACCACACTTTTTAGCACTTTGCCACTACTTTTCACTACTTTGCCACTACTTTTCAGCTCTTTGCCACAACTTTTCAGTACTTTTCCATACTTTTCAGCACTTTGTCACTACTTTGCCAAAACTTTTCAGTACTTTGCCACACTTTTCAGCACTTTGCCTCTACTTTTCACTACTTTTCAGCACTTTGCCACAATTTTTCAGTAAATTGCCACACTTGTCAGTACTTTGCCACACCTTTTAGCACTTTGCCACTACTTTTCACTACTTTGCCACTACTTTTCAGCACTTTGCCGCAACTGTTCAGTACTTTGCCATACTTTTCACTACTTTGCCACTACTTTGCCTCAACGGTTCAGTACTTTGCCACACTTTTTAGCACTTTGCCACTACTTTTCACTACTTTGCCACTACTTTCCATCCCTTTGTCACAACTTTTCAGTACTTTGCCATACTTTTCAGCACTTTGTCACTACTTTGCCAAAACTTTTCAGTACTTTGCCACACTTTTCAGCACTTTGCCACTACTTTTCACTACTTTGCCACTACTTTTCAGCACTTTGCCACAACTTTTCAGTACTTTGCCATACTTTTCAGCACTTTGTCTCTACTTTGCCACATCTTTTCAGTACTTTGCCACACTTTTCAGCACTTTGCCACTACTTTTCACTACTTTTCAGCACTTTGCCACAACTTTTCAGTACTTTGCCACACTTTTCAGTACTTTGTCACACTTTTCAGCACTTTATCACACTTATCAGTGCTTGGCCACAACATTGCCACAACTTTTCAGTACTTTGCCTCACCTTTCAGCACTTTGCCACTACTTTTCAGTACTTTGCCACTACTTTTCAGCACTTTTCCACAATTTTTCAGTACTTTGCCACACTTTTCAGTACTTTGACACTACTTTGCCACAACTTTTCAGTACTTTGCCACACTTTTTAGCACTTTGCCACTACTTTTCACTACTTTGCCACTACTTTTCAGCACTTTGCCACAACTTTTCAGTACTTTGCCATACTTTTCAGAACATTGTCATTACTTTGAACAACTTTTCAGTACTTTGTCACACTTTTAAGCTCTTTGCCACTACTTTTCACTACTTTGCCACTACTTTTGAGCACTTTGCCACAACTTTTCAGTACTTTGCCACACTTTTTAGCACTTTACCACTAATTTTCACTACTTTGCCACTAATTTTCAGCACTTTGCCACAACTTTTCAGTACTTTGCCATACTTTTCACTACTTTGCCACTACTTTGCCACAACGGTTCAGTACTTTGCCACACTTTTTAGCACTTTGCCACGACTTTTCAGTACTTTGCCACTACTTTTCAGCACTTTGCCACAATTTTTCAGTACTTTGCGACACTTTTCTGCACTTTGACACTACTTTTCAGTACTTTGCCACTACCTTTCAGCACTTTTCCACAATTTTTCAGTACTTTGCCACACTTTTCAGTACTTTGACACTACTTTGCCACAACTTTTCAGTACTTTGCCACACTTTTTAGCACTTTGCCACTACTTTTCACTACTTTGCCACTACTTTTCAGCACTTTGCACAACTTTTCAGTACTTTGCCATACTTTTCAGCACTTTGTCACGACTTTGCACAACTTTTCAGTACTTTGCCATACTTTTTAGCACTTTGCCACTACTTTGCCACAACGGTTCAGTACTTTGCCACACTTTTTAGCACTTTGCCACGACTTTTCACTACTTTGCCACTACTTTTCAGCACTTTGCCACAGCTTTTCAGTACTTTGCCATACTTTTCAGCACTTTGTCACGACTTTGCACAACCTTTCAGTACTTGCCACACTTTTCAGCACTTTGCCACTAGTTTTCACTACTTTGCCACTACTTTTCACTACTTTGCCACTACTTTTCAGCACTTTGCCACACTTTTCAGCACTTTGCCACTACTTTTCACAACTTTTCAGCACTTTGCCACAACTTTTCATTACTTTGCCACAACTTTTCAGTACTTTGTCACACTTTTCAGCACTTTATCACACTTATCAGTGCTTGGCCACAACATTGCCACAACTTTTCAGTACTTTGCGACACTTTTCTGCACTTTGCCACTACTTTTCAGTACTTTGCCACTACTTTTCAGCACTTTTCCACAATTTTTCAGTACTTTGCCACACTTTTCAGTACTTTGACACTACTTTGCCACAACTTTTCAGTACTTTGCCACACTTTTTAGCACTTTGCCACTACTTTTCACTACTTTGCCACTACTTTTCAGCACTTTGCCACAACTTTTCAGTACTTTGCCATACTTTTCAGAACATTGTCACTACTTTGAACAACTTTTCAGTACTTTGCCACACTTTTTAGCACTTTGCCACTAATTTTCACTACTTTGCCACTACTTTTCAGCACTTTGCCACAACTTTTCAGTACTTTGCCATACTTTTCAGCACTTTGTCACGACTTTGCACAACTTTTCAGTACTTGCCACACTTTTCAGCACTTTGCCACTACTTTTCACTACTTTGCCACTACTTTTCAGCACTTTGCCACACTTCTCAGCACTTTGCCACTACTTTTCACTACTTTTCAGCACTTTGCCACAACTTTTCATTACTTTGCCACAAATTTTCAGTACTTTGTCACACTTTTCAGCACTTTTTCACACTTATCAGTGCTTGGCCACAACATTGCCACAACTTTTCAATACTTTGCGTCAATTTTCATCACTTTGCCACTACTTTTCAGTACTTTGCCACTATTTTTCAGCACTTTGCCACAACTTTTCAGTACTTTGCCACTACTTTTCAGCACTTTGCCACAACTTTTCATTACTTTGCAACACTTTTCAGCACTTTGCCACTACTTTGCCACACCTTTCAGCACTTTGCCCCTACTTTTCAGTACTTTGCCACTACTTTTCAGCACTTTGCCACAATTTTTCAGTACTTTGCGACAATTTTCAGTACTTTGCCACTACTTTGCCACAACTTTTCAGTACTTTACCATACTTTTCAGCACTTTGTCACTACTTTGCCAAAACTTTTCAGTACTTTGCCACACTTTTCAGCACTTTGTCTCTACTTTTCACTATTTTTCAGCACTTTGCCACAATTTTTCAGTACTTTGCCACACTTTTCAGTATTTGCCACTACTTTGCCACAACTTTTCAGTACTTTGTCTCTACTTTTCACTATTTTTCAGCACTTTGCCACAATTTTTCAGTACTTTGCCACACTTTTTAGCACTTTGCCACTACTTTTCACTACTTTGCCACTACTTCGCCACAACGGTTCAGTACTTTACCACTACTTTTCACTACTTTTCAGTACTTTGCCACTACGTTGCCACAACTTTTCAGTACTTTGCCACACTTTTCAGCACTTTGCCACTACTTTTCACTACTTTTCAGCACTTTGCCACAACTTTTCATTACTTTGCCACAACTTTTCAGTACTTTGTCACACTTTTCAGCACTTTATCACACTTATCAGTGCTTGGCCACAACATTGCCACAACTTTTCAGTACTTTGCGACACTTTTCTGCACTTTGCCACTACTTTTCAGTACTTTGCCACTACTTTTCAGCACTTTTCCACAATTTTTCAGTACTTTGCCACACTTTTCAGTACTTTGACACTACTTTGCCACAACTTTTCAGTACTTTGCCACACTTTTTAGCACTTTGCCACTACTTTTCACTACTTTGCCTCTACTTTTCAACACTTTGCCACAACTTTTCAGTACTTTGCCATACTTTTCAGAACATTGTCACTACTTTGAACAACTTTTCAGTACTTTGCCACACTTTTAAGCTCTTTGCCACTACTTTTCACTACTTTGCCACTACTTTTAAGCACTTTGCCACAACTTTTCAGTACTTTGCCACACTTTTTAGCACTTTGCCACTAATTTTCACTACTTTGCCACTACTTTTCATCACTTTGCCACAACTTTTCAGTACTTTGCCATACTTTTCACTACTTTGCCACTACTTTGCCACAACGGTTCAGTACTTTGCCACACTTTTTAGCACTTTGCCACGACTTTTCAGTACTTTGCCACTACTTTTCAGCACTTTGCCACAATTTTTCAGTACTTTGCGACACTTTTCTGCACTTTGACACTATTTTTCAGTACTTTGCCACTACTTTTCAGCACTTTTCCACAATTTTTCAGTACTTTGCCACACTTTTCAGTACTTTGACACTACTTTGCCACAACTTTTCAGTACTTTGCCACACTTTTTAGCACTTTGCCACTACTTTTCACTACTTTGCCACTACTTTTCAGCACTTTGCCACAACTTTTCAGTACTTTGCCATACTTTTCAGAACATTGTCACTACTTTGAACAACTTTTCAGTACTTTGTCACACTTTTAAGCTCTTTGCCACTACATTTCACTACTTTGCCACTACTTTTGAGCACTTTGCCACAACTTTTCAGTACTTTGCCACACTTTTTATCACTTTGCCACTAATTTTCACTACTTTGCCACTACTTTTCAGCACTTTGCCACAACTTTTCAGTACTTTGCCATACTTTTCACTACTTTGCCACTACTTTGCCACAACGGTTCAGTAATTTACCACTACTTTTCACTACTTTTCAGTACTTTGCCACTACGTTGCCACAACTTTTCAGTACTTTGACACACTTTTTAGCACTTTGCCACAACTTTTCAGTACTTTGCCATACTTTTCACTACTTTGCCACTACTTTGCCACAACTTTTCAGTACTTTGCCACACTTTTCAGCACTTTGCCACTACTTTTCACTACTTTGCCACTACTTTTCAGCACTTTGCCACAACTTTTCAGTACTTTGCCATACTTTTCAGCAATTTGTCCCTACTTTGCCACAACTTTTTAGTACTTTGCCACACTTTTCAGCAGTTTGCCACTACTTTTCACTAATTTTCAGCACTTTGCCACAACTTTTCAGTACTTTGCCACACTTTTCATTACTTTCCCACTACTTTGCCACAACATTTCAGTACTTTGTCACACTTTTCAGCACTTTATCACACTTATCAGTGCTTGGCCACAACATTGCCACAACTTTTCAGTACTTTGCCACACTTTTCAGTACTTTGCAACTACTTTTCAGCACTTTGCCACAACTTTTCAGTACTTTGCCTCACTTTTCATTACTCTGCCACTACTTTGCAACAACTTTTCAGTACTTTGCCACACTTTTAAGCACTTTGCCACAACTTTTCAGCACTTTGCCACAATTTTTCAGTACTTTGCGACACTTTTCTGCACTTTGCCACTACTTTTCAGTACTTTGCCACTACTTTTCAGCACTTTTCTACAATTTTTCAGTACTTTGCCACACTTTTCAGTACTTTGACACTACTTTGCCACAACTTTTCAGTACTTTGCCACACTTTTTAGCACTTTGCCACTACTTTTCACTACTTTGCCACTACTTTTCAGCACTTTGCCACAACTTTTCAGTACTTTGCCATACTTTTCAGAACATTGTCACTACTTTGAACAACTTTTCAGTACTTTGTCACACTTTTAAGCTCTTTGCCACTACTTTTCACTACTTTGCCACTACTTTTGAGCACTTTGCCACAACTTTTCAGTACTTTGCCACACTTTTTAGCACTTTACCACTAATTTTCACTACTTTGCCACTACTTTTCAGCACTTTGCCACAACTTTTCAGTACTTTGCCATACTTTTCACTACTTTGCCACTACTTTGCCACAACGGTTCAGTACTTTGCCACACTTTTTAGCACTTTGCCACGACTTTTCAGTACTTTGCCACTACTTTTCAGCACTTTGCCACAATTTTTCAGTACTTTGCGACACTTTTCTGCACTTTGACACTACTTTTCAGTACTTTGCCACTACCTTTCAGCACTTTTCCACAATTTTTCAGTACTTTGCCACACTTTTCACTACTTTTCACTACTTTGCCACTACTTTTCAGCACTTTGCCACAACTTTTCAGTACATTGCCATACTTTTCAGCACTTTGTCACGACTTTGCACAACTTTTCAGTACTTGCCACACTTTTCAGAACTTTGCCACTACTTTTCACTACTTTGCCACTACTTTTCAGCACTTTGCCACACTTTTCAGCACTTTGCCACTACTTTTCACTACTTTTCAGCACTTTGCCACAACTTTTCATTACTTTGCCACAACTTTTCAGTACTTTGTCACACTTTTCAGCACTTTATCACACTTATCAGTGCTTGGCCACAACATTGCCACAACTTTTCAGTACTTTGCGACACTTTTCTGCACTTTGCCACTACTTTTCAGTACTTTGCCACTACTTTTCAGCACTTTTCCACAATTTTTCAGTACTTTGCCACACTTTTCAGTACTTTGACACTACTTTGCCACAACTTTTCAGTACTTTGCCACACTTTTTAGCACTTTGCCACTACTTTTCACTACTTTGCCTCTACTTTTCAACACTTTGCCACAACTTTTCAGTACTTTGCCATACTTTTCAGAACATTGTTACTACTTTGAACAACTTTTCAGTACTTTGCCACACTTTTAAGCTCTTTGCCACTACTTTTCACTACTTTGCCACTACTTTTAAGCACTTTGCCACAACTTTTCAGTACTTTGCCACACTTTTTAGCACTTTGCCACTAATTTTCACTACTTTGCCACTACTTTTCATCACTTTGCCACAACTTTTCAGTACTTTGCCATACTTTTCACTACTTTGCCACTACTTTGCCACAACGGTTCAGTACTTTGCCACACTTTTTAGCACTTTGCCACGACTTTTCAGTACTTTGCCACTACTTTTCAGCACTTTGCCACAATTTTTCAGTACTTTGCGACACTTTTCTGCACTTTGACACTATTTTTCAGTACTTTGCCACTACTTTTCAGCACTTTTCCACAATTTTTCAGTACTTTGCCACACTTTTCAGTACTTTGACACTACTTTGCCACAACCTTTCAGTACTTTGCCACACTTTTTAGCACTTTGCCACTACTTTTCACTACTTTGCCACTACTTTTCAGCACTTTGCCACAACTTTTCAGTACTTTGCCATACTTTTCAGAACATTGTCACTACTTTGAACAACTTTTCAGTACTTTGTCACACTTTTAAGCTCTTTGCCACTACTTTTCACTACTTTGCCACTACTTTTGAGCACTTTGCCACAACTTTTCAGTACTTTGCCACACTTTTTATCACTTTGCCACTAATTTTCACTACTTTGCCACTACTTTTCAGCACTTTGCCACAACTTTTCAGTACTTTGCCATACTTTTCACTACTTTGCCACTACTTTGCCACAACGGTTCAGTAATTTACCACTACTTTTCACTACTTTTCAGTACTTTGCCACTACGTTGCCACAACTTTTCAGTACTTTGACCGACTTTTTAGCACTTTGCCACAACTTTTCAGTACTTTGCCATACTTTTCACTACTTTGCCACTACTTTGCCACAACTTTTCAGTACTTTGCCACACTTTTCAGCACTTTGCCACTACTTTTCACTACTTTGCCACTACTTTTCAGCACTTTGCCACAACTTTTCAGTACTTTGCCATACTTTTCAGCAATTTGTCCCTACTTTGCCACAAATTTTTAGTACTTTGCCACACTTTTCAGCAGTTTGCCACTACTTTTCACTAATTTTCAGCACTTTGCCACAACTTTTCAGTACTTTGCCACACTTTTCATTACTTTCCCACTACTTTGCCACAACTTTTCAGTACTTTGTCACACTTTTCAGCACTTTATCACACTTATCAGTGCTTGGCCACAACATTGCCACAACTTTTCAGTACTTTGCCACACTTTTCAGTACTTTGCAACTACTTTTCAGCACTTTGCCACAACTTTTCAGTACTTTGCCTCACTTTTCATTACTCTGCCACTACTTTGCAACAACTTTTCAGTACTTTGCCACACTTTTAAGCACTTTGCCACAACTTTTCAGCACTTTGCCACAATTTTTCAGTACTTTGCGACACTTTTCTGCACTTTGCCACTACTTTTCAGTACTTTGCCACTACTTTTCAGCACTTTTCCACAATTTTTCAGTACTTTGCCACACTTTTCAGTACTTTGACACTACTTTGCCACAACTTTTCAGTACTTTGCCACACTTTTTAGCACTTTGCCACTACTTTTCACTACTTTGCCACTACTTTTCAGCACTTTGCCACAACTTTTCAGTACTTTGCCATACTTTTCAGAACATTGTCACTACTTTGAACAACTTTTCAGTACTTTGTCACACTTTTAAGCTCTTTGCCACTACTTTTCACTACTTTGCCACTACTTTTGAGCACTTTGCCACAACTTTTCAGTACTTTGCCACACTTTTTAGCACTTTACCACTAATTTTCACTACTTTGCCACTACTTTTCAGCACTTTGCCACAACTTTTCAGTACTTTGCCATACTTTTCACTACTTTGCCACTATTTTGCCACAACGGTTCAGTACTTTGCCACACTTTTTAGCACTTTGCCACAATTTTTCAGTACTTTGCGACACTTTTCTGCACTTTGACACTATTTTTCAGTACTTTGCCACTACTTTTCAGCACTTTTCCACAATTTTTCAGTACTTTGCCACACTTTTCAGTACTTTGACACTACTTTGCCACAACTTTTCAGTACTTTGCCACACTTTTTAGCACTTTGCCACTACTTTTCACTACTTTGCCACTACTTTTCAGCACTTTGCCACAACTTTTCAGTACTTTGCCATACTTTTCAGAACATTGTCACTACTTTGAACAACTTTTCAGTACTTTGTCACACTTTTAAGCTCTTTGCCACTACTTTTCACTACTTTGTCACTACTTTTGAGCACTTTGCCACAACTTTTCAGTACTTTGCCACACTTTTTATCACTTTGCCACTAATTTTCACTACTTTGCCACTACTTTTCAGCACTTTGCCACAACTTTTCAGTACTTTGCCATACTTTTCACTACTTTGCCACTACTTTGCCACAACGGTTCAGTAATTTACCACTACTTTTCACTACTTTTCAGTACTTTGCCACTACGTTGCCACAACTTTTCAGTACTTTGACACACTTTTTAGCACTTTGCCACAACTTTTCAGTACTTTGCAATACTTTTCACTACTTTGCCACTACTTTGCCACAACTTTTCAGTACTTTGCCACACTTTTCAGCACTTTGCCACTACTTTTCACTACTTTGCCACTACTTTTCAGCACTTTGCCACAACTTTTCAGTACTTTGCCATACTTTTCAGCAATTTGTCCCTACTTTGCCACAACTTTTTAGTACTTTGCCACACTTTTCAGCAGTTTGCCACTACTTTTCACTAATTTTCAGCACTTTGCCACAACTTTTCAGTACTTTGCCACACTTTTCATTACTTTCTCACTACTTTGCCACAACTTTTCAGTACTTTGTCACACTTTTCAGCACTTTATCACACTTATCAGTGCTTGGCCACAACATTGCCACAACTTTTCAGTACTTTGCCACACTTTTCAGTACTTTGCAACTACTTTTCAGCACTTTGCCACAACTTTTCAGTACTTTGCCTCACTTTTCATTACTCTGCCACTACTTTGCAACAACTTTTCAGTACTTTCCCACACTTTTAAGCACTTTGCCACAACTTTTCAGCACTTTGCCACAATTTTTCAGTACTTTGCGACACTTTTCTGCACTTTGCCACTACTTTTCAGTACTTTGCCACTACTTTTCAGCACTTTTCCACAATTTTTCAGTACTTTGCCACACTTTTCAGTACTTTGACACTACTTTGCCACAACTTTTCTGTACTTTGCCACACTTTTTAGCACTTTGCCACTACTTTTCACTACTTTGCCACTACTTTTCAGCACTTTGCCACAACTTTTCAGTACTTTGCCATACTTTTCAGAACATTGTCACTACTTTGAACAACTTTTCAGTACTTTGTCACACTTTTAAGCTCTTTGCCACTACTTTTCACTACTTTGCCACTACTTTTGAGCACTTTGCCACAACTTTTCAGTACTTTGCCACACTTTTTAGCACTTTACCACTAATTTTCACTACTTTGCCTCTACTTTTCAGCACTTTGCCACAACTTTTCAGTACTTTGCCATACTTTTCACTACTTTGCCATTACTTTGCCACAACGGTTCAGTACTTTGCCACACTTTTTAGCACTTTGCCACGACTTTTCAGTACTTTGCCACTACTTTTCAGCACTTTGCCACAATTTTTCAGTACTTTGCGACACTTTTCTGCACTTTGACACTACTTTTCAGTACTTTGCCACTACCTTTCAGCACTTTTCCACAATTTTTCAGTACTTTGCCACACTTTTCAGTACTTTGACACTACTTTGCCACAACTTTTCAGTACTTTGCCACACTTTTTAGCACTTTGCCACTACTTTTCACTACTTTGCCACTACTTTTCAGCACTTTGCCACAACTTTTCAGTACTTTGCCATACTTTTCAGAACATTGTCACTACTTTGAACAACTTTTCAGTACTTTGCCACACTTTTAAGCTCTTTGCCACTACTTTTCACTACTTTGCCACTACTTTTAAGCACTTTGCCACAACTTTTCAGTACTTTGCCACACTTTTTAGCACTTTGCCACTAATTTTCACTACTTTGACACTACTTTTCAGCACTTTGCCACAACTTTTCAGTACTTTGCCATACTTTTTAGCACTTTGCCACTACTTTGCCACAACGGGTCAGTACTTTGCCACACTTTTTAGCACTTTGCCACGACTTTTCACTACTTTGCCACTACTTTTCAGCACTTTGCCACAGCTTTTCAGTACTTTGCCATACTTTTCAGCACTTTGTCACGACTTTGCACAACTTTTCAGTACTTGCCACACTTTTCAGCACTTTGCCACTAGTTTTCACTACTTTGCCACTACTTTTCACTACTTTGCCACTACTTTTCAGCACTTTGCCACACTTTTCAGCACTTTGCCACTACTTTTCACAACTTTTCAGCACTTTGCCACAACTTTTCATTACTTTGCCACAACTTTTCAGTACTTTGTCACACTTTTCAGCACTTTATCACACTTATCAGTGCTTGGCCACAACATTGCCACAACTTTTCAGTACTTTGCGACACTTTTCTGCTCTTTGCCACTACTTTTCAGTACTTTGCCACTACTTTTCAGCACTTTTCCACAATTTTTCAGTACTTTGCCACACTTTTCAGTACTTTGACACTACTTTGCCACAACTTTTCAGTACTTTGCCACACTTTTTAGCACTTTGCCACTACTTTTCACTACTTTGCCACTACTTTTCAGCACTTTGCCACAACTTTTCAGTACTTTGCCATACTTTTCAGAACATTGTCACTACTTTGAACAACTTTTCAGTACTTTGCCACACTTTTTAGCACTTTGCCACTAATTTTCACTACTTTGCCACTACTTTTCAGCACTTTGCCACACTTATCAGTGCTTGGCCACAACATTGCCACAACTTTTCAGTACTTTGCGACAATTTTCATCACTTTGCCACTACTTTTCAGTACTTTGCCACTATTTTTCAGCACTTTGCCACAACTTTTCAGTACTTTGCCACTACTTTTCAGCACTTTGCCACAACTTGTCATTACTTTGCAACACTTTTCAGCACTTTGCCACTACTTTGCCACACCTTTCAGCACTTTGCCCCTACTTTTCAGTACTTTGCCACTACTTTTCAGCACTTTGCCACAATTTTTCAGTACTTTGCGACAATTTTCAGTACTTTGCCACTACTTTGCCACAACTTTTCAGTACTTTACCATACTCTTTAGCACTTTGTCACTACTTTGCCAAAACTTTTCAGTACTTTGCCACACTTTTCAGCACTTTGTCTCTACTTTTCACTATTTTTCAGCACTTTGCCACAATTTTTCAGTACTTTGCCACACTTTTCAGTATTTGCCACTACTTTGCCACAACTTTTCAGTACTTTGTCTCTACTTTTCACTATTTTTCAGCACTTTGCCACAATTTTTCAGTACTTTGCCACACTTTTTAGCACTTTGCCACTACTTTTCACTACTTTGCCACTACTTCGCCACAACGGTTCAGTACTTTACCACTACTTTTCACTACTTTTCAGTACTTTGTCACTACGTTGCCACAACTTTTCAGTACTTTGACACACTTTTTAGCACTTTGCCAAAACTTTTCAGTACTTTGCCATACTTTTCACTACTTTGCCACTACTTTGCCACAACTTTTCAGTACTTTGCCACACTTTTCAGCACTTTGCCACTACTTTTCACTACTTTGCCACTACTTTTCAGCACTTTGCCACAACTTTTATGTACTTTGCCATACTTTTCAGCAATTTGTCCCTACTTTGCCACAACTTTTTAGTACTTTGCCACACTTTTCAGCAGTTTGCCACTACTTTTCACTAATTTTCAGCACTTTGCCACAACTTTTCAGTACTTTGCCACACTTTTCATTACTTTCCCACTACTTTGCCTAAACTTTTCAGTACTTTGTCACACTTTTCAGCACTTTATCACACTTATCAGTGCTTGGCCACAACATTGCCACAACTTTTCAGTACTTTGCGACACTTTTCTGCACTTTGCCACTACTTTTCAGTACTTTGCCACTACTTTTCAGCACTTTTCCACAATTTTTCAGTACTTTGCCACACTTTTCAGTACTTTGACACTACTTTGCCACAACTTTTCAGTACTTTGCCGCACTGTTTAGCACTTTGCCACTACTTTTCACTACTTTGCCACTACTTTTCAACACTTTGCCACAACTTTTCAGTACTTTGCCATACTTTTCAGAACATTGTCACTACTTTGAACAACTTTTCAGTACTTTGCCACACTTTTAAGCTCTTTGCCACTACTTTTCACTACTTTGCCACTACTTTTAAGCACTTTGCCACAACTTTTCAGTACTTTGCCACACTTTTTAGCACTTTGCCACTAATTTTCACTACTTTGCCACTACTTTTCAGCACTTTGCCACAACTTTTCAGTACTTTGCCATACTTTTCACTACTTTGCCACTACTTTGCCACAACGGTTCAGTACTTTGCCACACTTTTTAGCACTTTGCCACGACTTTTCAGTACTTTGCCACTACTTTTCAGCACTTTGCCACAATTTTTCAGTACTTTGCGACACTTTTCTGCACTTTGACACTAATTTTCAGTACTTTGCCACTACTTTTCAGCACTTTTCCACAATTTTTCAGTACTTTGCCACACTTTTCAGTACTTTGACACTACTTTGCCACAACTTTTCAGTACTTTGCCACACTTTTTAGCACTTTGCCACTACTTTTCACTACTTTGCCACTACTTTTCAGCACTTTGCCACAACTTTTCAGTACTTTGCCATACTATTCAGAACATTGTCACTACTTTGAACAACTTTTAAGTACTTTGCCACACTTTTAAGCTCTTTGCCACTACTTTTCACTACTTTGCCACTACTTTTAAGCACTTTGCCACAACTTTTCAGTACTTTGCCACACTTTTTAGCACTTTGCCACTAATTTTCACTACTTTGCCACTACTTTTCAGCACTTTGCCACAACTTTTCAGTACTTTGCCACACTTTTTAGCACTTTGCCACTACTTTTCACTACTTTGCCACTACTTTTCAGCACTTTGCCACACTTTTCAGCACTTTGCCACTACTTTTCACTACTTTTCAGCACTTTGCCACAACTTTTCATTACTTTGCCACAACTTTTCAGTACTTTGTCACACTTTTCAGCACTTTATCACACTTATCAGTGCTTGGCCACAACATTGCCACAACTTTTCAGTACTTTGCGACAATTTTCATCACTTTGCCACACTTTTTAGCACTTTGCCACGACTTTTCACTACTTTGCCACTACTTTTCAGCACTTTGCCACACTTTTCAGCACTTTGCCACTACTTTTCACTACTTTTCAGCACTTTGCCACAACTTTTCATTACTTTGCCACAACTTTTCAGTACTTTGTCACACTTTTCAGCACTTTATCACACTTATCAGTGCTTGGCCACAACATTGCCACAACTTTTCAGTACTTTGCGACAATTTTCATCACTTTGCCACTACTTTTCAGTACTTTGCCACTATTTTTCAGCACTTTGCCACAACTTTTCAGTACTTTGCCACTACTTTTCAGCCCTTTGCCACAACTTTTCATTACTTTGCAACACTTTTCAGCACTTTGCCACTACTTTGCCACAACTTTTCAGTACTTTGCCACACTTTTCAGCACTTTGCCACTACTTTTGACTACTTTGCCACTACTTTTCATTATTTTGCCACACCTTTCAGCACTTTGCCCCTAGTTTTCAGTACTTTGCCACTACTTTTCAGCACTTTGCCACAATTTTTATATTTCAGTACTTTGCGACAATTTTCAGTACTTTGCCACTACTTTGCCACAACTTTTCAGTACTTTACCATACTTTTCAGCACTTTGTCACTACTTTGCCACAACTTTTCAGTACTTTGCCACACTTTTTAGCACTTTGCCACTACTTTTCACTACTTTCCCACTACTTTTCAGCACTTTGCGCAACTTTTCAGCTCTTTGCCATACTTTTCAGCACTTTGTCACTACTTTGCACAACTTTTCAGTACTTTGCCACACTTTTCAGCTCTTTGCCACTACTTTTCAGTACTTTGCCATACATTTCAGCAATTTGTCACTACTTTGCCACAATTTTTCAGTACTTTGCCACGCTTTTCAGTACTTTGCCACTAATTTGCCACAACTTTTCAGTACTTTGCCACACTTTCTAGCACTTTGCCACTAGTTTTCACTACTTTGCCACTAGTTTTCAGCACTTTACCACAACTTTTCAGTACTTTGCCATACTTTTCACTCCTTTGCCACTACTTTGCCACAACGGTTCAGTACTGTGCCACACATTTTAGCACTTTGCCACGACTTTTCACTACTTTGCCACTACTTTTCAGCACTTTGCCACAACTTTTCAGTACTTTGCCATACTTTTCAGCACTTTGTCACTACTTTGCACAACTTTTCAGTACTTGCCACACTTTTCAGCACTTTGCCACTAATTTTCACTACTTTGCCACTACTTTAGAGCACATTGCCACAACTTTTCAGTACTTTGCCATTCTTTTCAGCAATTTGTCACTACTTTGCCACAACTTTTCAGTACTTTGCCACACTTTTCAGCACTTTTCCACAATTTTTTAGTACATTGCCACACTTTTCAGTTCTTTGCACACTTTAAAGCACTTTGCCACTACTTTTCACTACTTTGCCACTACTTTTCAGCACTTCGCCACAACTTTTCAGTACTTTGCCATACTTTACAGCACTTTGTCACTACTTTGCCACAACTTTTCAGTACTTTGCCACACTTTTCAGCACTTTACCACTACTTTTCACTACTTTTCACTACTTTGCCACTACTTTGCCACAACGGTTCAGTACTTTGCCACACTTTTTAGCACTTTGCCACTACTTTTCACTACTTTGCCACTACTTTTCAGCACTTTGCCACAACTGTTCAGTACTTTGCCATACTTTTCAGCACTTTGTCACTACTTTGCCAAAACTTTTCAGTACTTTGCCACACTTTTCAGCACTTTGCCTCTACTTTTCACTACTTTTCAGCACTTTGCCACAATTTTTCAGTACTTTGCCACACTTTTCAGTACTTTGCCACTACTTTGCCACAACGTTTCAGTACTTTGCCACACTTTTTAGCACTTTGCCACTACTTTTCACTACTTTGCCACTACTTTTCAGCACTTTGCCACAACTTTTCAGTACTTTGCCATACTTCTTTGCCACTACTTTGCCACAACGGTTCAGTACATTGCCACACTTTTTAGCACTTTGCCACTACTTTTCACTACTTTGCCACTACTTTTCAGCACTTTGCCACAACTTTTCTGTACTTTGCCACACTTTTCAGCACTTTACCACTACTTTTCACTACTTTTCAGTACTTTGCCACTACGTTGCCACAACTTTTCAGTACTTTGACACACTTTTTAGCACTTTGCCACAACTTTTCAGTACTTTGCCATACTTTTCACTACTTTGTCACTACTTTGTCACTACTTTGCCACAACTTTTCAATACTTTGCCACACTTTTCAGCACGTTGCCACTACTTTTCACTACTTTTCAGCACTTTGCCACAACTTTTCAGTACTTTGCCATACTTTTCAGCAATTTGTCCCTACTTTGCCACAACTTTTCAGTACTTTGCCACACTTTTCAACAGTTTGCCACTACTTTTCACTACTTTTCAGCACTTTGCCACAACTTTTCAGTACTTTGCCACACTTTTCATTACTTTCCCACTACTTTGCCACAAATTTTCAGTACTTTGTCACACTTTTCAGCACTTTATCACACTTATCAGAGCTTGGCCACAACATTGCCACAACTTTTCAGTACTTTGCCACACTTTTCAGTACTTTGCAACTACTTTTCAGCACTTTGCCACAACTTTTCAGTACTTTGCCACAATTTTCATTACTCTGCCACTACTTTGCAACAACTTTTCAGTACTTTGCCACACTTTTCAGCACTTTGCCAAACCTTTCAGCACTTTTCGCCTACTTTTCAGTACTTTGCCACTACTTTTCAGCACTTTGCCTCAATTTTTCAGTACTTTGCGACACTTTTCTGCACTTTGACACTACTTTTCAGTACTTTGCCACTACTTTTCAGCCCTTTTCCACAATTTTTCAGTACATTGCCACACTTTTCAGTACTTTGACACTACTTTGCCACAACTTTTCAGTACTTTGCCACACTTTTTAGCACTTTGTCACTACTTTTCAGCACTTTGCCACAACTTTTCAGTACTTTGCCACACTTTTCATTAATTTGCCACTACTTTTCAGTACTGTGCCACTACTTTTCAGCACTTTTCCACAATTTTTTTGTACTTTGCCACACTTTTCAGTACTTTGCACACTTTTCAGCACTTTGCCACTACTTTTCACTACTTTGGCACTACTTTTCAGCACTTCGCCACAACTTTTCAGTACTTTGCCATACTTTACAGCACTTTGTCACTACTTTGCCACAACTTTTCAGCACTTTACCACTACTTTTCACTACTTTTCAGTACGTTGCCACTACTTTGCCACAACTTTTCAGTACTTTGACACACTTTTTCGCACTTTGCCACAACTTTTCAGTACTTTGCCATACTTTTCACTACTTTGCCACTGCTTTGCCACAACGGTTCAGTACTTTGCCACACTTTTTAGCACTTTGCCACAACTTTTCACTACTTTGCCACTACTTTTCAGCACTTTGCCACAACTTTTCAGTACTTTGCCATACTTTTCAGCACTTTGTCACTACTTTGCCAAAACTTTTCAGTACTTTGCCACACTTTTCAGCACTTTGCCTCTACTTTTCACTACTTTTCAGCACTTTGCCACCATTTTTCAGTACTTTGCCACACTTTTCAGTACTTTGCCACTACTTTGCCACAACTTTTCAGTACTTTGCCACACTTTTTAGCACTTTGCCACTACTTTTCACAACTTTGCCACTACTTTTCAGCACTTTGCCACAACTTTTCAGTACTTTGCCATACTTCTTTGCCACTACTTTGCCACAACGGTTCAGTACATTGCCACACTTTTTAGCACTTTGCCACTACTTTTCACTACTTTGCCACTACTTTTCAGCACTTTGCCACAACTTTTCAGTACTTTGCCATACTTTTCAGCACTTTGTCACTACTTTGCCAAAACTTTTCAGTACTTTGCCACACTTTTCAGCACTTTGCCTCTACTTTTCACTACTTTTCAGCACTTTGCCACCATTTTTCAGTACTTTGCCACACTTTTCAGTACTTTGCCACTACTTTGCCACAACTTTTCAGTACTTTGCCACACTTTTTAGCACTTTGCCACTACTTTTCACAACTTTGCCACTACTTTTCAGCACTTTGCCACAACTTTTCAGTACTTTGCCATACTTCTTTGCCACTACTTTGCCACAACGGTTCAGTACATTGCCACACTTTTTAGCACTTTGCCACTACTTTTCACTACTTTGCCACTACTTTTCAGCACTTTGCCACAACTTTTCTGTACTTTGCCACACTTTTCAGCACTTTACCACTACTTTTCACTACTTTTCAGTACTTTGCCACTACGTTGCCACAACTTTTCAGTACTTTGACACACTTTTTATCACTTTGCCACAACTTTTCAGTATTTTGCCATACTTTTCAGCAATTTGTCCCTACTTTGCCACAACTTTTCAGTACTTTGCCACACTTTTCAGCAGTTTGCCACTACTTTTCACTAATTTTCAGCACTTTGCCACAACTTTTCAGTACTTTGCCACACTTTTCATTACTTTCCCACTACTTTGCCACAACTTTTCAGTACTTTGTCACACTTTTCAGCACTTTATCACACTTATCAGTGCTTGGCCACAACATTGCCACAACTTTTCAGTACTTTGCCACACTTTTCAGTACTTTGCAACTACTTTTCAGCACTTTGCCACAACTTTTCAGTACTTTGCCACACTTTTAAGCTCTTTGCCACTACTTTTCACTACTTTGCCACTACTTTTAAGCTCTTTGCCACAACTTTTCAGTACTTTGCCACACTTTTTAGCACTTTGCCACTAATTTTCAGTACTTTGCCACTACTTTTCAGCTCTTTGCCACAACTTTTCAGTACTTTGCCATACTTTTCACTACTTTGCCCCTACTTTGCCACAACGGTTCAGTACTTTGCCACACTTTTTAGCACTTTGCCACGAATTTTCAGTACTTTGCCACTACTTTTCAGCACTTTGACACAGCTTTTCAGTACTTTGCCATACTTTTCAGCACTTTGTCACGACTTTGCACAACTTTTCAGTACTTTCCACACTTTTCAGCACTTTGCCACTACTTTTCACTACTTTGCCACTACTTTTTCAGCACTTTGCCACACTTTTCAGCACTTTGCCACTACTTTTCACTACTTTTCAGCACTTTGCCACAACTTTTCATTACTTTGCCACAACTTTTCAGTACTTTGTCACACTTTTCAGCACTTTATCACACTTATCAGAGCTTGGCCACAACATTGCCACAACTTTTCAGTACTTTGCCACACTTTTCAGTACTTTGCAACTACTTTTCAGCACTTTGCCACAACTTTTCAGTACTTTGCCACAATTTTCATTACTCTGCCACTACTTTGCAACAACTTTTCAGTACTTTGCCACACTTTTCAGCACTTTGCCACACCTTTCAGCACTTTTCGCCTACTTTTCAGTACTTTGCCACTACTTTTCAGCACTTTGCCTCAATTTTTCAGTACTTTGCGACACTTTTCTGCACTTTGACACTACTTTTCAGTACTTTGCCACTACTTTTCAGCACTTTTCCACAATTTTTCAGTACTTTGCCACACTTTTCAGTTCTTTGACACTGTTTTGCCACAACTTTTCAGTACTTTGCCACACTTTTTAGCACTTTGCCACTACTTTTCAGCACTTTGCCACAACTTTTCACTACTTTGCCACACTTTTCATTACTTTGCCACTACTTTTCAGTACTTTGCCACTACTTTTCAGCACTTTTCCACAATTTTTTAGTACTTTGCCACACTTTTCAGTACTTTGCACACTTTTCAGCACTTTGCCACTACTTTTCACTACTTTGGCACTACTTTTCAGTACTTTGCCATACTTTACAGCACTTTGTCACTACTTTGCCACAACTTTTCAGTACTTTGCCACACTTTTCAGCACTTTACCACTACTTTTCACTACTTTTCAGTACGTTGCCACTACTTTGCCACAACTTTTCAGTACTTTGACACACTTTTTCGCACTTTGCCACAACTTTTCAGTACTTTGCCATACTTTTCACTACTTTGCCACTACTTTGCCACAACGGTTCAGTACTTTGCCACACTTTTTAGCACTTTGCCACTACTTTTCACTACTTTGCCACTACTTTTCAGCACTTTGCCACAACTTTTCAGTACTTTGCCATACTTTTCAGCACTTTGTCACTACTTTGCCAAAACTTTTCAGTACTTTGCCACACTTTTCAGCACTTTGCCTCTACTTTTCACTACCTTTCAGCACTTTGCCACAATTTTTCAGTACTTTGCCACACTTTTCAGTACTTTGCCACTACTTTGCCACAACTTTTCAGTACTTTGACACACTTTTTATCACTTTGCCACAACTTTTCAGTACTTTGCCATACTTTTCAGCAATTTGTCCCTACTTTGCCACAACTTTTCAGTACTTTGCCACACTTTTCAGCAGTTTGCCACTACTTTTCACTAATTTTCAGCACTTTGCCACAACTTTTCAGTACTTTGCCACACTTTTCATTACTTTCCCACTACTTTGCCACAACTTTTCAGTACTTTGTCACACTTTTCAGCACTTTATCACACTTATCAGTGCTTGGCCACAACATTGCCACAACTTTTCAGTACTTTGCCACACTTTTCAGTACTTTGCAACTACTTTTCAGCACTTTGCCACAACTTTTCAGTACTTTGCCACACTTTTAAGCTCTTTGCCACTACTTTTCACTACTTTGCCACTACTTTTAAGCACTTTGCCACAACTTTTCAGTACTTTGCCACACTTTTTAGCACTTTGCCACTAATTTTCACTAATTTGCCACTACTTTTCAGCACTTTGCCACAACTTTTCAGTACTTTGCCATACTTTTCACTACTTTGCCCCTACTTTGCCACAACGGTTCAGTACTTTGCCACACTTTTTAGCACTTTGCCACGAATTTTCAGTACTTTGCCACTACTTTTCAGCACTTTGACACAGCTTTTCAGTACTTTGCCATACTTTTCAGCACCTTGTCACGACTTTGCACAACTTTTCAGTACTTGCCACACTTTTCAGCACTTTGCCACTACTTTTCACTACTTTGCCACTACTTTTCAGCACTTTGCCACACTTTTCAGCACTTTGCCACTACTTTTCACTACTTTTCAGCACTTTGCCACAACTTTTCATTATTTTGCCACAACTTTTCAGTACTTTGTCACACTTTTCAGCACTTTATCACACTTATCAGTGCTTGGCCACAACATTGCCACAACTTTTCAGTACTTTGCCACTACTTTGCCACAACTTTTCAGTACTTTGCCACACTTTTTAGCACTTTGGCACTAGTTTTCACTACTTTGCCACTACTTTTCAGCACTTTAACACAACTTTTCAGTACTTTGCCATACTTTTCACTACTTTGCCACTACTTTGCCACAACGGTTCAGTAATTTGCCACACTTTTTAGCACTTTGCCACGACTTTTCACTACTTTGCCACTACTGTTCAGCACTTTGCCACAACTTTTCGGTACTTTGCCATACTTTTCAGCACTTTGTCACTGCTTTGCACAACTTTTCAGTACTTGCCACACTTTTCAGCACTTTGCCACTACTTTTCACTACTTTGCCGCTACTTTTCAGCACTTTGCCACAACTTTTCAGTACTTTGCCATACTTTTCAGCAATTTGTCACTACTTTGCCACAACTTTTCAGTACTTTG
This sequence comes from Saccoglossus kowalevskii, assembly GCF_978046115.1. Taxonomy (NCBI): domain Eukaryota; kingdom Metazoa; phylum Hemichordata; class Enteropneusta; family Harrimaniidae; genus Saccoglossus; species Saccoglossus kowalevskii. The sequence goes on along the minus strand of NC_140647.1, from coordinate 40,893,467 downwards.
CCACACTTTTCAGCACTTTGCCTCTACTTTTCACTACTTTTCAGCACTTTGCCACAACTTTTCAGTACTTTGCCACACTTTTCATTACTTTGCCACTACTTTGCCACAACTTTTCAGTACTTTGTCCCACTTTTCAGCACTTTATCACACTTATCAGTGCTTGGCCACAACATTACCACGACTTTTCAGTACTTTGCCACACTTTTCAGTACTCTGCCACTACTTTGCAACAACTTTTCAGTACTTTGCCACACTTTTCAGCACTTTGCCACTACTTTTCACTACTTTTCAGCACTTTGCCACAACTTTTCATTATTTTGCCACAACTTTTCAGTACTTTGTCACACTTTTCAGCACTTTATCACACTTATCAGTGCTTGGCCACAACATTGCCACAACTTTTCAGTACTTTGCCACTACTTTGCCACAACTTTTCAGTACTTTGCCACACTTTTTAGCACTTTGGCACTAGTTTTCACTACTTTGCCACTACTTTTCAGCACTTTAACACAACTTTTCAGTACTTTGCCATACTTTTCACTACTTTGCCACTACTTTGCCACTACTTTGCCACAACGGTTCAGTAATTTGCCACACTTTTTAGCACTTTGCCACGACTTTTCACTACTTTGCCACTACTGTTCAGCACTTTGCCACAACTTTTCGGTACTTTGCCATACTTTTCAGCACTTTGTCACTGCTTTGCACAACTTTTCAGTACTTGCCACACTTTTCAGCACTTTGCCACTACTTTTCACTACTTTGCCGCTACTTTTCAGCACTTTGCCACAACTTTTCAGTACTTTGCCATACTTTTCAGCAATTTGTCACTACTTTGCCACAACTTTTCAGTACTTTGCCACACTTTTCAGCACTTTGCCTCTACTTTTCACTACTTTTCAGCACTTTGCCACAACTTTTCAGTACTTTGCCACACTTTTCATTACTTTGCCACTACTTTGCCACAACTTTTCAGTACTTTGTCCCACTTTTCAGCACTTTATCACACTTATCAGTGCTTGGCCACAACATTACCACGACTTTTCAGTACTTTGCCACACTTTTCAGTACTCTGCCACTACTTTGCAACAACTTTTCAGTACTTTGCCACACTTTTCAGCACTTTGCCACTACTTTTGACTACTTTGCCACTACTTTTCAGTACTTTGCCACAACTTTCAGCACTTTGCCACTACTTTTCACTACTTTGCCATTACTTTTCAGCACTTTGCCACAACTTTTCAGTACTTTGCCATACTTTTCAACAATTTGTCCCTACTTTGCCACAACTTTTCAGTACTTTGCCACACTTTTCAGCAGTTTGCCACTACTTTTCACTAATTTTCAGCACTTTGCCACAACTTTTCAGTACTTTGCCACACTTTTAATTACTTTCCCACCTCTTTGCCACAACTTTTCAGTACTTTGTCACACTTTTCAGCACTTTATCACACTTATCAGAGCTTGGCCACAACATTGCCACAACTTTTCAGTACTTTGCCACACTTTTCAGTACTTTGCAACTACTTTTCAGCACTTTGCCACAACTTTTCAGTACTTTGCCACACTTTTCATTACTCTGCCACTACTTTGCAACAACTTTTCAGTACTTTGCCACACTTTTCAGCACTTTGCCACACCTTTCAGCACTTTGCGCCTACTTTTCAGTACTTTGCCACTACTTTTCAGCACTTTGCCACAATTTTTCAGTACTTTGCGACACTTTTCTGCACTTTGACACTACTTTTCAGTATTTTGCCACTACTTTTCAGCACTTTTCCACAATTTTTCAGTACTTTGCCACACTTTTCAGTACTCTGCCACTACTTTGCAACAACTTTTCAGTACTTTGCCACACTTTTCAGCACTTTGCCACTACTTTTGACTACTTTGCCACTACTTTTCAGTACTTTGCCACAACTTTCAGCACTTTGCCACTACTTTTCACTACTTTGCCATTACTTTTCAGCACTTTGCCACAACTTTTCAGTACTTTGCCATACTTTTCAACAATTTGTCCCTACTTTGCCACAACTTTTCAGTACTTTGCCACACTTTTCAGCAGTTTGCCACTACTTTTCACTAATTTTCAGCACTTTGCCACAACTTTCCAGTACTTTGCCACACTTTTAATTACTTTCCCACCTCTTTGCCACAACTTTTCAGTACTTTGTCACACTTCTCAGCACTTTATCACACTTATCAGAGCTTGGCCACAACATTGCCACAACTTTTCAGTACTTTGCCACACTTTTCAGTACTTTGCAACTACTTTTCAGCACTTTGCCACAACTTTTCAGTACTTTGCCACACTTTTCATTACTCTGCCACTACTTTGCAACAACTTTTCAGTACTTTGCCACACTTTTCAGCACTTTGCCACACCTTTCAGCACTTTGCGCCTACTTTTCAGTACTTTGCCACTACTTTTCAGCACTTTGCCACAATTTTTCAGTACTTTGCGACACTTTTCTGCACTTTGACACTACTTTTCAGTATTTTGCCACTACTTTTCAGCACTTTTCCACAATTTTTCAGTACTTTGCCACACTTTTCAGTACTTTGACACTACTTTGCCACAACTTTTCAGTACTTTGCCACACTTTTTAGCACTTTGCCACTATTTTTCACTACTTTGCCACTACTTTTCAGCACTTCGCCACAACTTTTCAGTACTTTGCCACACTTTTCAGCACTTTGCCACTACTTTTGACTACTTTGCCACTACTTTTCAGTACTTTGCCACAACTTTCAGCACTTTGCCACTACTTTTCACTACTTTGCCATTACTTTTCAGCACTTTGCCACAACTTTTCAGTACTTTGCCATACTTTTCAACAATTTGTCCCTACTTTGCCACAACTTTTCAGTACTTTGCCACACTTTTCAGCAGTTTGCCACTACTTTTCACTAATTTTCAGCACTTTGCCACAACTTTCCAGTACTTTGCCACACTTTTAATTACTTTCCCACCTCTTTGCCACAACTTTTCAGTACTTTGTCACACTTCTCAGCACTTTATCACACTTATCAGAGCTTGGCCACAACATTGCCACAACTTTTCAGTACTTTGCCACACTTTTCAGTACTTTGCAACTACTTTTCAGCACTTTGCCACAACTTTTCAGTACTTTGCCACACTTTTCATTACTCTGCCACTACTTTGCAACAACTTTTCAGTACTTTGCCACACTTTTCAGCACTTTGCCACACCTTTCAGCACTTTGCGCCTACTTTTCAGTACTTTGCCACTACTTTTCAGCACTTTGCCACAATTTTTCAGTACTTTGCGACACTTTTCTGCACTTTGACACTACTTTTCAGTATTTTGCCACTACTTTTCAGCACTTTTCCACAATTTTTCAGTACTTTGCCACACTTTTCAGTACTTTGACACTACTTTGCCACAACTTTTCAGTACTTTGCCACACTTTTTAGCACTTTGCCACTATTTTTCACTACTTTGCCACTACTTTTCAGCACTTCGCCACAACTTTTCAGTACTTTGCCATACTTTACAGCACTTTGTCACTACTTTGCCACACTTTTCAGCACTTTACCACTACTTTTCACTACTTTTCAGTACTTTGCCTCTACTTTGCCACAACTGTTCAGTACTTTGACACACTTTTTCGCACTTTGCCACAACTTTTCAGTACTTTGCCATACTTTTCACTACTTTGCCACTACTTTGCCACAACGGTTCAGTACTTTGCCACACTTTTTAGCACTTTGCCACTACTTTTCACTACTTTGCCACTACTTTTCAGCACTTTGCAACAACTTTTCAGTACTTTGCCACACTTTTCAGCACTTTGCCTCTACTTTTCACTACTTTGCCATTACTTTTCACTACTTTTCAGTACTTTGCCACACTTTTCAGTACTTTGCCACACTTTTCAGCACTTTACCACTACTTTTCACTACTTTTCAGTACTTTGCCACTACTTTGCCACAACTTTTCAGTACTTTGACACACTTTTTCGCACTTTGCCACAACTTTTCAGTACTTTGCCATACTTTTCACTACTTTGCCACTACTTTGCCACAACGGTTCAGTACTTTGCCACACTTTTTAGCACTTTGCCACTACTTTTCACTACTTTGCCACTACTTTTCAGCACTTTGCAACAACTTTTCAGTACTTTGCCACACTTTTCAGCACTTTGCCTCTACTTTTCACTACTTTGCCACAACTTTTCAGTACTTTGCCTCACTTTTTAGCACTTTGCCACTACTTTTCACTAATTTGCCACTACTTTTCAGCAATTTGCCACAACTTTTCTGTACTTTGCCATACTTCTTTGCCACTACTTTGCCACAACGGTTCAGTACATTGCCACACTTTTTAGCACTTTGCCACTACTTTTCACTACTTTGCCACTACTTTTCAGCACTTTGCCACAACTTTTCTGTACTTTGCCACACTTTTCAGCACTTTACCACTACTTTTCACTACTTTTCAGCACTTTGCCTCTACTTTTCACTACTTTTCAGCACTTTGCCACAAATTTTCAGTACTTTGCCACACTTTTCATTACTTTGCCACTACTTTGCCACAACTTTTCAGTACTTTGTCCCACTTTTCAGCACTTTATCACACTTATCAGTGCTTGGCCACAACATTACCACGACTTTTCAGTACTTTGCCACACTTTTCAGTACTCTGCCACTACTTTGCAACAACTTTTCAGTACTTTGCCACACTTTTCAGCACTTTGCCACTACTTTTGACTACTTTGCCACTACTTTTCAGTACTTTGCCACAACTTTCAGCACTTTGCCACCACTTTTCACTACTTTGCCATTACTTTTCAGCACTTTGCCACAACTTTTCAGTACTTTGCCATACTTTTCAGCAATTTGTCCCTACTTTGCCACAACTTTTCAGTACTTTGCCACACTTTTCAGCAGTTTGCCACTACTTTTCACTAATTTTCAGCACTTTGCCACAACTTTTCAGTACTTTGCCACACTTTTAATTACTTTCCCACCTCTTTGCCACAACTTTTCAGTACTTTGTCACACTTTTCAGCACTTTATCACACTTATCAGAGCTTGGCCACAACATTGCCACAACTTTTCAGTACTTTGCCACACTTTTCAGTACTTTGCAACTACTTTTCAGCACTTTGCCACAACTTTTCAGTACTTTGCCACACTTTTCATTACTCTGCCACTACTTTGCAACAACTTTTCAGTACTTTGCCACACTTTTCAGCACTTTGCCACACCTTTCAGCACTTTGCGCCTACTTTTCAGTACTTTGCCACTACTTTTCAGCACTTTGCCACAATTTTTCAGTACTTTGCGACACTTTTCTGCACTTTGACACTACTTTTCAGTATTTTGCCACTACTTTTCAGCACTTTTCCACAATTTTTCAGTACTTTGCCTCACTTTTCAGTACTTTGACACTACTTTGCAACAACTTTTCAGTACTTTGCCACACTTTTTAGCACTTTGCCACTATTTTTCACTACTTTGCCACTACTTTTCAGCACTTCGCCTCTACCTTTCACTACTTTTCAGCACTTTGCCACAATTTTTCAGTACTTTGCCACACTTTTCAGTACTTTGCCACTACTTTGCCACAACTTTTCAGTACTTTGCCTCACTTTTTAGCACTTTGCCACTACTTTTCACTAATTTGCCACTACTTTTCAGCAATTTGCCACAACTTTTCTGTACTTTGCCATACTTCTTTGCCACTACTTTGCCACAACGGTTCAGTACATTGCCACACTTTTTAGCATTTTGCCACTACTTTTCACTACTTTGCCACTACTTTCAGCACTTTGCCACAACTTTTCTGTACTTTGCCACACTTTTCAGCACTTTACCACTACTTTTCACTACTTTTCAGTACTTTGCCACTACGTTGCCACAACTTTTCAGTACTTTGACACACTTTTTATCACTTTGCCACAACTTTTCAGTACTTTGCCATACTTTTCACTACTTTGTCACTACTTTGCCACAACTTTTCAATACTTTGCCACACTTTTCAGCAGTTTGCCACTACTTTTCACTAATTTTCAGCACTTTGCCACAACTTTTCAGTACTTTGCCACACTTTTCATTACTTTCCCACTACTTTGCCACAACTTTTCAGTACTTTGTCACACTTTTCAGCACTTTATCACACTTATCAGTGCTTGGCCACAACATTGTCACAACTTTTCAGTACTTTGCCACACATTTCAGTACTTTGCAACTACTTTTCAGCACTTTGCCACAACTTTTCAGTACTTTGCCACACTTTTCATTACTCTGCCACTACTTTGCAACAACTTTTCAGTACTTTGCCACACTTTTCAGCACTTTGCCACACCTTTCAGCACTTTGCGACTACTTTTCAGTACTTTGCCACTACTTTTCAGCACTTTGCCACAATTTTTCAGTTCTTTGCGACACTTTTCTGCACTTTGACACTACTTTTCAGTACTTTGCCACTACTTTTCAGCACTTTGCCACAACTTTTCAGTACTTTGCCATACTTTTCAGAACTTTGTCTCTACTTTGAACAACTTTTCAGTACTTTGCCACACTTTTAAAGTCTTTGCCACTACTTTTCACTACTTTGCCACTACTTTTAAGCACTTTGCCACAACTTTTCAGTACTTTGCCACACTTTTTAGCACTTTGCCACTAATTTTCACTACTTTGCCACTACTTTTCAGCACTTTGCCACAACTTTTCAGTACTTTGCCATACTTTTCACTACTTTGCCACTACTTTGCCACAACGGTTCAGTACTTTGCCACACTTTTTAGCACTTTGCCACGAATTTTCAGTACTTTGCCACTACTTTTCAGCACTTTGCCACAGCTTTTCAGTTTTCAGTACTTTGCCATACTTTTCAGCACTTTGTCACGACTTTGCACAACTTTTCAGTACTTGCCACACTTTTCAGCACTTTGCCACTACTTTTCACTACTTTGCCACTACTTTTCAGCACTTCGCCACACTTTTCAGCACTTTGCCACTACTGTTCACTACTTTTCAGCACTTTGCCACAACTTTTCATTACTTTGCCAAAACTTTTCAGTACTTTGTCACACTTTTCGGCACTTTATCACACTTATCAGTGCTTGGCCACAACATTGCCACAACTTTTCAGTACTTTGCGACAATTTTCATCACTTTGCCACTACTTTTCAGTATTTTGCCACACCTTTCAGCACTTTGCCCCTACTTTTCAGTACTTTGCCACTAATTTTCAGCACTTTGCCACAATTTTTCAGTACTTTGCGACAATTTTCAGTACTTTGCCACTACTTTGCCATAACTTTCCAGTACTTTACCATATTTTTCAGCACTTTGTCACTACTTTGCCAAAACTTTTCAGTACTTTGCCACACTTTTCAGCACTTTGTCTCTACTTTTCACTATTTTTCAGCACTTTGCCACACTTTTCAGTACTTTGCCACTACTTTGCCACAACTTTTCAGTACTTTGCCACACTTGTCAGCTCTTTGCCACTACTTTTCAGTACTTTGCCATACTTTTCAGCACTTTGCCACTACTTTGCCACAACTTTTCAGTACTTTGCCACACTTTTCACACTTTGCCACTACTTTTGACTACTTTGCCACTACTTTTCAGTATTTTGCCACACCTTTCAGCACTTTGCCCCTACTTTTCAGTACTTTGCCACTACTTTTCAGCACTTTGCCACAATTTTTCAGTACTTTGCGACAATTTTCAGTACTTTGCCACTACTTTGCCATAACTTTTCAGTACTTTACCATACTTTTCAGCACTTTGTCACTACTTTGCCAAAACTTTTCAGTACTTTGCAACACTTTTCAGCACTTTGTTTCTACTTTTCACTATTTTTCAGCACTTTGCCACACTTTTCAGTACTTTGCCACACTTTTCATTACTTTCCCACTACTTTGCCACAACTTTTCAGTACTTTGTCACACTTTTCAGCACTTTATCACACTTATCAGTGCTTGGCCACAACATTGCCACAACTTTTCAGTACTTTGCCACATATTTCAGTACTTTGCAACTACTTTTCAGCACTTTGCCACAACTTTTCAGTACTTTGCCACACTTTTCATTACTCTGCCACTACTTTGCAACAACTTTTCAGTACTTTGCCACACTTTTCAGCACTTTGCCACACCTTTCAGCACTTTGCGACTACTTTTCAGTACTTTGCCACTACTTTTCAGCACTTTGCCACAATTTTTCAGTTCTTTGCGACACTTTTCTGCACTTTGACACTACTTTTCAGTACTTTGCCACTACTTTTCAGCACTTTGCCACAACTTTTCAGTACTTTGCCATACTTTTAAGAACTTTGTCTCTACTTTGAACAACTTTTCAGTACTTTGCCACACTTTTAAGCTCTTTGCCACTACTTTTCACTACTTTGCCACTACTTTTAAGCACTTTGCCACAACTTTTCAGTACTTTGCCACACTTTTTAGCACTTTGCCACTAATTTTCACAACTTTGCCACTACTTTTCAGCACTTTGCCACAACTTTTCAGTACTTTGCCATACTTTTCACTACTTTGCCACTACTTTGCCACAACGGTTCAGTACTTTGCTACACTTTTTAGCACTTTGCCACGAATTTTCAGTATTTGCTACTACTTTTCAGCACTTTGCCACAGCTTTTCAGTTTTCAGTACTTTGCCATACTTTTCAGCACTTTGTCACGACTTTGCACAACTTTTCAGTACTTGCCACACTTTTCAGCACGTTGCCACTACTTTTCACTACTTTGCCACTACTTTTCAGCACTTCGCCACACTTTTCAGCACTCTGCCACTACTTTTCACTACTTTTCAGCACTTTGCCACAACTTTTCATTACTTTGCCAAAACTTTTCAGTACTTTGTCACACTTTTCAGCACTTTATCACACTTATCAGTGCTTGGCCACAACATTGCCACAACTTTTCAGTACTTTGCGACAATTTTCGTCACTTTGCCACTACTTTTCAGTACTTTGCCACTATTTTTCAGCACTTTGCCACAACTTTTCAGTACTTTGCCACTACTTTTCAGCACTTTGCCACAACTTTTCAGTACTTTGCAACACTTTTCAGCACTTTGCCACTACTTTGCCACAACTTTTCAGTACTTTGCCACACTTTTCAACACTTTGCCACTACTTTTGACTACTTTGCCACTACTTTTCAGTATTTTGCCACACCTTTCAGCACTTTGCCCCTACTTTTCAGTACTTTGCCACTACTTTTCAGCACTTTGCCACAATTTTTCAGTACTTTGCGACAATTTTCAGTACTTTGCCACTACTTTGCCATAACTTTCCAGTACTTTACCATATTTTTCAGCACTTTGTCACTACTTTGCCAAAACTTTTCAGTACTTTGCCACACTTTTCAGCACTCTGTCTCTACTTTTCACTATTTTTCATCACTTTGCCACACTTTTCAGTACTTTGCCACTACTTTGCCACAACTTTTCAGTACTTTGCCACACTTTTCAGCTCTTTGCCACTACTTTTCAGTACTTTGCCATACTTTTCAGCACTTTGCCACTACTTTGCCACAACTTTTCAGTACTTTGCCACACTTTTCAGCACTTTGCCACTACTTTTGACTACTTTGCCACTACTTTTCAGTATTTTGCCACAACTTTCAGCACTTTGCCCCTACTTTTCAGTACTTTGCCACTACTTTTCAGCACTTTGCCACAATTTTTCAGTACTTTGCGACAATTTTCAGTACTTTGCCACTACTTTGCCATAACTTTTCAGTACTTTACCATACTTTTCAGCACTTTGTCACTACTTTGCCAAAACTTTTCAGTACTTTGCCACACTTTTCAGCACTTTGTCTCTACTTTTCACTATTTTTCAGCACTTTGCCACACTTTTCAGTACTTTGCCACTACTTTGCCACAACTTTTCAGTACTTTACCACACTTTTCAGCTCTTTGCCACTACTTTTCAGTACTTTGCCATACTTTTCAGCATTTTGTCACTACTTTACCACACTTTTTCAGTACTTTGCCACACTTTTCAGTACTTTGCCACTACTTTGCCACAACTTTTCAGTACTTTGCCACACTTTTTAGCACTTTGCCACTAGTTTTCACTACTTTGCCACTACTTTTCAGCACTTTACCACAACTTTTCAGTACTTTGCCATACTTTTCACTACTTTGCCACTACTTTGCCACTACTTTGCCACAACGGTTCAGTACTTTGCCACACTTTTTAGCACTTTGCCACGACTTTTCACTACTTTGCCACTACTTTTCGGCACTTTGCCACAACTTTTCGGTACTTTGCCATACTTTTCAGCACTTTGTCACTGCTTTGCACAACTTTTCAGTACTTGCCACACTTTTCAGCACTTTGCCACTACTTTTCACTACTTTGCCACTACTTTTCAGCACTTTGCCACAACTTTTCAGTACTTTGCCATACTTTTCAGCAATTTGTCACTACTTTGCCACAACTTTTCAGTACTTTGCCACACTTTTCAGCACTTTGCCACTACTTTTCGGCACTTTGCCACAACTTTTCGGTACTTTGCAATACTTTTCAGCACTTTGTCACTGCTTTGCACAACTTTTCAGTACTTGCCACACTTTTCAGCACTTTGCCACTACTTTTCACTACTTTGCCACTACTTTGCCACAACGGTTCAGTACTTTGCCACACTTTTTAGCACTTTGCCACGAATTTTCAGTACTTTGCCACTACTTTTCAGCACTTTGCCACAGCTTTTCAGTTTTCAGTACTTTGCCATACTTTTCAGCACTTTGTCACGACTTTGCACAACTTTTCAGCACTTGCCACACTTTTCAGCACTTTGCCACTACTTTTCACTACTTTGCCACTACTTTTCAGCACTTCGCCACACTTTTCAGCACTTTGCCACTACTTTTCACTACTTTTCAGCACTTTGCCACAACTTTTCATTACTTTGCCAAAACTTTTCAGTACTTTGTCACACTTTTCGGCACTTTATCACACTTATCAGTGCTTGGCCACAACATTGCCACAACTTTTCAGTACTTTGCGACAATTTTCATCACTTTGCCACTACTTTTCAGTACTTTGCCACTATTTTTCAGCACTTTGCCACAACTTTTCAGTACTTTGCAACACTTTTCAGCACTTTGCCACTACTTTGCCACAACTTTTCAGTACTTTGCCACACTTTTCAGCACTTTGCCACTACTTTTGACTACTTTGCCACTACTTTTCAGTATTTTGCCACACCTTTCAGCACTTTGCCCCTACTTTTCAGTACTTTGCCACTACTTTTCAGCACTTTGCCACAATTTTTCAGTACTTTGCGACAATTTTCAGTACTTTGCCACTACTTTGCCATAACTTTCCAGTACTTTACCATATTTTTCAGCACTTTGTCACTACTTTGCCAAAACTTTTCAGTACTTTGCCACACTTTTCAGCACTTTGTCTCTACTTTTCACTATTTTTCAGCACTTTGCCACACTTTTCAGTACTTTGCCACTACTTTGCCACAACTTTTCAGTACTTTGCCACACTTTTCAGCTCTTTGCCACTACTTTTCAGTACTTTGCCATACTTTTCAGCACTTTGCCACTACTTTGCCACAACTTTTCAGTACTTTGCCACACTTTTCAGCACTTTGCCACTACTTTTGACTACTTTGCCACTACTTTTCAGTATTTTGCCACACCTTTCAGCACTTTGCCCCTACTTTTCAGTACTTTGCCACTACTTTTCATCACTTTGCCACAATTTTTCAGTACTTTGCGACAATTTTCAGTACTTTGCCACCACTTTGCCATAACTTTTCAGTACTTTACCATACTTTTCAGCACTTTGTCACTACTTTGCCAAAACTTTTCAGTACTTTGCAACTCTTTTCAGCACTTTGTTTCTACTTTTCACTATTTTTCAGCACTTTGCCACACTTTTCAGTACTTTGCCACACTTTTCATTACTTTCCCACTACTTTGCCACAACTTTTCAGTACTTTGTCACACTTTTCAGCACTTTATCACACTTATCAGTGCTTGGCCACAACATTGCCACAACTGTTCAGTACTTTGCCACACATTTCAGTACTTTGCAACTACTTTTCAGCACTTTGCCACAACTTTTCAGTACTTTGCCACACTTTTCATTACTCTGCCACTACTTTGCAACAACTTTTCAGTACTTTGCCACACTTTTCAGCACTTTGCCACACCTTTCAGCACTTTGCGACTACTTTTCAGTACTTTGCCACTACTTTTCAGCACTTTGCCACAATTTTTCAGTTCTTTGCGACACTTTTCTGCACTTTGACACTACTTTTCAGTACTTTGCCACTACTTTTCAGCACTTTGCCACAACTTTTCAGTACTTTGCCATACTTTTAAGAACTTTGTCTCTACTTTGAACAACTTTTCAGTACTTTGCCACACTTTTAAGCTCTTTGCCACTACTTTTCACTACTTTGCCACTACTTTTAAGCACTTTGCCACAACTTTTCAGTACTTTGCCACACTTTTTAGCACTTTGCCACTAATTTTCACTACTTTGCCACTACTTTTCAGCACTTTGCCACAACTTTTCAGTACTTTGCCATACTTTTCACTACTTTGCCACTACTTTGCCACAACGGTTCAGTACTTTGCCACACTTTTTAGCACTTTGCCACGAATTTTCAGTACTTTGCTACTACTTTTCAGCACTTTGCCACAGCTTTTCAGTTTTCAGTACTTTGCCATACTTTTCAGCACTTTGTCACGACTTTGCACAACTTTTCAGTACTTGCCACACTTTTCAGCACTTTGCCACTACTTTTCACTACTTTGCCACTACTTTTCAGCACTTCGCCACACTTTTCAGCACTCTGCCACTACTTTTCACTACTTTTCAGCACTTTGCCACAACTTTTCATTACTTTGCCAAAACTTTTCAGTACTTTGTCACACTTTTCAACACTTTATCACACTTATCAGTGCTTGTCCACAACATTGCCACAACTTTTCAGTACTTTGCGACAATTTTCGTCACTTTGCCACTACTTTTCAGTACTTTGCCACTATTTTTCAGCACTTTGCCACAACTTTTCAGTACTTTGCCACTACTTTTCAGTACTTTGCCACTACTTTTCAGCACTTTGCCACAATTTTTCAGTACTTTGCAACACTTTTCAGCACTTTGCCACTACTTTGCAACAACTTTTCAGTACTTTGCCACACTTTTCAGCACTTTGCCACTAGTTTTGACTACTTTGCCACTACTTTTCAGTATTTTGCCACACCTTTCAGCACTTTGCCCCTACTTTTCAGTACTTTGCCACTACTTTTCTGCACTTTGTCACTATTTTGCCAAAACTTTCCAGTACTTTGCCACACTTTTCAGCACGTTGCCTCTACTTTTCACTATTTTTCAGCACTTTGCCACAACTTTTCAGTACTTTGCCACAACTTTCAGCACTTTGCCCCTACTTTTCAGTACTTTGCCACTACTTTTCAGCACTTTTCGACAATTTTTCAGTACTTTGCCACACTTTTCAGTACTTTGACACTACTTTGCCACAACTTTTCAGTACTTTGCCACACTTTTTAGCACTTTGCCACTACTTTTCACTACTTTGCCACTACTTTTCAGCTCTTTGCCACTACTTTTCACTACTATGCCACTACATTTAAGCACTCTGAAACAACTTTTCAGTACTTTGCCACACTTTTTAGCACTTTCCCACTGGTTTTCACTACTTTGCCACTAATTTTCAGCACTTTGCCACAACTTTTCAGTTTTTTGCCGTACTTTTCACTACTTTGCCACAACGGTTCAGTACTTTGCAATACTTTTTAGCACTTTGCCACGACTTTTCACTACTTTGCCACTACTTTTCAGCACTTTGCCACAACTTTTCAGTACTTTGCCATACTTTTCAGCACTTTGTCACTACTTTGCACAACTTTTCAGTACTTGCCATACTTTTCAGCACTTTGCCACTACTTTTCACTACTTTGCCACTACTTTTCAGCACTTTGCCACAACTTTTCAGTACTTTGCCATACTTTTCAGCACTTTGTCACTACTTTGCCACAACTTTTCAGTACTTTGCCACACTTTTCAGCACTTTGCCACTACTTTTCACTAATTTTCAGCACTTTGCCACACTTTTCAGTACTTTGCCACTACTTTGCCACAACTTTTCAGTACTTTACCATACTTTTCAGCACTTTGTCACTACTTTGCCAAAACTTTTCAGTACTTTGCCACACTTTTCAGCACTTTGTCTCTACTTTTCACTACTTTTCAGCACTTTGCCACACTTTTCAGTACTTTGCCACTACTTTGCCACAACTTTTCAGTACTTTGCCACACTTTTCAGCACTTTGCCACGACTTTTCACTACTTTGCCACTACTTTTCAGCACTTTGCCACAACTTTTCAGTACTTTGCCACTACTTTTCAGTACTTTGCCACTACTTTTCAGCACTTTGCCACAATTTTTCAGTACTTTGCAACACTTTTCAGCACTTTGCCACACTTTTCAGTACTTTGCCACTACTTTGCCACAACTTTTCGGTACTTTGCCATACTTTTCAGCACTTTGTCACTACTTTGCACAACTTTTCAGTACTTGCCACACTTTTCAGCACTTTGCCACTACTTTTCACTACTTTGCCACTACTTTTCAGCACTTTGCCACAACTTTTCAGTACTTTGCCATACTTTTCAGCAATTTGCCACTACTTTTCACTACTTTTCAGCACTTTGCCACAACTTTTCAGTACTTTGCCACACTTTTCATTACTTTGCCACTACTTTGCCACAACTTTTCAGTACTTTGTCACACTTTTCAGCACTTTATCACACTTATCAGTGCTTGGCCACAACATTACCACGACTTTTCAGTACTTTGCCACACTTTTCAGTACTCTGCCACTACTTTGCAACAACTTTTCAGTACTTTGCACACACTTTTCAGCACTTTGCCACTACTTTTGACTACTTTGCCACTACTGTTCAGTACTTTGCCACAACTTTCAGCACTTTGCCACTACTTTTCAGTACTTTGCCACTTCTTTTCAGCACTTTGCCACAATTTTTCAGTACTTTGCGACACTTTTCTGCACTTTGACACTACTTTTCAGTACTTTGCCACAATTTTTCAGTACTTTGCCACACTTTTCAGTACTTTGACATACTTTTCAGCACTTTGTCACTACTTTGCCACAACTTTTCAGTACTTTGCCACACTTTTCAGCACTTTGCCACTGCTTTTCACTAATTTTCAGCACTTTGCCACACTTTTCAGTACTTTGCCACTACTTTGCCACAACTGTTCAGTACTTTACCATACTTTTCAGCACTTTGTCACTACTTTGCCACAACTTTTCAGTACTTTGCCACACTTTTCAGCACTTTGCCACTACTTTTCATCACTTTGCCACAACTTTTCAGTACTTTGCCACACTTTTCAATACTTTGCCACTACTTTGCCACAACTTTTCAATACTTTGTCACACTTTTCAGCACTTTATCACACTTATCAGTGCTTGGCCACAACATTGCCACAACTTTTCAGTACTTTGCGACAATTTTCATCACTTTGCCACTACTTTTCAGTACTTTGCCACTATTTTTCAGCACTTTGCCACAACTTTTCAGTACTTTGCCACTACTTTTCAGTACTTTGCCACTACTTTTCAGCACTTTGCCACAATTTTTCAGTACTTTGCAACACTTTTCAGCACTTTGCCACTACTTTGCAACAACTTTTCAGTACTTTGCCACACTTTTCAGCACTTTGCCACTAGTTTTGACTACTTTGCCACTACTTTTCAGTATTTTGCCACACCTTTCAGCACTTTGCCCCTACTTTTCAGTACTTTGCCACTACTTTTCTGCACTTTGTCACTATTTTGCCAAAACTTTCCAGTACTTTGCCACACTTTTCAGCACGTTGCCTCTACTTTTCACTATTTTTCAGCACTTTGCCACAACTTTTCAGTACTTTGCCACAACTTTCAGCACTTTGCCCCTACTTTTCAGTACTTTGCCACTACTTTTCAGCACTTTTCGACAATTTTTCAGTACTTTGCCACACTTTTCAGTACTTTGACACTACTTTGCCACAACTTTTCAGTACTTTGCCACATTTTTTAGCACTTTGCCACTACTTTTCACTACTTTGCCACTACTTTTCAGCTCTTTGCCACTACTTTTCACTACTTTGCCACTACATTTAAGCACTTTGAAACAACTTTTCAGTACTTTGCCACACTTTTTAGCACTTTCCCACTGGTTTTCACTACTTTGCCACTAATTTTCAGCACTTTGCCACAACTTTTCAGTTTTTTGCCGTACTTTTCACTACTTTGTCACAACGGTTCAGTACTTTGCACTACTTTTTAGCACTTTGCCACGACTTTTCACTACTTTGCCACTACTTTTCAGCACTTTGCCACAACTTTTCAGTACTTTGCCATACTTTTCAGCACTTTGTCACTACTTTGCACAACTTTTCAGTACTTGCCATACTTTTCAGCACTTTGCCACTACTTTTCACTACTTTGCCACTACTTTTCAGCACTTTGCCACAACTTTTCAGTACTTTGCCATACTTTTCAGCACTTTGTCACTACTTTGCCACAACTTTTCAGTACTTTGCCACACTTTTCAGCACTTTGCCACTACTTTTCACTAATTTTCAGCACTTTGCCACACTTTTCAGTACTTTGCCACTACTTTGCCACAACTTTTCAGTACTTTACCATACTTTTCAGCACTTTGTCACTACTTTGCCAAAACTTTTCAGTACTTTGCCACACTTTTCAGCACTTTGTCTCTACTTTTCACTACTTTTCAGCACTTTGCCACACTTTTCAGTACTTTGCCACTACTTTGCCACAACTTTTCAGTACTTTGCCACACTTTTCAGCACTTTGCCACGACTTTTCACTACTTTGCCACTACTTTTCAGCACTTTGCCACAACTTTTCAGTACTTTGCCACTACTTTTCAGTACTTTGCCACTACTTTTCAGCACTTTGCCACAATTTTTCAGTACTTTGCAACACTTTTCAGCACTTTGCCACTACTTTGCAACAACTTTTCAGTACTTTGCCACACTTTTCAGCACTTTGCCACTAGTTTTGACTACTTTGCCACTACTTTTCAGTATTTTGCCACACCTTTCAGCACTTTGCCCCTACTTTTCAGTACTTTGCCACTACTTTTCAGCACTTTGCCACAATTTGTCAGTACTTTGCGGCAATTTTCAGTACTTTGCCACTACTTTGCCACAACTTTTCAGTACTTTACCATACTTTTCAGCACTTTGTCACTATTTTGCCAAAACTTTCCAGTACTTTGCCACACTTTTCAGCACGTTGCCTCTACTTTTCACTATTTTTCAGCACTTTGCCTCAACTTTTCAGTACTTTGCCACAACTTTCAGCACTTTGCCCCTACTTTTCAGTACTTTGCCACTACTTTTCAGCACGTTGCCACAATTGTTCAGTACTTTGCGACACTTTTCTGCAATTTGACACTACTTTTCAGTACTTTGCCACTACTTTTCAGCACTTTTCGACAATTTTTCAGTACTTTGCCACACTTTTCAGTACTTTGACACTACTTTGCCACAACTTTTCAGTACTTTGCCACACTTTTTAGCACGTTGCCACTACTTTTCACTACTTTGCCACTACTTTTCAGCACTTTGCCACAACTTTTCAGTACTTTGCCATACTTTTCAGCACTTTGTCACTACTTTGCACAACTTTTCAGTACTTTGCCACACTTTTCAGCTCTTTGACACTACTTTTCACTAATTTGCCACTACTTTTAAGCACTTTGAAACAACTTTTCAGTACTTTGCCACACTTTTTAGCACTTTCCCACTGGTTTTCACTACTTTGCCACTACTTTTCAGCACTTTGCCACAACTTTTCAGTTTTTTGGCGTACTTTTCACTACTTTGCCTCAACGGTTCAGTACTTTGCAATACTTTTTAGCACTTTGCCACGACTTTTCACTACTTTGCCACTACTTTTCAGCACTTTGCCACAACTTTTCAGTACTTTGCCATACTTTTCAGCACTTTGTCACTACTTTGCACAACTTTTCAGTACTTGCCATACTTTTCAGCACTTTGCCACTACTTTTCACTACTTTGCCACTACTTTTCAGCACTTTGCCACAACTTTTCAGTACTTTGCCATACTTTTCAGCACTTTGTCACTACTTTGCCACAACTTTTCAGTACTTTGCCACACTTTTCAGCACTTTGCCACTACTTTTCACTAATTTTCAGCACTTTGCCACACTTTTCAGTACTTTGCCACTACTTTGCCACAACTGTTCAGTACTTTACCATACTTTTCAGCACTTTGTCACTACTTTGCCAAAACTTTTCAGTACTTTGCCACACTTTTCAGCACTTTGTCTCTACTTTTCACTATTTTTCAGCACTTTGCCACACTTTTCAGTACTTTGCCACTACTTTGCCACAACTTTTCAGTACTTTGCCACACTTTTCAGCACTTTGCCACGACTTTTCACTACTTTGCCACTACTTTTCAGCACTTTGCCACAACTTTTCGGTACTTTGCCATACTTTTCAGCACTTTGTCACTACTTTGCACAACTTTTCAGTACTTGCCACACTTTTCAGCACTTTGCCACTACTTTTCACTACTTTGCCACTACTTTTCAGCACTTTGCCACAACTTTTCAGTACTTTGCCATACTTTTCAGCAATTTGCCACTACTTTTCACTACTTTTCAGCACTTTGCCACAACTTTTCAGTACTTTGCCACACTTTTCATTACTTTGCCACTACTTTGCCACAACTTTTCAGTACTTTGTCACACTTTTCAGCACTTTATCACACTTATCAGTGCTTGGCCACAACATTACCACGACTTTTCAGTACTTTGCCACACTTTTCAGTACTCTGCCACTACTTTGCAACAACTTTTCAGTACTTTGCACACACTTTTCAGCACTTTGCCACTACTTTTGACTACTTTGCCACTACTGTTCAGTACTTTGCCACAACTTTCAGCACTTTGCCACTACTTTTCAGTACTTTGCCACTTCTTTTCAGCACTTTGCCACAATTTTTCAGTACTTTGCGACACTTTTCTGCACTTTGACACTACTTTTCAGTACTTTGCCACAATTTTTCAGTACTTTGCCACACTTTTCAGTACTTTGACATACTTTTCAGCACTTTGTCACTACTTTGCCACAACTTTTCAGTACTTTGCCACACTTTTCAGCACTTTGCCACTGCTTTTCACTAATTTTCAGCACTTTGCCACACTTTTCAGTACTTTGCCACTACTTTGCCACAACTGTTCAGTACTTTACCATACTTTTCAGCACTTTGTCACTACTTTGCCAAAACTTTTCAGTACTTTGCCACACTTTTCAGCACTTTGTCTCAACTTTTCACTATTTTTCAGCACTTTGCCACACTTTTCAGTACTTTGCCACTACTTTGCCACAACTTTTCAGTACTTTGCCACACTTTTCAGCACTTTGCCACGACTTTTCACTACTTTGCCACTACTTTTCAGCACTTTGCCACAACTTTTCGGTACTTTGCCATACTTTTCAGCACTTTGTCACTACTTTGCACAACTTTTCAGTACTTGCCACACTTTTCAGCACTTTGCCACTACTTTTCACTACTTTGCCACTACTTTTCAGCACTTTGCCACAACTTTTCAGTACTTTGCCATACTTTTCAGCAATTTGTCACTACTTTGCCACAACTTTTCAGTACTTTGCCACACTTTTCAGCACTTTGCCACTACTTTTCACTACTTTTCAGCACTTTGCCACAACTTTTCAGTACTTTGCCACACTTTTCATTACTTTGCCACTACTTTGCCACAACTTTTCAGTACTTTGTCACACTTTTCAGCACTTTATCACACTTATCAGTGCTTGGCCACAACATTACCACGACTTTTCAGTACTTTGCCACACTTTTCAGTACTCTGCCACTACTTTGCAACAACTTTTCAGTACTTTGCCACACTTTTCAGCACTTTGCCACTACTTTTGACTACTTTGCCACTACTGTTCAGTACTTTGCCACAACTTTCAGCACTTTGCCACTACTTTTCAGTACTTTGCCACTTCTTTTCAGCACTTTGCCACAATTTTTCAGTACTTTGCGACACTTTTCTGCACTTTGACACTACTTTTCAGTACTTTGCCACAATTTTTCAGTACTTTGCCACACTTTTCAGTACTTTGACACTACTTTGCCACAACTTTTCAGTACTTTGCCACACTTTTTAGCACTTTGCCACTACTTTTCACTACTTTGCCACTACTTTTCAGCACTTCGCCACAACTTTTCAGTACTTTGCCATACTTTTCAGCACTTTGTCACTACCTTGCACAACTTTTCAGTACTTTGCCACATTTTTCAGCTCTTTGCCACTACTTTTCACTACTTTGCCGCTACTTTTAAGCACTTTGCCACAACTTTTCAGTACTTTGCCATACTTTTTAGCACTTTGCCACTAGTTTTCACTACTTTGCCACTACTTTTCAGCACTTTGCCACAACTTTTCAGTACTTTGCCGTACTTTTCACTACTTTGCCATAACGGTTCAGTACTTTGCCACACTTTTTAGCACTTTGCCACGACTTTTCACTACTTTGCCACTACTTTTCAGCACTTTGCCACTACTTTTCAGTACTTTGCTATACTTTTCAGCGCTTTGTCACTACTTTGCACAACTTTTCAGTACTTGCCACACTTTTCAGCACTTTGCCACTACTTTTCACTACTTTGCCACTACTTTTCAGCACTTTGCCACAACTTTTCGTTACTTTGCCATACTTTTCAGCACTTTGTCACTACTTTGCCACAACTTTTCAGTACTTTGCCACACTTTTCAGCACTTTGCCACTACTTTTCAGCACTTTGCCACAACTTTTCAGTACTTTGCCACACTTTTCATTACTTTGCCACTACTTTGCCACAACTTTTCAGTACTTTGTCACACTTTTCAGCACTTTATCACACTTATCAGTGCTTGGCCACAACATTGCCACAACTATTCAGTACTTTGCAACAATTTTCATCACTTTGCCACTACTTTTCAGTACTTTGCCACTATTTTTCAGCACTTTGCCACAACTTTTCAGTACTTTGCCACTACTTTTCAGTACTTTGCCACTACTTTTCAGCACTTTGCCACAACTTTTCAGTAATTTGCAACACTTTTCTGCACTTTGCCACTACTTTGCCACAACTTTTCAGTACTTTGCCACACTTTTCAGCACTTTGTCTCAACTTTTCACTATTTTTCAGCACTTTGCCACACTTTTCAGTACTTTGCCACTACTTTGCCACAACTTTTCAGTACTTTGCCACACTTTTCAGCACTTTGCCACGACTTTTCACTACTTTGCCACTACTTTTCAGCACTTTGCCACAACTTTTCGGTACTTTGCCATACTTTTCAGCACTTTGTCACTACTTTGCACAACTTTTCAGTACTTGCCACACTTTTCAGCACTTTGCCACTACTTTTCACTACTTTGCCACTACTTTTCAGCACTTTGCCACAACTTTTCAGTACTTTGCCATACTTTTCAGCAATTTGTCACTACTTTGCCACAACTTTTCAGTACTTTGCCACACTTTTCAGCACTTTGCCACTACTTTTCACTACTTTTCAGCACTTTGCCACAACTTTTCAGTACTTTGCCACACTTTTCATTACTTTGCCACTACTTTGCCACAACTTTTCAGTACTTTGTCACACTTTTCAGCACTTTATCACACTTATCAGTGCTTGGCCACAACATTACCACGACTTTTCAGTACTTTGCCACACTTTTCAGTACTCTGCCACTACTTTGCAAGAACTTTTCAGTACTTTGCCACACTTTTCAGCACTTTGCCACTACTTTTGACTACTTTGCCACTACTGTTCAGTACTTTGCCACAACTTTCAGCACTTTGCCACTACTTTTCAGTACTTTGCCACTTCTTTTCAGCACTTTGCCACAATTTTTCAGTACTTTGCGACACTTTTCTGCACTTTGACACTACTTTTCAGTACTTTGCCACAATTTTTCAGTACTTTGCCACAATTTTCAGTACTTTGACACTACTTTGCCACAACTTTTCAGTACTTTGCCACACTTTTTAGCACTTTGCCACTACTTTTCACTACTTTGCCACTACTTTTCAGCACTTCGCCACAACTTTTCAGTACTTTGCCATACTTTTCAGCACTTTGTCACTACCTTGCACAACTTTTCAGTACTTTGCCACATTTTTCAGCTCTTTGCCACTACTTTTCACTACTTTGCCGCTACTTTTAAGCACTTTGCCACAACTTTTCAGTACTTTGCCATACTTTTTAGCACTTTGCCACTAGTTTTCACTACTTTGCCACTACTTTTCAGCACTTTGCCACAACTTTTCAGTACTTTGCCGTACTTTTCACTACTTTGCCATAACGGTTCAGTACTTTGCCACACTTTTTAGCACTTTGCCACGACTTTTCACTACTTTGCCACTACTTTTCAGCACTTTGCCACTACTTTTCAGTACTTTGCTATACTTTTCAGCGCTTTGTCACTACTTTGCACAACTTTTCAGTACTTGCCACACTTTTCAGCACTTTGCCACTACTTTTCACTACTTTGCCACTACTTTTCAGCACTTTGCCACAACTTTTCGTTACTTTGCCATACTTTTCAGCACTTTGTCACTACTTTGCCACAACTTTTCAGTACTTTGCCACACTTTTCAGCACTTTGCCACTACTTTTCAGCACTTTGCCACAACTTTTCAGTACTTTGCCACACTTTTCATTACTTTGCCACTACTTTGCCACAACTTTTCAGTACTTTGTCACACTTTTCAGCACTTTATCACACTTATCAGTGCTTGGCCACAACATTGCCACAACTATTCAGTACTTTGCAACAATTTTCATCACTTTGCCACTACTTTTCAGTACTTTGCCACTATTTTTCAGCACTTTGCCACAACTTTTCAGTACTTTGCCACTACTTTTCAGTACTTTGCCACTACTTTTCAGCACTTTGTCACAACTTTTCAGTAATTTGCAACACTTTTCTGCACTTTGCCACTACTTTGCCACAACTTTTCAGTACTTTGCCACACTTTTCAGCACTTTGCCTCTACTTTTGACTACTTTGCCACTACTTTTCAGTATTTTGCCACACCTTTCAGCACTTTGCCCCTACTTTTCAGTACTTTGCCACTACTTTTCAGCACTTTGCCACAATTTTTCAGTACTTTGCGACAATTTTCAGTACTTTGCCACTACTTTGCCACAACTTTTCAGTACTTTGCCACACTTTTCAGCACGTTGCCTCTACTTTTCACTATTTTTCAGCACTTTGCCACAATTTTTCAGTACTTTGCCACACTTTTCAGTACTTTGCCACTACTTTGCCACAAATTTTCAGTACTTTGCCACAATTTTTAGCACATTGCCACTACTTTTCACTACTTTGCCACTACTTTTCAGCACTTTGCCGCAACTTTTCAGCTCTTTGCCATACTTTTCAGCACTTTGTCACTACTTTGCACAACTTTTCAGCACTTTGCCACACTTTTCAGCTCTTTGCCACTACTTTTCAGTACTTTGCCATACTTTTCAGCAATTTGTCACTACTTTGCCACAATTTTTCAGTACTTTGCCACACTTTTCAGTACTTTGCCACTACTTTGCCACAACTGTTCAGTACTTTGCCACACTTTTTAGCACTTTGCCACTAGTTTTCACTACTTTGCCACTACTTTTCAGCAATTTACCACAACTGTTCAGTACTTTGCCATACTTTTCACTACTTTGCCACTACTTTGCCACAACGGTTCAGTACTTTGCCACACTTTTTAGCACTTTGCCACGACTTTTCACTACTTTGCCACTACTTTTCAGCACTTTGCCACAACTTGTCAGTACTTTGCCACACTTTTCAGCACTTTGCCACTACTTTTCACTACTTTTCAGCACTTTGCCACAACTTTTCAGTACTTTGCCACACTTTTCATTACTTTGCCACTACTTTGCCACAACTTTTCAGTAGTTTGTCACACTTTTCAGCACTTTATCACGCTTATCAGTGCTTGGCCACAACATTACCACGACTTTTCAGTACTTTGCCACACTTTTCAGTACTCTGCCAGTACTTTGCAACAACTTTTCAGTACTTTGCCACACTTTTCAGCACTTTGCCACTACTTTTGACTACTTTGCCACTACTTTTCAGTACTTTGCCACAACTTTCAGCACTTTGCCCCTACTTTTCAGTACTTTGCCACTACTTTTCAGCACTTTGCCACAATTTTTCAGTACTTTGCGACACTTTTCTGCACTTTGACACTACATTTCAGTACTTTGCCACAATTTTTCAGTACTTTGCCACACTTTTCAGTACTTTGACACTACTTTGCCACAACTTTTCAGTACTTTGCCACACTTTTTAGCACTTTGCCACTACGTTTCACTACTTTGCCACTACTTTTCAGCACTTTGCCACAACTTTTCAGTACTTTGCCATACTTTTCAGCACTTTGTCACTACTTTGCACAACTTTTCAGTACTTTGCCACACTTTTCAGCTCTTTGCCACTACTTTTCACTACTTTGCCGCTACTTTTAAGCACTTTGCCACAACTTTTCAGTACTTTGCCATACTTTTTAGCACTTTGCCACTAGTTTTCACTACTTTGCCACTACTTTTCAGCACTTTGCCACAACTTTTCAGTACTTTGCCGTACTTTTCACTACTTTGCCACAACTTTTCAGTACTTTGCCACACGTTTTAGCACTTTGCCACTACTTTTCACTACTTTGCCACTACTTTTCAGCACTTTGCCACAACTTTTCAGTACTTTGCCATACTTTTCAGCACTTTGTCACTACTTTGCCACAACTTTTCAGTACTTTGCCACACTTTTCAGCACTTTGCCACTACTTTTCACTACTTTTCAGCACTTTGCCACAACTTTTCATTACTTTGCCACACTTTTCATTACTTTGCCACTACTTTGCCACAACTTTTCATTACTTTGTCACACTTTTCAGCACTTTATCACACTTATCAGTGCTTGGCCACTAGTTTTCACTACTTTGCCACTACTTTTCAGCAATTTACCACAACTGTTCAGTACTTTGCCATACTTTTCACTACATTGCCACACTTTTCAGCACTTTGCCACTACTTTTCACTACTTTTCAGCACTTTGCCACAATTTTTCAGTACTTTGCGACAATTTTCAGTACTTTGCCACTACTTTGCCACAACTTTTCAGTACTTTGCCACACTTTTCAGCACGTTGCCTCTACTTTTCACTATTTTTCAGCACTTTGCCACAATTTTTCAGTACTTTGCCACACTTTTCAGTACTTTGCCACTACTTTGCCACAACTTTTCAGTACTTTGCCACAATTTTTAGCACATTGCCACTACTTTTCACTACTTTGCTACTACTTTTCAGCACTTTGCCGCAACTTTTCAGCTCTTTGCCATACTTTTCAGCACTTTGTCACTACTTTGCACAACTTTTCAGCACTTTGCCACACTTTTCAGCTCTTTGCCACTACTTTTCAGTACTTTGCCATACTTTTCAGCAATTTGTCACTACTTTGCCACAATTTTTCAGTACTTTGCCACACTGTTCAGTACTTTGCCACTACTTTACCACAACTGTTCAGTACTTTGCCACACTTTTTAGCACTTTGCCACTAGTTTTCACTACTTTGCCACTACTTTTCAACAATTTACCACAACTGTTCAGTACTTTGCCATACTTTTCACTACTTTGCCACTACTTTGCCACAACGGTTCAGTACTTTGCCACACTTTTTAGCACTTTGCCACGACTTTTCACTACTTTGCCACTACTTTTCAGCACTTTGCCACAACTTTTCCGTACTTTGCCATACTTTTCAGCAATTTGTCACCACTTTGCCACAACTTTTCAGTACTTTGCCACACTTTTCAGCACTTTGCCACTACTTTTCACTACTTTTCAGCACTTTGCCACAACTTTTCAGTACTTTGCCACACTTTTCATTACTTTGCCACTACTTTGCCACAACTTTTCAGTATTTTGTCACACTTTTCAGCACTTTATCACACTTATCAGTGCTTGGCCACAACATTACCACGACTTTTCAGTACTTTGCCACACTTTTCAGTACTCTGCCACTACTTTGCAACAACTTTTCAGTACTTTGCCACACTTTTCAGCACTTTGCCACTACTTTTGACTACTTTGCCACTACTTTTCAGTACTTTGCCACAACTTTCACCACTTTGCCCCTACTTTTCAGTACTTTGTCACTACTTTTCAGCACTTTGCCACAATTTTTCAGTACTTTGCCACACTTTTTAGCACTTTGCCACTACTTTTCACTACTTTGCCACTACTTTTCAGCACTTTGCCACAACTTTTCAATACTTTGCCATACTTTTCAGCACTTTGTCACTACTTTGCACAACTTTTCAGTACTTTGCCACACTTTTCAGCTCTTTGCCACTACTTTTCACTACTTTGCCGCTACTTTTAAGCACTTTGCCACAACTTTTCAGTACTTTGCCATACTTTTTAGCACTTTGCCACTAGTTTTCACTACTTTGCCACTACTTTTCAGCACTTTGCCACAACTTTTCAGTACTTTGCCGTACTTTTCACTACTTTGCCACAACGGTTCAGTACTTTGCCACACTTTTTAGCACTTTGCCACGACTTTTCACTACTTTGCCACTAGTTTTCAGCACTTTGCCACAACTTTTCAGTACTTTGCTATACTTTTCAGCGCTTTGTCACTACTTTGCACAACTTTTCAGTACTTGCCACACTTTTCAGCACTTTGCCACTACTTTTCACTACTTTGCCATACTTTTCAGCACTTTGTCACTACTTTGCCACAACTTTTCAGTACTTTGCCACACTTTTCAGCACTTTGCCACTACTTTTCAGCACTTTGCCACAACTTTTCAGTACTTTGCCACACTTTTCATTATTTTGCCACTACTTTGCCACAACTTTTCAGTACTTTGTCACACTTTTCAGCACTTTATCACACTTATCAGTGCTCGGCCACAACATTGCCACAACTTTTCAGTACTTTGCGACAATTTTCATCACATTGCCACTACTTTTCAGTACTTTGCCACTATTTTTCAGCACTTTGCCACAACTTTTCAGTACTTTGCCACTACTTTTCAGTACTTTGCCACTACTTTTCAGCACTTTGCCACAATTTTTCAGTACTTTGCAACACTTTTCAGCACTTTGCCACTACTTTGCAACAACTTTTCAGTACTTTGCCACACTTTTCAGCACTTTGCCACTAGTTTTGACTACTTTGCCACTACTTTTCAGTATTTTGCCACACCTTTCAGCACTTTGCCCCTACTTTTCAGTACTTTGCCACTACTTTTCAGCACTTTGCCACAATTTTTCAGTAATTTGCGACAATTTTCAGTACTTTGCCACTACTTTGCCACAACTTTACAGTACTTTACCACACTTTTCAGCACGTTGCCTCTACTTTTCACTATTTTTCAGCACTTTGCCAAAACTTTTCAGTACTTTGCCACAACTTTCAGCACTTTGCCCCTACTTTTCAGTACTTTGCCACTACTTTTCAGCACTTTGCCACAATTTTTCAGTACTTTGCGACACTTTTCTGCACTTTGACACTACTTTTCAGTACTTTGCCACTACTTTTCAGCACTTTGCCACAATTTTTCAGTAATTTGCGACAATTTTCAGTACTTTGCCACTACTTTGCCACAACTTTACATTACTTTACCACACTTTTCAGCACGTTGCCTCTACTTTTCACTATTTTTCAGCACTTTGCCACAACTTTTCAGTACTTTGCCACAACTTTCAGCACTTTGCCCCTACTTTTCAGTACTTTGCCACTACTTTTCAGCACTTTGCCACAATTTTTCAGTACTTTGCGACACTTTTCTGCACTTTGACACAACTTTTCAGTACTTTGCCACTACTTTTCAGCACTTTTCCACATTTTTTCAGTACTTTGCCACACTTTTCAGTACTTTGACACTACTTTGCCACAACTTTTCAGTACTTTGCCACACTTTTTAGCACTTTGCCACTACTTTTCACTACTTTGCCACTACTTTTCAGCACTTTGCCACAACTTTTCAGTACTTTGCCATACTTTTCAGCACTTTGTCACTACTTTGCACAACTTTTCAGTACTTTGCCACACTTTTCAGCTCTTTGCCAATACTTTTCACTACTTTGCCACTACTTTTCAGCACTTTGCCACAACTTTTCAGTACTTTGCCACACTTTTTAGCACTTTCCCACTACTTTGCCACTACTTTGCCACTAATTTTCAGCACTTTGCCACAACTTTTCAGTTTTTTGCCGTTCTTTTCACTACTTTGCCACAACGGTTCAGTACTTTGCAATACTTTTTAGCACTTTGCCACGACTTTTCACTACTTTGCCACTACTTTTCAGCACTTTGCCTCAACTTTTCAGTACTTTGCCATACTTTTCAGCACTTGCCACACTTTTCAGCACTTTGCCACTACTTTTCACTACTTTGCCACTACTTTTCAGTACTTTGCCACAACTTTTCAGTACTTTGCCATACTTTTCAGCACTTTGTCACTACTTTGCCACAACTTTTCAGTACTTTGCCACACTTTTTAGCACTTTCCCACTGGTTTTCACTACTTTGCCACTACTTTTCAGCACTTTGCCACAACTTTTCAGTTTTTTGCCGTACTTTTCACTACTTTGCCACAACGGTTCAGTACTTTGCAATACTTTTTAGCACTTTGCCACGACTTTTCACTACTTTGCCACTACTTTTCAGCACTTTGCCACAACTTTTCAGTACTTTGCCACACTTTTCATTACTTTGCCACTACTTTGCCACAACTTTTCATTACTTTGTCACACTTTTCAGCACTTTATCACACTTATCAGTGCTTGGCCACAACATTGCCACAACTTTTCAGTACTTTGCAACAATTTTCATCACTTTGCCACTACTTTTCAGTACTTTGCCAATATTTTTCAGCACTTTGCCACAACTTTTCAGTACTTTGCCACTACTTTTCAGTACTTTGCCACTACTTTTCAGCACTTTGCCACAAATTTTCAGTACTTTGCAACACTTTTCAGCACTTTGCCACTACTTTGTCACAACTTTTCAGTACTTTGCCACACTTTTCAGCACTTTGCCACTACTTTTGACTACTTTGCCACTACTTTTCAGTATTTTGCCACACCTTTCAGCACTTTGCCCCTACTTTTCAGTACTTTGCCACTACTTTTCAGCACTTTGCCACAATTTTTCAGTACTTTGCGACAATTTTCAGTACTTTGCCACTACTTCGCCACAACTTTTCAGTACTTTGCCACACTTTTCAGCACGTTGCCTCTACTTTTCACTATTTTTCAGCACTTTGCCACAATTTTTCAGTACTTTGCCACACTTTTCAGTACTTTGCCACTACTTTGCCACAACTTTTCAGTACTTTGCCACATTTTTTAGCACTTTGCCACTACTTTTCACTACATTGCCACTACTTTTCAGCACTTTGCCGCAACTTTTCAGCTCTTTGCCATACTTTTCAGCACTTTGTCACTACTTTGCACAACTTTTCAGTACTTTGCCACCCTTTTCAGCTCTTTGCCACTACTTTTCACTACATTGCCACTACTTTTCAGCACTTTGCCACAACTTTTCAGTACTTTGCCACACTTTTTAGCACTTTCCCACTAGTTTTCACTACTTTGCCACTACTTTTCAGTACTTTGCCACAACTTTTCAGTTTTTTGCCGTACTTTTCACTACTTTGCCACAACGGTTCAGTACTTTGCAATACTTTTTAGCACTTTGCCACGACTTTTCACTACTTTGCCACTACTTTTCAGCACTTTGCCTCAACTTTTCCGTACTTTGCCATACTTTTCAGCACTTGCCACACTTTTCAGCACTTTGCCACTACTTTTCACTACTTTGCCACTACTTTTCAGTACTTTGCCACAACTTTTCAGTACTTTGCCATACTTTTCAGCACTTTGTCACTACTTTGCCACAACTTTTCAGTACTTTGCCACACTTTTCAGCACTTTGCCACTACTTTTCACTACTTTTCAGCACTTTGCCACAACTTTTAAGCACTTTGCCACAACTTTTCAGTACTTTGCCACACTTTTTAGCACTTTCCCACTGGTTTTCACTACTTTGCCACTACTTTTCAGCACTTTGCCACAACTTTTCAGTTTTTTGCCGTACTTTTCACTACTTTGCCACAACGGTTCAGTACTTTGCAATACTTTTTAGCACTTTGCCACGACTTTTCACTACTTTTCAGCACTTTGCCACAACTTTTCAGTACTTTGCCACACTTTTCATTACTTTGCCACTACTTTGCCACAACTTTTCATTACTTTGTCACACTTTTCAGCACTTTATCACACTTATCAGTGCTTGGCCACAACATTGCCACAACTTTTCAGTACTTTGCAACAATTTTCATCACTCTGCCACTACTTTTCAGTACTTTGCCACTATTTTTCAGCACTTTGCCACAACTTTTCAGTACTTTGCCACTACTTTTCAGTACTTTGCCACTACTTTTCAGCACTTTGCCACAAATTTTCAGTACTTTGCAACACTTTTC